>NC_091282.1:1174032987-1174373925 GCF_032444005.1 Ranitomeya imitator | reverse complement strand
AAAATTTATTCCAATTTTTAAAATGGAGAAACAACTCCTGGGACAGCACCATAGCACATGCGAGGTAGGCTACGCGTTTCGACCGACACAGCGGTCTTTATCACAGCTGTGTCGAGCAGAACCATCACAGCTGCATTACCATCGGCCCCAGCAGTCCCCTTAAGCAGCGTCGGCCATTTATAGCCAAACACCACAGGTGGCGTCACGTACAATCCCTTATGAACTTCCCCTTTCTTCTTTTTATTGCGCGTCTAAGGCCACAGACTGGGTCACCGCTGCCGTGACCACCCCTTTAAGAGCCGTGCGACACGGTTATGAGTACTCCCCGGCCCTAGCGGGTGTTGTACAAGTCTAAATGATATGAGAGGTGTTAATATGTCATCAGACATAGGCTAAATATAATACAATGTACGTGTCCTACCTCCTACATACTCCATGACCATACACAGGTGAGATTTAGTTAGGAAGGAGCAGAGCATGGAGGCCACAAAGGGACAATCTGCGAATGTTAGGATGTCTCTCTCGATAAAGGCTCTTTCCGCTTTTTTAGGAGTATCTAGGTTCCGCTTGGCCATTTTCTTCATTGCAAAGATCTCTTGAGAGTCTTTATGGCGCACTAAGTGGACGGACCTGGAAAGAAAGAGAATTCATGGTTTATAATGAATACTTATTAACAGTCTGTATATACAAGTCATTACATGATCTTCTGTACTAATGTTTGACACCAGCAGTCCGGCCATCACTAGAAATCCACATCTAGAAATACATGAAAGAGCTCTACATACAGTGGGTACGGAAAGTATTCAGACCCCTTTAAATTGTTGACTCTGTTTTATTACAGCCATTTGGTAAATTCAAGAAAGTTCATTTTTTTCTCATAAATGTACACTCTGCACCTGATCTTGACTGAAAAAAAAGTAGAAATTTTTGCAAATGTATTAAAAAAGAAAAACTGAAATATCAAATGGTCATAAGTATTCAGACCCTTTGCTCAGTATTGAGTAGAAGCCCCTTTTGAGCTAGTACAGCCATGAGTCTTCTTGGGAATGAGGCAACAAGTTTTTCACATCTGGATTTGAGGATCCTCGGCCATTCTTCCTTGCAGATCCTCTCCAGTTCCGTCAGGTTGGATGGTGAACGTTTGTGGACAGCCATTTTCAGGTCTCTCTAGTTATTCTCCATTGGGTTTAGGTCAGGGCTCTGGCTGGGCCAGTCAAGAATGGTCACAGAGTTGTTCTGAAGCCACTCCTTTGTTATTTTAGCTGTGTGCTTAGGGTCATTGTCTTGTTGGAAGGTGAACCTTCGGACAAGTCTGAGGTGCAGAGCACTCTGGAAGATGTTTTCATCCAGGATATCTCTCTACTTGGCCGCATTCATGATTCTTTCAATGACAACCAGTCGTCCTTTCCCTGCAGCTGAAAAACACCCCCATAGCATGATGCTGCCACCACCATGTTTCACTTTTGGGATTCTATTGGGCAGGTGATGAGCAGTGCCTGGTTTTCTCCACACATACCGCTTAGAATTATCACGAAAAAAGGTCTATCTTCGTCTCATCAGACCAGAGACCAGAGAATCTTATTTATCATAGTCCTTAGTAGTTTTTCATGTGTTTTTTAGCTAACTCTATGCGGGCTTTCTTATGTCTTGCACTGAGGAGAGTCTTCTGTCAGGCCACTCTGCCATAAAGGCCCGACTGGTGGAGGGCTGCAGATATAGTTGACTTTGTAGAACATTCTCCCATCTCCCTACTGCATCTCTGGAGCTCAGCCATAGTGATCTTGGGGCTCTTCTTTACCTCTCTCACCAAGGCTCTTCTCTCTCGATTGCTCAGTTTGGCTGGATTGCCAGGTCTAGGAAGATTTCTGGTGGTCCTAAACTTCTTCCATTTAAGGATTTTGTAGGCCACTGTGCTCTTAGGAACCTTGAGTACTGCAGAAATTCTTTTGTAACCTTGGCCAGATCTGTGCCTTGCCACAATTCTGTCTCTGAGCTCCTTGGCCAGTTCCTTTGACCTCATGATTCTCATTTGGTCTGACATGCACTGTGAGCTGTGAGGTCTTATATAGACAGGTCTGTGCCTTTCCAAATCAAGTCCTATCAGTTTAATTACACATAGCTGGACTCCAATGAAGGAGAAGAACCATCTCAAGGGAGGAGAACGAGGAAATGGAAATGTAACTTAAATATGAGTGTCTGAGCAAAGGGTCTGAATACTTATTACCATGTGATATTTCAGGTTTTCTTTCCGTACCCACTGTAGATCACCTATGGGAGGTCTGCGCAATACCCCGTCTGCCAGACCCTCACACAGGTCACATTATAGATGAGAGAATCTACTGAAATTCTTCTTGGGCAGATTCGCTATAACCGAACAGTAGATACGATTCAGAAAAAATATAAATTGGCCTAAATTGAAAATGTTCAATTGTCATAAGAAGATGGTTTTTAGGCTTCCTCCACAGCCCAAGGCAGAATAAATGGAGGGGAGGGAGGAAGTTATAATATAATTAATCACATTACACCCACTTGTCCTCGGTCCTCCCCGTCCATCACTGCCGTCCTCCGTCCTCTGTGCCGGTCTTTGGTTGTTCTCCCTTCTGCTGCTGAGGCCAGTGATTGGACTCACATGGTCATGGTGGAGGGTGGGGGTGCAGATGTCATTGGCGTCAGTATCGTGTCACCCCTCACGTGACCGTGTGCAGCCAATCACTATTATCAGCTCCATAATGGGGTCCCGAATACTCCGAAGATCAGTGCGGAGGACGGGGAAGCTGTGGTGGAGCCGGCAGCATAAGAACAGATGAGGTCTAGGACCGGTGACTGTAATGTATTATATCTTCCCTTTCCTTACAGATTGATTTGTTACAGATCAGTTCGCTCAGATTATATAACGGAGCTGAATAGTGACACTGAGATGTGGACAGTGATGTGGACTCAGATCGTTTCCCTATGACAACACTGAATGGCAGAGCACAGAGGCGGAAGCATTGTCATAGGGAACCCTAAGAAATGGGGATTATGGGAACAGGAATCTCACCCAAAAGCTCCACAGCTGATCAGTTTAGATGTCTCATAGTCGCTCATACGCGGCTCTCCTGCCGGGATCAATGATCTGATCAAGTCCTAGAAAAGAATAAGAAATAATACTAAGATATAGAAGCTGCAGGAAAACATCTCAGGATATTAAAACGTCTCCTCCTATATTATTTCCCAGCTGATTTACACTGATCCGATGTAGAGGACGATACAAGCCGGACGCTCCTCATGGATGTAATATAAGGGAGATCCTCTATACACCGGTCTTACTGTAATGTGCTGGATAATACAGGAGATCACGCAGGGGAGAACTATGTATTCTGAGAGCAGCATGATTTAGGAGCAGAGACCTTGATTCCAGCGATGTGTTACTTAATAGGCTGTGTGCTGTTGTTTCAATAAAATCAGTGTTTTATCAGCAGGAGATTATCACTGAAGGACTATTTGTCTCGTGCCATGTAGTCCTATTGCTCTGTAAATCCTCTACCAACACTGAATAGCTGCTTTCTGCCTATCCACAGTGTACACAGAAAGCTGCAAATCAGTGGGTGTGTGCGGGGTTATACAAGGCTCAGGATTCAGAGCTCTGCAGCATAGAAAACTGGGATTTTATCACATCTGCTGCATCCAGTAAAGTAAGTGATATATCGCTGGAATCAGGGTCTCTGTCCCTACTGCTGCTCTGAGATCAAATAGCATAAACCTGGTGACAGATTCCATTTAATATAAATGCTATTATCTAACACAATAGTATCACCTACACTTAGAACAGAGCCGTCCCATGAATATGGGGGATAATACTGGACGGGTCACTCACACCCCATGATCTGGTGATACACAGACACCCCTATATCTGTATGATACTTACACCGGCGGATTCTTGGATCTCCGGGATTTCACAGTTTCCACTGTCGGGATTCGCCAGCGCTGATGGTTCTAAAATAGTGATAAAGTGATGAAGAAATAAAATGTATTAGACGATATCAATCCTACATACATAATACCGCAATATAACGGAGAAGTGACGAGACGTCTGTAAATGGGATTAATATATGGAGCAGAGAGTACAGTGCCTTGCGAAAAAACTTTTCAACCTTTCCCCACATATCATGCTTCAAACATAAAGATACCAAATGTAAATTTTTGGTGAAGAATCAATAACAAGTGGAACACAATTGTGAAGTTGAATGAAATTTATTGGTTATTTTAAATTTTTGTGGAAATTCAAAAAACTGAAAAGTGGGACCTGCAATATATTAACTTAATACTTTGTTGCGCCACCTTTTGCTGCGATTACAGCTGCAAGTCGCTTGGGGTATGTCTCTATGAGTTTTGTACATCGAGAGACTGAAATTCTTGCCCATTCTTCCTTGGCAAACAGCTCGAGCTCAGTGAGGTTAGATGGAGATCGTTTGTGAACAGCAGTTTTCAGCTCTTTCCACAGATTCTCGATTGGATTGAGGTCTGGACTTTGATTTGGCCATTCTAACACCTGGATACGTTTATTTGTGAACCATTCCATTGTAGATTTTGCTTTATGTTTGGGATCATTGTTTTGTTGGAAGACAAATCTCCGTCCCAGTCTCAGGTCTTTTGCAGACTCCAAGAGGTTTTCTTCACGAATGGTCCTGTATTTGGCTCCATCCATCTTCCCATCAATTTTAACCATCTTCCCTGTCCCTGCTGAAGAAAAGCAGGCCCAAACCATGATGCTGCTACCACCATGTTTGACAGTGGGGATGGTGTGTTCAGGGTGATGAGCTGTGTTACCATTACGCCAAACATATCGTTTGGCATTGTTGCCAAAAAGTGTGATTTTGGTTTCATCTGACCAGAGCACCTTCTTCCACATGTTTGGCGTGTCTCCCAGGTGGCTTGTTGCAAACTTTAAACAACACTTTTTATGGATATCTTTGAGAAATGGCTTTCTTCTTGCCACTCTTCCATAAAGGCCAGATCTGTGCAGTGTACGACTGATTGTTGTCCTATGGACAGACTGTCCCACCTCAGCTGTAGATCTCTGCAGTTCATCCAGAGTGATCATGGGCCTCTTGGCTGCATCTCTGATCAGTCTTCTTGTTTGAGATGAAAGTTTAGAGGGACGGTCGGGTCTTGGTAGATTTGCAGTGGTATGATGCTCCTTCCATTTCAATATGATCACTTGCACAGTGCTCCTTGGGATGTTTAAAGTTTTGGAAATCATTTTGTATCCAAATCCAGCTTTAAACTTCTCCACAACAGTATCACGGACCTGCCTGTTGTGTTCCTTGGTCTTCATGATGTTCTCTGTGCTTCATACAGATCCCTGAGACTATCACAGAGCAGGTGCATTTATACGGAGACTTGACTACACACAGGTGGATTATATTTATCATCATTAGGCATTTAGGACAACATTGGATCATTCAGAGATCCACAATGAACTTCTGGAGTGAGTTTGCTGCACTGAAAGTAAAGGGGCCGAATATTATTGCACGCCCCACTTTTCAGAATTTGAATTTCCACAAAAATTAAAAATAACCAATAAATTTCGTTCAACTTTACAATTGTGTTCCACTTGTTGTAGATTCTTCAACAAAAGTTTACATTTGGTATCTTTACGTTTGAAGCCTGATATGTGGGAAAAGGTTGAAAAGTTCCAGGGGGCTGAATACTTTCGCAAGGCACTGTAAATCTGCCATTATTCCCTGCTCTGTGTAATCTCCGGATATTCCCTGTAGTGATCGGCTCACCTGTCATCAGATCGCTGCTCGGCTCCGGCTGACTCCTATTAGGGTCAGTGATTTCTGGGGTCACATTCTCCCCACATTCGTCGTCGCCTTCTGGTGTTTCCTGATAGATATAATATAGATAATTAATATGTGGAAGATTTACAGATGCAGCAATTATAACTCCACAAATCACGCGCCATCATGAGAACTTTTCTCAGAAACTTCTCTCACTTACGTGGATTATCTTAACATTGAAAAATCTCACGTTCGGTGTCAGATTTTATTTTCTGCACCATGATATCCCAGAGCTGCGCTATCCGCGCTCTTTACACCATGGAAACATCTTGTGCTTCATTCATTACAGTAATGGGTAGAATTGCTTTACACTGCAGCTCCTCTCCACAAGTCCACATTAATATACTGTATAAGGGACTTGTATGCAGAACATTTCTGTAATGACGTCTATTATCTCAGCTGCAGCGTTTACAAGCAGGAAGACTCTGATAGAGCGAGAAAGAAGAGAAAATCCCGACTTCCCCCACTGAGCTGTGACTACCTCAGCAGAATACAGACTGTCCTCACAGAGGAGGGAGACAGGCGGCCATGACACCTCCTGTGCCTGCCGGGGACTGACAGGGAGGCCTGTAAGATCTAACCCCAGATCTTCTGATCTCTGACCGGTGATCTGGAGAAGATCAGAAAACAAGGATGTATGATAGAGAAGATGGTGGCTCCTTACCGGGCGTTCTGACGAGCGGGCCGGACCTTCCAGGACACACAGGACTTTTTCGGCCAGTTGTTTAATAAAAGCCAAATCTCCATATTGAGATCTTTTTTCAGCCTATAAAGAAGAAAAGAAATAAAAATTATGATATGAGAAAGGAAACAATGGAGGCGGCCATTGTATGTGACCTCTGCTCCTCTCTGCAGATACAATGGCTCCATATCTGGGGACTCGTCGTGTTCTATATGGGGGAAAGGAGAAGCTTCTATCCCACCATTATCATCTATGATTATGGAGAAGTTTTGTGCGGAGCGTCCGCCATTTACCTGGTGCACTAATGTCCTGATGTTGTGACATAAATCCGTCAGATACTCTGACGTTAGTTTTTCCTGTCGTTGTTTCTTCAGGCAATCCTTTACTAGCTGCACCACCAGCCGGTGAGTGAAGCAGAGGACGCCATCGGGTGGTAGAAGCTCAATGTTAGGGTGATTGATGATAAGAATCTCCCACAGAGCATGTACCTGAAATTCATTCAGACGTAATTCAGCCATAGTGAAAAATTGCTAATGCTCTCAGTCACTAAGGAACCAAAAATGGCACCTGGGATTCCGTGTACATTGTAGAAATAGGGAATGTTGTCTGTGATGTCATAATAGCTGACAATCACCAGTGATGTCATAATGGCTGATCATCACCAGTGATGTCATCGTGGCCAAGCAGCACCAGTGATGTCATCGTGGCCAAGCAGCACCAGTGATGTCATCACGGAATCATGTGATGGAATCTTCAATGATCGGCTCTGCACAAGTACAGTGGGGATAATAAGTATTTGATACACTGACAACTTTGCAAGTTTTCCCACCTGCAAGGAATGGGGAGATCTGTAGTAATTTTTATCGTAGGTGCATTTCAACTGTGAGAGACAGAATCTAGAAATAAAAAACCAGAAAATCACATTGTATGATTTTAAATAATTAAATCGCATTTTATTGCATGAAATAAATATTTGATCACCTACCAACCAGCAAGAATTCTGGCTCTCACAGACCTGTTAGTTTTTCTTTAAGAGGCCTCCTACTCTACACTTATTACCTGTATTAATTGCTCCTGTTTGAACTCGTTACCTGCATAAAAGACACCTGTCCACACACTCAATCACACTCCAACCTCTCCACCATGGCCACGACCAAACAGCTGTATAAGGACACCAGGTACAAAAATGTAGACCTGCACATGGCTGGGAAGGGCCACACAGGACAATAGGAAACCATGATGATCATGCCGCATGTATGCAACATACAGAGCAAGAAGTGCTTATATTCAACACAAAATTAAATGGAATACTTTATTTTTGCTAAATTAAAACACTGCATAAAAGACAAAACATTAATGAGATAAAAGGTGTCTCAAACCAACAAGCACATGGAGGGCAGTTGTAGCAAATTACCAGTAGTTGTAAAGCAAATGACTATACAGAGTGGGCGATTTATATGGATACACCTAAATAAAAAGGGAATGATTGGTGATATCTAGTGATGAGCGAGCACTAAAATGCTCGGGTGCTTGTTGCTCGGGTCGAGGAAATTGGAATACTCGGGTACTCGGCCAGAACAAGGAGCCCAATGTAACATAGTAACATAGTTAGTAAGGCCGAAAAAAGACATTTGTCCATCCAGTTCAGCCTATATTCCATCATAATAAATACCCAGATCTACGTCCTTCTACAGAACCTAATAATTGTATGATACAATATTGTTCTGCTCCAGGAAGACATCCAGGCCTCTCTTGAACCCCTCGACTGAGTTCGCCATCACCACCTCCTCAGGCAAGCAATTCCAGATTCTCACTGCCCTAACAGTAAAGAATCCTCTTCTATGTTGGTGGAAAAACCTTCTCTCCTCCAGACGCAAAGAATGCCCCCTTGTGCCCGTCACCTTCCTTGGTATAAACAGATCCTCAGCGAGATATTTGTATTGTCCCCTTATATACTTATACATGGTTATTAGATCGCCCCTCAGTCGTCTTTTTTCTAGACTAAATAATCCTAATTTCGCTAATCTATCTGGGTATTGTAGTTCTCCCATCCCCTTTATTAATTTTGTTGCCCTCCTTTGTACTCTCTCTAGTTCCATTATATCCTTCCTGAGCACCGGTGCCCAAAACTGGACACAGTACTCCATGTGCGGTCTAACTAGGGATTTGTACAGAGGCAGTATAATGCTCTCATCATGTGTATCCAGACCTCTTTTAATGCACCCCATGATCCTGTTTGCCTTGGCAGCTGCTGCCTGGCACTGGCTGCTCCAGGTAAGTTTATCATTAACTAGGATCCCCAAGTCCTTCTCCCTGTCAGATTTACCCAGTGGTTTCCCGTTCAGTGTGTAATGGTGATATTGATTCCCTCTTCCCATGTGTATAACCTTACATTTATCATTGTTAAACCTCATCTGCCACCTTTCAGCCCAAGTTTCCAACTTATCCAGATCCATCTGTAGCAGAATACTATCTTCTCTTGTATTAACTGCTTTACATAGTTTTGTATCATCTGCAAATATCGATATTTTACTGTGTAAACCTTCTACCAGATCATTAATGAATATGTTGAAGAGAACAGGTCCCAATACTGACCCCTGCGGTACCCCACTGGTCACAGCGACCCAGTTAGAGACTATACCATTTATAACCACCCTCTGCTTTCTATCACTAAGCCAGTTACTAACCCATTTACACACATTTTCCCCCAGACCAAGCATTCTCATTTTGTGTACCAACCTCTTGTGCGGCACGGTATCAAACGCTTTGGAAAAATCGAGATATACCACGTCCAATGACTCACCGTGGTCCAGCCTATAGCTTACCTCTTCATAAAAACTGATTAGATTGGTTTGACAGGAGCGATTTCTCATAAACCCATGCTGATATGGAGTTAAACAGTTATTCTCATTGAGATAATCCAGAATAACATCCCTCAGAAACCCTTCAAATATTTTACCAACAATAGAGGTTAGACTTACTGGCCTATAATTTCCAGGTTCACTTTTAGAGCCCTTTTTGAATATTGGCACCACATTTGCTATGCGCCAGTCCTGCGGAACAGACCCTGTCGCTATAGAGTCACTAAAAATAAGAAATAGTGGTTTATCTATTACATTACTTAGTTCTCTTAGTACTCGTGGGTGTATGCCATCCGGACCCGGAGATTTATCTATTTTAATCTTATTTAGCCGGTTTCGCACCTCTTCTTGGGTTAGATTGGTGACCCTTAGTATAGGGTTTTCATTGTTTCTTGGGATTTCACCTAGCATTTCATTTTCCACCGTGAATACCGTGGAGAAGAAGGTGTTTAATATGTTAGCTTTTTCCTCGTCATCTACAACCATTCTTTCCTCACTATTTTTTAAGGGGCCTACATTTTCAGTTTTTATTCTTTTACTATTGATATAGTTGAAGAACAGTTTGGGATTAGTTTTACTCTCCTTAGCAATGTGCTTCTCTGTTTCCTTTTTGGCAGCTTTAATTAGTTTTTTAGATAAAGTATTTTTCTCCCTATAGTTTTTTAGAGCTTCAATGGTGCCATCCTGCTTTAGTAGTGCAAATGCTTTCTTTTTACTGTTAATTGCCTGTCTTACTTCTTTGTTTAGCCACATTGGGTTTTTCCTATTTCTAGTCCTTTTATTCCCACAAGGTATAAACCGCTTACACTGCCTATTTAGGATGTTCTTAAACATTTCCCATTTATTATCTGTATTCTCATTTCTGAGGATATTGTCCCAGTCTACCAGATTAAGGGCATCTCTAAGCTGTTCAAACTTTGCCTTCCTAAAGTTCAATGTTTTTGTGACTCCCTGACAAGTCCCCCTAGTGAAAGACAGGTGAAACTGCACAATATTGTGGTCGCTATTTCCTAAATGCCCAACCACCTGCAGATTTGTTATTCTGTCAGGTCTATTAGATAGTATTAGGTCTAAAAGTGCTGCTCCTCTGGTTGGATTCTGCACCAATTGTGAAAGATAATTTTTCTTGGTTATTAGCAGAAACCTGTTGCCTTTATGGGTTTCACAGGTTTCTGTTTCCCAGTTAATATCCGGGTAGTTAAAGTCCCCCATAACCAGGACCTCATTATGGGTTGCAGCTTCATCTATCTGCTTTAGAAGTAGACTTTCCATGCTTTCTGTTATATTTGGGGGTTTGTAACAGACCCCAATGAGAATTTTGTTACCATTTTTCCCTCCATGAATTTCAACCCATATGGACTCGACATCCTCATTCCCTTCGCTAATATCCTCCCTTAAAGTGGACTTTAGACAAGACTTTACATAGAGACAAACCCCTCCTCCTCTCCGATTTTTACGATCCTTTCTAAACAGACTGTAACCCTGTAAGTTAACTGCCCAGTCATAGCTTTCATCTAACCATGTCTCGGTTATTCCCACTATGTCAAAGTTACCTGTAGATATTTCTGCGTCTAGTTCTTCCATCTTGTTTGTCAGGCTTCTGGCGTTTGCGAGCATGCAGTTTAGAGGATTTTGTTTTGTTCCAATCTCCTCACTGTGGATTGTTTTAGAAATGTTCTTACCTCCCTTCTGAGTATGTTTTCCTGGGTCGTCTTTGTACGAGTCTAATGTTTTTCTTCCCGTCCCCTCTTCTTCTAGTTTAACGCCCTCCTGATGAGTGTAGCGAGTCTTCTGGCGAATGTGTGTTTCCCAGGTTTGTTGAGGTGTAGTCCGTCTCTGGCGAGGAGTCCATCATACCAGTAATTCACACCGTGGTCCAGGAATCCAAATCCTTGTTGTCTGCACCATCGTCTTAGCCAGTTGTTTGCATCAAGGATCCTGTTCCATCTCCTGGTGCCATGCCCATCTACTGGAAGGATAGAAGAAAAAACTACCTGTGCATCCAGTTCCTTTACTTTCTTCCCCAACTCTTCAAAGTCCTTGCAGATTGTCGGTAGGTCCTTCCTTGCCGTGTCATTGGTGCCAACATGTATCAGAAGAAATGGGTGGACGTCCTTGGAGCTGAAGAGCTTTGGTATCCTATCGGTCACATCCTTGATCATCGCACCTGGAAGGCAGCATACTTCTCTTGCAGTTATGTCCGGTCTGCAGATGGCTGCTTCTGTGCCTCTCAGTAGTGAGTCTCCCACCACCACCACTCTTCGTTGCTTCTTGGCTGTACTTTTTGCTGTCACTTGTTGCTGTGTGCCCTTTTCTTTTTTGCTTGCTGGTATTGCTTCATTCTTAGGTGTAAGTCTATGTAAGTCTATGGGAGACCCAAGTATTTTTACCGCGATCCCCCGAGGTCCTTTTAAGGTCTAAAAACGTCTGAAAATGATGGAAACACTGCTCAAATGGCACAGGGACATCATGGGGATCGCCCCTGTGAGCATTCCTGACTCCTAGTTCACAGCTCTAAACTTTTTTTTTCCGAGATTCATGCCATTTTTGCCGGTGCCATAAAATACACTAAAACGAAACCAAAATGGATTTTGCTGGAAATATGACAAGGTACATCCTTTGCAGGTTAATGACTTGCCTGTAAGGCCAAATATTTAACACCAGACCCAAAATTTCCTCTCCCCCTTAGGCTTAGTTCAGACGCTGCCTTTTTGAAGCGTTTTTCAACTTTAACATTGCTTTCAACCACTACAAATGCATTCACTGGGAAATGTCATTGTAACATTTAACACCCCTAGCTGGCCATGTGGTGTGTGACCCATAAGCAGACCCATCTTGTTTCATGTATGAAGGAGGGACTCTTAAAGTCACAGAGCCTATTTTTACTGGTGCATCAGGTGGCAATAATCTTCTTAAAGGGCTATTATGAAACAGTGCGTCTCCTAAGCTGTTGTAGCCTATGCTGTGAGCTGCCAAGAATTACGACGCACCACAATACCCCTGTCATAAGATGTCCAGGAGGGCCACCTGGAAAAGTGTTGCATTGAATTCAAGGCCAGCCCTGCTACCAATTCATATGCACCCCAATAAGCCTTTAAACCCACATACTGGATGGGCCCATGAAAATCCACTTCACAATATGCATTTTGTACTCCCGCACGCCTTTCTTTTACACATTGGCATCAAGGCGAGCCCTGCTGCATACTTATATGCACCCCATTACGCCTTGGAACCCACATACTGGATGGGCCCATGAAAATCCACTTCACAATATTCATTTTGTACTCCTGTACTCCTTTGCTTTACACATTGGCAGCAACGCCAGCCCTGCTGCATAGTCATATGCACCCCATTATGCCTTGGAACCCACATACTGGATGGGCCCATGAAAATCCCCTTGTATTTTTAATGGTATGATGGTTCACTCTTTGCAGAATTATTTACAGGAGAATTTGGCAATTTTATTTGCCATGTTTTTAACACTAAGGTTCAGATTCAGATACGACTTTAAATAAGACTAATACTTGCAATACAACTCAATTTTATTGTGCAGCGCGCTAGGGTCCTTGTCGCTGCAGTAATGTCATTTTTCTCTAGGGGAGAGTGATATTATGTTTGGAGGCAAAGAAGGACAACTGCATCCAGGTATCACAAACATGCAACACATTTCACACTCCAGGCCACCAGGGGGAGCTCTGCTCCTATTTATTAGGTCACTCCCCACACTTAGGTCAAACTGGTTGCCTGTAGGAAAAAGTGAGTTAGTTGCTGGCTGAGCTCTGCTCAGGTAGTTGGTCCCTGACAGGGGTGGGATCCTGTCAGAGATCAAGACAGAATGACATGGAGCTGTGCCTGCCTTAAGTGCGGCAGCTCCTAGGAAGAAACACTGAAGGAGAACTGTATTGCAGAGAGGGTGAGAAGAAGTCGTAGCAAAGGAGTGGATACCAGGAGGGGAACAGCCCTACACAGGCTGCCTCCTTCTGAGGCGCAGGATCCGGTAGCCGGAACACCGAGGGAGCAACGACCCTTTATGCCTTGCTCCAGAGACCGGCAGGACAGCTAATTTCACGTTACCTGTCCGCCCTACACCCAGGAGGCAAGGTGGCACCCCTTAGAGGCTGGGGCGTGATAGAGTCCCTGTAAAACGCCTCAAGCCACCGGTCATATGGGTTTGTCCTATCCTATCCGGGAGACAGAGAGAGAGACATAACACCTACAACATCTCTGAGGACCTTATGAGAAGCTTAGCAGTAAGGGACTACAACACCACGGCGCTAGAGGAAGGCTACTGATTTCCACCTGGACAAGGGGACTCTGGACTTGCCTCCAAACCGTCCGGACTCTGCCTACCCTGTGGTCTGGTGCTCTGGACTGTGGATGCTGAAGCCTTCAGTAAAGTTAAAGAGACTGCAACCTTGTGTCCTCATTCTTCACTGCGCCTCTCACCATCCACCATCTTCGCAATGGGAAGCCCTGGGGATACACATCACCTGTGGGAAGGTATACCATCTAGCTGCAATAACATAACCCCAGCGGACCCCTTAAAGCAGCATCGGTCACCCTGACCGAATACCACAGGTGGCGTCACCAACACTTCCCCTTTAAAGACCTTTCCCTTTAATACGGACGTCCCAGGGCCACAGACCGGGTCAGCCACCGTGATATCCCCCTGTGAACCGAAGGACCCGGTACCGAGTACCCCGCTGCCCTTGGGGGCGCTCCAATTGCAAACTACAAAATTCAAGGAATAGTATGATTGAATAGTGTGAGTGTGTACACTTTTGTATATGTTAACATACAAAGGTTAATAAGTACATATAAGGATTAAATACATATAGTGATTACGCATATATGAAGATTAACTACATACAGTATACTTACATCATCCACAAGAGGCTTTCAACCCCTTTACCCCCAAGGGTGGTTTGCACGTTAATGACCGGGCCAATTTTTACAATTCTGACCACTGTCCATTTATGAGGTTATAACTCTGGAACGCTTTAACGGATCTTGGTGATTCTGACACGGTTTTCTCGAGACATATTGTTCTTCATGATAGTGGTAAAATTTCTTCGATATAACTTGCGTTTATTTGTGAAAAAAATGGAAATTTGGCAAAAATTTAGAAAATTTTGCAATTTTCCAACTTTGAATTTTTATGCCCTTAAATCACAGAGATATGTCATGTAAAATAATTCATAAGTAACATTTCCCACATGTCTACTTTACATCAGCACAATTTTGAAACCAGAAATTTTTTTGTTAGGGAGTTATAAGGGTTAAAAGTTGACCAGCAATTTCTCATTTTTACAACACCAATATTTTTTAGGGACCACATCACATTTGAAGTCATTTTGAGGGGTCCATATGATAGAAAATACCCAAGTGTGACACCATTCTATAAACTGCACCCCTCAAGGTGCTCAAAACCACATTCAAGAAGTTTATTAACCCTTCAGGTGTTTTACAGGAATTTTTGGAATGTTTTAAAAAAATTAACATTTAACTTTTTTTCACAAAAAATTTTCTTCAGCTCCAATTTGTTTTATTTTCCCAAGGGTAAGAGAAGAAATTGGACCCCAAAAGTTGTTGTGCCATTTGTTCTGAGTTTGCCGATACCCCACATGTGGGGGTAAACCACTGTTTGGGCGCATGGCAGAGCTCGGAAGGGAAGGAGCGCCGTTTGACTTTTCAATGCAAAATTGACTGGAATTGAGATGGGACGCCATGTTGCATTTGGAGAGCCCCTGATGGGCCTAAACATTGAAACCCTCCACAAGTGACACCATTTTGGAAAGTAGGCCCCCTAAGGAACTTATCTAGATGTGTGGTGAGCACTTTAACTCACCAAGTGCTTCACAGAAGTTTATAATACAGAGCCGTAAAAATAAAAAATCATATTTTTTCACAAATATGATCTTTTCTCACCCAATTTTTTATTTTCCCAAAGGTAACAGAAAAAATTGGACCCCAAAAGTTGTCGTGCCATTTATTCTGAGTACGCCGATACCCCATATGTGGGGGTATACCACTGTTTGGGCGCATGGCAGAGCTCGGAAGGGAAGGAGCGCCATTTGACTTTTCAATGCAAAATTGACTTGAATTGCGATGGGACACCATGTCACGTTTGGAGAGCCCCTGATGGGCCGAAACATTGAAACCCCCCACAAGTGACACCATTTTGGAAAGTAGACCCGGAAAGGAACTTATCTAGCTGTGTTTTGACAGCTTTGAACCCCCAAGTGTTTCACTACAGTTTATAATGCAGAGCCGTGAAAATAAAAACTATTTTGTTTTCTCAAAAATTATTTTTTAGCCCCCAGTGTTGTATTTTCCCAAGGGTAACAGGAGAAATTCGACCCCAAAAGTTGTTATCCAATTTGTCCTGAGTATGCCGATACCCCATATGTGGGGGGGAACCACCGTTTGTGCGCATGGCAGAGCTCGGAAGTGATGGAGCGCCATTTGGAATGCAGACTTAGATGGATTGGTCTGCAGGCGTCACGTTGCATTTGCAAAGCCCCTGATGCACCTAAACAGTAGATACCCCCCAGAAGTGACACCATTTTGGAAAGTAGACCCCCTAAGGAACTTATCTAGATGTGTTGTGAGAACTTTGAACCCCCAAGTGTTTCACTACAGTTTATAATGCGGGGCCGTGAAAATAAAAATTATTTTTTTTTCACAAAAATTATTTTTTAGCCCCCAGTTTTGTATTTTCCCAAGGGTAACAGGAAAAATTCGACCCCAACAGTTGTTATCCAATTTGTCCTGAGTACGCTGATACCCCATATGTGGGGGGAACCACTGTTTGTGCGCATAGAAGAGCTCGGAAGGGAAGGAGGGCCATTTGGAATGCAGACTTAGATGGATTGGTCTGCAGGCATCATGTTGCATTTGCAAAGCCCCTGATGCACCTAAACAGTAGATACCCCCCAGAAGTGACACCATTTTGGAAAGTAGACCCCCTAAGGAACTTATTTAGCTGTGTTTTGACAGCTTTGAATCCCCAAGTGTTTCAATACAGTTTATAATACAGAGCCGTGAAAATAAAAATTATTTTTTTTTTCACAAAAATTATTTTTTAGCCCCCAGTTTTGTATTTTCCCAAGGTTAATAGGAGAAATTTGACCACAAAAGTTGTTATCCAATTTGTCCTGAGTACACTGATACCCCATATGTGGGGGGGCGGAACCACCGTTTGTGCGCATGGCAGAGCTCGTAAGGGAAGGAGTGCCATTTGGAATGCAGAGTTAGATGGATTGGTCTGCAGGCGTCACGTTGCATTTGCAAAGCCCCTGATGCACCTAAACAGTAGGTACCCCCCAGAAGTGACACCATTTTGGAAACTAGACCCCCAAAGGAACTTATCTAGATGTGTTGTGAGAACTTTGAACCCCCAAGTGTTTCACTACAGTTTTTAACGAAGAGCCGTGAAAATAAAAATTAATTTTTTTCCCACAAAAATGTTTTTTTAGACCCCCCAATTTTTATTTTCCCAAGGGTAACAAGAGAAATTGTACCTCAATTGTTGTTGTCCAATTTGTCCTGAGTACGCTGATACCCCAAATGTGGGGAAGAACCACCGTTTGGGCACATGGCAGAGCTCGGAAGGGAAGGAGCGCCATTTGAAATGCAGACTTAGATGGATTGGTCTGCAGGCGTCACGTTGTATTTGCAAAGCCCCTGATGCAACTAAACAGTAGGTATTCGCCAGAAGTGACAACATTTTGGAAACTAGACCCCCAAAGGAACTTATCTAGATGTGTTTTGACAGCTTTGAACCCCCAAGTGTTTCACTACAGTTTTTAACGAAGAGCCGTGAAAATAAAAATTAATTGTTTTCCCACAAAAATGTTTTTTTAGACCCCCAAATTTTTATTTTCCCAAGGGTAACAGGAAAAATTCGACCCCAACAGTTGTTATCCAATTTGTCCTGAGTACGCTGATACCCCATATGTGGGGGGAACCACTGTTTGTGCGCATAGAAGAGCTCGGAAGGGAAGGAGGGCCATTTGGAATGCAGACTTAGATGGATTGGTCTGCAGGCATCATGTTGCATTTGCAAAGCCCCTGATGCACCTAAACAGTAGATACCCCCCAGAAGTGACACCATTTTGGAAAGTAGACCCCCTAAGGAACTTATTTAGCTGTTTTTTGACAGCTTTGAATCCCCAAGTGTTTCAATACAGTTTATAATACAGAGCCGTGAAAATAAAAATTATTTTTTTTTTCACAAAAATTATTTTTTAGCCCCCAGTTTTGTATTTTCCCAAGGTTAATAGGAGAAATTTGACCACAAAAGTTGTTATCCAATTTGTCCTGAGTACACTGATACCCCATATGTGGGGGGGCGGAACCACCGTTTGTGCGCATGGCAGAGCTCGTAAGGGAAGGAGTGCCATTTGGAATGCAGAGTTAGATGGATTGGTCTGCAGGCGTCACGTTGCATTTGCAAAGCCCCTGATGCACCTAAACAGTAGGTACCCCCCAGAAGTGACACCATTTTGGAAACTAGACCCCCAAAGGAACTTATCTAGATGTGTTGTGAGAACTTTGAACCCCCAAGTGTTTCACTACAGTTTTTAACGAAGAGCCGTGAAAATAAAAATTAATTTTTTTCCCACAAAAATGTTTTTTTAGACCCCCCAATTTTTATTTTCCCAAGGGTAACAAGAGAAATTGTACCTCAATTGTTGTTGTCCAATTTGTCCTGAGTACGCTGATACCCCAAATGTGGGGAAGAACCACCGTTTGGGCACATGGCAGAGCTCGGAAGGGAAGGAGCGCCATTTGAAATGCAGACTTAGATGGATTGGTCTGCAGGCGTCACGTTGTATTTGCAAAGCCCCTGATGCAACTAAACAGTAGGTATTCGCCAGAAGTGACAACATTTTGGAAACTAGACCCCCAAAGGAACTTATCTAGATGTGTTTTGACAGCTTTGAACCCCCAAGTGTTTCACTACAGTTTTTAACGAAGAGCCGTGAAAATAAAAATTAATTGTTTTCCCACAAAAATGTTTTTTTAGACCCCCAAATTTTTATTTTCCCAAGGGTAACAAGAGAAATAGTACCTCAATATTTGTTGTCCAATTTGTCCTGAGTACGCTGATACCCCTTATATGGGGAAGAACCACCGTTTGGGCGCATGGCAGAGCTCGGAAGGGAAGGAGCGCCATTTGGAATGCAGACTTAGATGGATTGGTCTGCAGGCGTCATGTTGCATTTGCAGAGCCACTGATGCACCTAAACAGTAGAAACCCCCCAGAAGTGACACCATTTTGGAAAGTAGACCCCCTAAGGAACTTATCTAGATGTGTTTTGACAGCTTTGAACCCCCAAGTGTTTCACTACAGTTTATAACACATATAACACAGTCGTGAAAATAAAAAATAATTTTTTTCCCACAAAAATGTTTTTTTAGACCCCCAAATTTTTATTTCCCAAAGGTAACAAGAGAAATTGGACCCCAATAGTTGTTGTCCAATTTGTCCTCAGTATGCTGATACCCCATATGTTGGGGTAAACCCCTGTTTGGGCGCATGGGAGGGCTCGGAAGGGAAGGACCACTGTTTTACTTCTTCAACGCCGAATTGGCTGGAATTGAGATCGCGTTTGGAGAGCCCTGATGTGCCTAAACAGTGGAAACCCCCAATTCTAACTGAAACCCTAACCCCAACACACTCCTAACCCTAATCCCAACCATAACCCTAACCACACCCCTAACCCTGACACACCCCTAACCCTAATACCAACCATAAATGTAACCCTAACCCTAACTTTAGCCCCAACCCTAACTTTAGCCCCAACCCTAACTTTAGCCCCAACCCTAACCCTAACTTTAGCCCCAACCCTAACTCCAGCTTTAGCCCCAACCCTAACTTTAGCCCCAACCCTAACCCTAGCCCCAACCCTAGCCCCAACCCTTACCCTAACCCCAACCCTAACCCTAACCCTAGCCCTAACCCTAATGGGAAAATGGAAATAAATACATTTTTAATTTTTTTTTTATGTTTCCCTAACTAACGGGGTGATGAAGGGGGGTTTGATTTACTTTTATAGCAGGTTTTCTAGCGGATTTTTATGATTGGCAGCCGTCACACACTAAAAGACGCTTTTTATTGCAAAAAATATTTTTTGTGTTACCACATTTTGAGACCTATAATTTTTCCATATTTTGGTCCACAGAGTCATGTGAGGTCTTGTTTTTTGCGGGACGAGTTGACGTTTTTATTGGTAACATTTTCGGGCACGTTGCTTTTTGCCTAGTTTTTTTTTATTTTTTTTACGGTGTTCACTGAAGGGGTTAACTAGTGAGACAGTTTTATAGGTCGGGTCGTTACGGACGCGTTGATACTAAATATGTGTACTTTTATTGTTTTTTTTATTTAAATAAAGAAATGTATTTATGGAAACAATATATATATTTTTTTTCATTATTTAGGAATTTTTTTAATTTTTTTTTTTCACATCTAAAAATTTTTTTTTTACTTTTTTACTTTGTCCCAGGGGGTACATCACTGTATAGTGACAGATCGCTGATCTGAAACTTTGCAGAGCACTGTGTCAGATCAGCGATCTGGCGTGCCCTGCTGCTTGGTTACCAGAGCCTGCTCTGGACCCGGAAGTACTACCTGCAGGACCCGAAGTAGCCCCGCGGCCATTTTGGATCCGGGGCCTGCAGGGAGGAGACGCTTTGTACCGATCGTCTCAGGGAAGCCCGCAGGGAGCACCCTCCCTGCGCGATGCTTCCCTATGCCCCCGGAACACTGCGATCATGTTTGATCGCGGTGTGCTGGGGGTTAATGTGCCGGGAGCGGTCCGTGACCGCTCCTGGCACATAGTGCCCCGGATGTTAGCTGCGATAGTCATCTGACACCCGGCCGCGATCAGCCGCGCTCCCCTTTGATCGTGGCCGATAGCGCTGGACGTACTATTCCGTCCTTGGGAATTAGGGCTCACCCCACATGGACGGAATAGTACGTCCAATGTCAGAAAGGGGTTAAACATCATCCGTCTGAAATATCAGAGAAGCAACTCCAAGACAGAGAACCCCTGGGAGATTACCTACACTGCATGGGCGTCCCCAATTATGCAGGTATAAGCACACTGTACACTGTAGTTAAGGTTTCTCTGGTCTTATATAGTGATTTACACTATGTACTAACTCTAGTTTCACCCAGCCCTTCAAGTGGCCAGCTTCCAAGTTTGTATGAAATTGAGATATCATGGAGTCATCAGACGAGGGGCCATAAACCCCTAGAAAATAAAAACCACAAGGATTTAGATCAAACTACTACAAGCAGAGTTTCAGTGAACCTTAATGTTTTGCAGTGACAAACAGCAAACATATAGAGGATTAAAACTGTTTGTGAAGTGAATAAACAAACATTTCTCAAGAATGTGTCACTATGAGCATTGTCTGCCAAATCTGTAGATGTTTTTCAAGAAATACAGCTATGTGATGGTCTGAATGCATTCAGGATACAGTATTTTAATCTTTATTCCAAATCACCATTTGTACTTTTTAGGCAGCCAAAGTTATCGCTCTCAAAGAGAGAAACTAATATAGTCGACAAAGAAATATTTGTAATGAACTACTGAGCCAAACTAACAGCATTGCTTTATCAAAATTATATGAAGTGTATTGTGTCCAATGTTAGCAACCAGGCAACACAAAAAGGAGCTTTTCAAGTGAGCTCTTTAAGGTACACACTGTTATGAAGTCTTAGCCAACAAGGATGTGGTTTCACCAATGGGGGTTCCTTTTTTAAAAATATACTATTGCCATTACAGCCCCCCTTGCTCAAAATTCTGTGGCCTATAAAAGTACAGAACACGTTTACCCAGGTCATGTCGTTGGGGATAAGGGAGATACATTGCAGGAAACAGAGTTAAGAAGTAAGCCCAATGTAGGGGTGTGGGTCTCTGATACTTGTAATGGAGGCCATGAGCTGACAAACAATTTCCCAATGTGGGGTCCATTTTTTAATAAATAAAATAGTGCCATCACAGCCCCCTTGCCCAAAATTCACCGTACAGAGCACGTTCACACTGGTGATCTAGTGGCAGTTAAAGGACATATTGCAGGAGACAAAGTTAAGAAGTAGGCCCAATGTAAAGTAATGCCCAATTCCCCAATGTGGGGTCATTTTTTACTAAATAAAATAGTGCCATCACAGCCCCCTTGCCCAAAATTCACCATACAGAGCACGTTCATCCTGATGATCTAGTGGCAGGTTAAGGACACACTGCAGGAGACAGAGTTAAGAAGTAGGCCCAATGTAATGTAATGCTCAATTCCCCAATGTGGGGTCCTTTTTTTACTAAATAAAATAGTGCCATCACAGCCCCCTTGCCCAAAATTCACCGTACAGAGCACGTTCACACTGGTCATCTAGTGGCAGGTAAAGAAGAGACATTGCAGGAGACAGAGTTAAGAAGTAGGCCCAATGTAGGGGTGTGGGTCTCTGAGACTTGTAATGAAGTGCCTGGCCTGACAAGCATTTGCTCATGGGGAGTAAATTTTTTAAAAATATTTCATGTGGATCATAGACACTAGGGTTGAGCGACTTTTCTTTTTATAGGATCGGGTCGGGTTTCACGAAACCCGACTTTTTCAAAAGTCGGGTCGAATGAAATCGGCCGATCCTATAGAAAAGTCGGGGTCAGGGTTGGCCGAAACACGAAACCCAATGCAGTGCATTGGGTTTCTAATGGTTCCCAGGGTCTGAAGGAGAGGAAACTCTCCTTCAGGCCCTGGGATCCATATTTAAGTGTAAAATAAAGAATCAAAATAAAAAATATTGATATACTTGGTTCTCACCGGCAGCCTTCCTTCCTAAGAATGAGCGCCTGAAGGATCTTCAATGACGTCGCGGCTTGTGATTGGTCGCGTGAGCGGTCACATGGGCACAGAACACGTGAACCCTTGTGATCTAGTGGTGGAGAAAGAGGAGACATTGCTGAAGGCCTCATTACAAACCTAGGCCCAATGTAAAGGATTGTGTCTCCTACACTTGTAATGTCGATACACTAAGTGCCTATGGGCTGACAAACATTTCCCCAAGGGGGATACATTGATTAAAAACATACTATGGGCATCCGAGACACCCTTGCCAAAAAATTGACTGCCTGTAGCGGCCCAGAGGCTGATAAGCCTGGTGATCTAGTGGTGGACAATGAGAAGACATAAGCTAAATCATAATGAAATTAAACAAATACCGTATATACTCGAGTATAAGCCGACCCGAGTATAAGCCGACCCCCCTAATTTTGCCACAAAAAACTGGGAAAACTTATTGACTCGAGTATAAGCCTAGGGTGGAAATGCAGCATTTACCGGTGAATTTCAAAAATAAAAATAGATCATTATTTCCCCATAGCTGTGCCATATAGTGCTCTGCACCGTTCATATTTCCCCATAGGTGTGAACCATATAGTGCTCTGCACCGTTCATTATGCCCCCTAGCTGTGCCATATACGGTGCTCTGCACCGTTCATTGTGCCCCATAGATGTGCCATATACGGTGCTCTGCACCGTTCACTGTGCCCCATAGCTGTGCCATATACGGTGCTCTGCACCGTTCACTGTGCCCCATAGCTGTGCTGTGCCATATACGGTGCTCTGCACCGTTCACTGTGCCCCATACATAGCTGTGCTGTGCCATATACGGTGCTCTGCACCGTTCACTGTGCCCTATAGCTGTGCTGTGCCATATACGGTGCTCTGCACCGTTCACTGTGCCCCATAGCTGTGCTGTGCCATATACGGTGCTCTGCACCGTTCACTGTGCCCCATAGCTGTGCTGTGCCATATACGGTGCTCTGCACCGTTCACTGTGCCCCATAGCTGTGCTGTGCCATATACGGTGCTCTGCACCGTTCACTGTGCCCCATAGCTGTGCTGTGCCATATACGGTGCTCTGCACCGTTCACTGTGCCCCCCCTAGCTGTGCCATATACGGTGCTCTGCACCGTTCACTGTGCCCCCCCTAGCTGTGCCATATACGGTGCCCTGCACCGTTCACTGTGCCCCCCCTAGCTGTGCCATATACGGTGCTCTGCACCGTTCACTGTGCCCCATAGCTGTGCTGTGCCATATACAGTGCTCTGCACCGTTCATTGTGCCCCATACATAGCTGTGCTGTGCCATATACGGTGCTCTGCACCGTTCATTGTGCCCCATAGCTGTGCTGTGCCATATACGGTGCTCTGCACCGTTCACTGTGCCCCATAGATGTTCCACATAAATTTGTGCCGCCGCTGCCGCAATAAAGAAAAAAAACCACATACTCACCTCCCTTGATTGCAGCTCCCGGCGTCTCGTTCCGGCGCCTCCATCTTCCCGGCGTCTCTGCTCTGACTGATCAGGCAGAGGGCGCCGCGCACACTGTATGCGTCATCGCGCCCTCTGACCTGAACAGTCAGAGAGCAGAGACGCCGGGAAGATGGAGGCGCCGGCCGGGAAGATGGAGCGGCGCCCGGCGGCTGGAACGAGGACAGGTGAATATAACATACTCACCTAGTCCTGGCGATCCTCGCGCTGTCCCCTCCTGTCTTCGGTGCCGCAGCTTCTTTCTCTATCAGCGGTCACCGGCACCGCTGATTAGAGAAATGAATAAGCGGCTCCGCCCCTATGGGAGGTGGAGCCGCTTATTCATTTCTGTAATGAGCGGTCCCACGTGACCGCTGAAGAGAGGAAGAAGCTGCAGCGCCGAAGCCCGTGGGACGGCAGGGACAGCGCGAGGATCGCTGGGACTAGGTAAGTATACCCCAGCGCCCTCAGCCCCTCACCCGCCGACCCCACCGCTACCGTGACTCGAGTATAAGCCGAGGGGGGCACTTTCAGCCCAAAAATTTGGGCTGAAAATCTCGGCTTATACTCGAGTATATACGGTAAATAAAAAATGTGAATCCACCAATGAAAGTAAATAACAAAAGGGAGGCTTGAACACAGGTTCATAGATTTTAAGCCTGAATGTGTCCATGTGTCCAACGAGATATGTTTGTCCCTAGCAACAGCTCAGAGACAGGGCTATAAATAAAAAAAATAATTTAAAAGTCTTTGAATAATTTTCTATTGTTGAGGTATACACTACCCCATACCAGGACTGTCCAGAGTTTGGGAAATGGAAAATATAAGAATACAGGGGATAAATAGACTTACATCTCTTTTTTATATTTCCCCCTGTGGGAGTAACATTTGTTTTGGCTTCCAATTATTTACAGTTTTATATTTACACCCTTGCAAAAAAAAATATTGTGCCTTTCGCATCAAGGAATCCGTTCACTCTGATGCTCTACTGGTTATGGATGATGAGGATAAAGAGGAGGATAACAACAAACAGACCAAATCTGGAAGCGTATACCCGTGTGTGGTTGTGAAGAGGTGCATGAGAATACACCTCCCCAAAAGAGAGAATGTATTTGAGGTTATGTTTCACTGTTTCACTTGATGGTGTACAGAAGTCTTTCCCAATCCAGCCCATGCTCATTTTTGTAAGAGTCAGCCTGTCAGCATTTTCAGTTGACAGGTGGATGCGCTTATCTGTTATAATTCCACCAGCGGCACTAAAAACCTGCTCTGACAGAATGCTAGCAGCAGGGCAGGCCAGGACCTCCAAGGCATAGAGAGCCAGTTCATGCCACATGTCCAGCTTGGATACCCAATAATTAAAAGGCACAGAGAAATCCCGGAGGACGTTTGTGTGATCTGCAAGGTACTCCCTCAGCATTTTCCCAAACATTGCACTTCTTGTGACAGCACCCCTTGCCTTTGTCCAGGTACGATAGGAGGGCCTGAGTAAACTGTCCAAGAACTTTGCCATTGTTTCCCTGCCTGAGCTGGATTGTACTTCTGTCTCTCTCGCTTGGAGTCCTTGGTTGTACAACAAACTCTGACGTCTGCTGCCAGCGTTCTCACATGGGAATTTTCTAAGTAATTCCGCTACAAGGGCCTTCTGGTACTGCAACTTGTTAGTACACTTCTCTGCCTCTGGTAGAAGAGATTGAAAGGTCTCCTTGTAGCATGGGTCTAGAAGTGTCACCAACCAGTAATGAGTGTCACCCAAAATTTTTATGATGCAAGGGTCATGTGAAACGCAGCACAACATAAAGTCAGCCATGCATGCCAGACTGCTAACAGCCACAAGAAAGAAAAAAATGATGATACACGACCAAAAGAGTATCACAAAAATGTATAAACTTTATTCATATTAAAATACAGCAAGTGTATGTAAGGTAACATAGTAACATAGTAACATAGTTAGTAAGGCCGAAAAAAGACATTTGTCCATCCAGTTCAGCCTATATTCCATCATAATAAATCCCAAGATCTACGTCCTTCTACAGAACCTAATAATTGTATGATACAATATTGTTCTGCTCCAGGAAGACATCCAGGCCTCTCTTGAACACCTCGACTGAGTTCGCCATCACCACCTCCTCAGGCAAGCAATTCCAGATTCTCACTGCCCTAACAGTAAAGAATCCTCTTCTATGTTGGTGAAAAAACCTTCTCTCCTCCAGACGCAAAGAATGCCCCCTTGTGCCCGTCACCTTCCTTGGTATAAACAGATCCTCAGCGAGATATTTGTATTGTCCCCTTATATACTTATACATGGTTATTAGATCGCCCCTCAGTCGTCTTTTTTCTAGACTAAATAATCCTAATTTCGCTAATCTATCTGGGTATTGTAGTTCTCCCATCCCCTTTATTAATTTTGTTGCCCTCCTTTGTACTCTCTCTAGTTCCATTATATCCTTCATGAGCACTGGTGCCCAAAACTGGACACAGTACTCCATGTGCGGTCTAACTAGGGATTTGTACAGAGGCAGTATAATGCTCTCATCATGTGTATCCAGACCTCTTTTAATGCACCCCATGATCCTGTTTGCCTTGGCAGCTGCTGCCTGGCACTGGCTGCTCCAGGTAAGTTTATCATTCAGGGTGTTTGCACCGAAACGCGCGTTGGGGCGGAGGCGCGCTCCCGGAACCTTCAGTCCACATTGCGGTGGGTATCATTTGGTGGTTATGTCGGCCGTATAGTTGTATTATAGTAATTATGACCTATTTTGTATAGCGGCAGTCCCAGGTGTACTATCACTCTTATCTTGCACTGTCATGTGATTAATTTTCCTGGGGCTGTAGTCTGCGGTGAAGTATTCTGATCACCGTCTATGTGGTCGCTTCCCACTCCATTTGGTTTTCTCACGTATTGCCGTATTTATTTATGTATGCTGAGTTTTTTAGGCTTATTTTCATGATTTTGCTTATTTTTTTGTAATCATGTTAGGCAATATGTGATTACTATACTTTGTGGACTGATACTTCTGTGCGCGTGCCTCCTGCTGTTTCTATTGCAGGGTCCACTCCTGTGGCGCTATGCTGCGTGTTACCTTACATACACTTGCTGTATTTCAATATGAATAAAGTTTATACATTTTTGTGATACTCTTTTGGTCGTGTATCATCATTGTTTTCTTTGTTGTGGCTATGTATTTGATGATAGGCCATTTAGGTCCTTTTGTGATTAGTGGTACAGACTTCTGATTTATATTAGTGTTACCATGGTAGTTGGCTATATTTACTTGCATCAGACTGCTAACAGGCAAGACTTCCGTGTCCTCACCAACAGGACGACTGACCATGCTGTCCTTCTCCTCCTCATCCTAATCCTCCTCCTCCCTGTCCTCAGGCCATCCCCGCTGAACAGACGGTATGACAGCTGTGTTTGTAGTACCATCTATAGCGCATGAAAGTAGCTCCTGTTCTTCCTCCTCCTCATTGACTACCAATCCACGTTGAGAAGACATGAGGCTGGGCTGAGTGTAATCCCCCTGTATGGTTCCTTGCTCCATGTCCTTGTGCTCTGCCTGCAATGCATCCTCTTTAATTGTGAGTAGAGAGGTTTTCAGAATGCTGAGAAGCAGGATGGTGACGATAATTATGGCGTCATCGCCGCTCACCATCTTGGTGCAGTCCTCAAAGTTTTGGAGGATGGTACATAAGTTGGACATCCATGTCCACTCCTGAGGTCTTATGTGTGGAGTCTGAACTGAATATCAACGGCCTTGTTGATGTTGGTAGGCAACAACTGCCTCTTCTGCTCACAAAGCCTTTCCAACATAAGCAGCGTAGAGTTCCAGTGCATGGGGCATCACACACCAGCTGGTGAGCTGGAAGCTGCAAATGCTGCTGAAGCACGGCAAGGGCGGCTAAAGCTATAGCTGACTTTTTAAATAGGCAGACAGATGGCGTACTTTCACTAGCAGATCCAGCAGCTCTGGGTAGCTTTTCAGAAAACGTTGAAGCACGAAGTTAAGCTCATGGGCCAAGCAAGGTACGTGTGTGAGCTCACCTTGCCTCAGAGCTGCCACCAGGTTATGGTCATTGTCACTCACGATCATGCCTGGCTGTAGGTTTAGCGGTGTCATCCAAACATCTGACTGCTCTTTCAGCGCTGTCCACAACTCTTCTGCATTGTGCTGTTTGTCACCTATGCAGATTAGCTTCAGCACAGCCTTTTGCCGCTTGGCTGAGGCAGTGCTGCAGTGCTTCCAGCTTCTCACTGATGTGTTGATTTCAGACATGGAGGATGAAGAGGAGGAGGAGGTGCAGGAGCTGTAGACTGTAGGGGCAATCTTGATTGACGTAGGACCAGCAATCCTCGGCGTGGGGAGGATGTGTTCCATCCCAAGGTCCGACTGGGTTCTGGCTTTCACTATGTCAACCCAGTGTTCTGTCAGTGAGATGTACCATCCCTGCTCACAAGCACTTGTCCATGTGTCCGCGGTTAGGTGGACTTTCCCTGTAACAGCATTGTTGAGGGCACGGGTAATGTTGTGGGACACATGCTGGTGTAATGCCGGTATGACACACCGGGAAAATTAGTGGCGACTGGGGACCAAGTACCTTGGGACGGCCGCCGCCATCAGGTTGCAGAAAGCTTCCGTCTCAACAAGCCTAAAAAGGCAGCTTTTCTAGCGCAAGCAGAAGAGAAATATTAGAATTTAGGACTGTGGCCTGTGTTGGCTGGGTATTTCCGCTTGCGTTACAAAGACTGGGTTATAGCCAACTGAAGGCTGTGCTGGGACAAGGACGTGGACGGGCTTGATGATGGTGGTGCTTGACTGTGGGCCACAACAAGTGCAGGGCTAGAGGCATCGTCACATGCACGGTGTACTAGGGATTGGCTTCTACGCCAAACAGTGGAAGAAGCAGTGGTGTCACCTGCACACAGTGGTCCTGGAGCCTGGGGTTTGGCCCACAAAGTCGGGTACTTTGCTGCCATGTGCCTGATCATGCTGGTGGTGGTCAGGCTGGTTGTTTTGCTACCACTGCTGATGTGGGCATGGCAGGTGCTGCAAATGGCCTGTTTGGGGTTATCGGCAGAGTCTTTAAAAAATAACCAGACACGGTAAGATCTAACAGTTGGAATGGCAACTTTCCTCATGTTGGTGTTACGGGGAACGTATGCACGGCTTCTGTCTGTGTCCACCACACTGTTTCTTCCTGCCTGTTTGGGTGATATACCTCCTTCCCCATGTGTGCTGTTGCCCTCGCTCTGCATGTTCTCCTGCCAGGTTGGGTCAGTCACATAGTCATCCACCACCTCTTCTTCCACATTCGCACCCTGCTCCTCCTCCTGACTTTCTGACAATTGTGTCTCATCATCGTCCACCTCTTCTGACACTTTCCCACCATCGCCTTTGTGTGACCGGGGCTGGTCAAAGCTTTGGGCATCTCTACATGCAATCTCATCTGTCCCCACTTCAAGTTGACCGGCTGAGAGTTCGGAATCTTGAAATGGAAAACTGAACAGCTCTTCAGAGTGTCCAAGTGTGGGATCAGTTGTCTCAGGGCACTCGGCATGGTGGGAGGAAGGAGGATCAGGGTGAGGGATATCCGGGCCACACTCACGGCATGGTGGTGGTGGTGATGGCTAAATGATTGGAAGCATTATCCGTTATCCAACCAACAACCGTTTCACACTGCTCTGGCTTCAATAGTGGTGTGCTGCGGTCCCCTAGAAACTGGGGCAGGAAGGTCGAGCGAGAAGATGTGTGTCTTTGCTGTTGCCCACTTTCACCTTGGCCACGGCCTCGTCCCTTGCCCCTTGCCTTGCCCATTTTAAATGGACTACTGCACTATTTCAAATGCTCAACACAAATGTATTTATTAGTAGCGAAATAATATCTGATCAGTATGCCTGCAAATCTGCAATTTTTTAAACCCAAACACCAGGCAGGCCTCAGCCTGACATAACAGACTGTATTCAATTTTTGGGGGCTTTTTTGTGAAGTTAATTTATGCAAAATAGTCCTGTATATAAATAGAGTAACAGACAGAAAAAAAGTGGTCCACCGGCCTACAATGCCCAAACTTGGAGCACGCAGATATATGACGGCTGTAACGGAAATACCACACTGGCAAATCTGTGGCCTTTCAATTTTTTTTTATGCTAAATAGCGCTCTATAGAATTTGAGTATTACACAGCCAAAAAATAAGTACACCGGCCTCCAATGCCCAAACTAGGAGCACAGAGATATATGAAGGCTGTAAGGGAAATACCACACTGGCAAATCTGTGGCCTTTGAATTTTTTTGATGCAAAATAGGCCTCCTATGACCAATTTTGGAGCACGCAGATATATGAGGCCCTTTTCGGTGAATTTAAACCACCCAAAAAAAAAGAAAAGGGCACAAGGGTAGCACACAACTATTCTACAGATGCCTGACAAACTATAACTTTTCAACAGGCCTCAGTCTGACAGAACAGACTGTATATTTTTTTTGGGGGGGAGGGAATTTTTGAAAAAAAAAGAAAAACATAGGCAGGGGCGTATTATAATAGGGTCAATCTGGGCGGTAGCCCAGGGCCCAGTGGTGTGGGGGGGGCCCTGGGCTACCGCTCAGATTGCCCACCACCATCAGGGCATTACTGCCCTGACTGGCGTATTGGCCCGGTGGCCAGAGGGGGCCCGCATCGGGCCCCGTCTCATCTTCTCACCGGGCCCCTACCGGCGCTGCGGCAGTTTCATCTATTGACGTGTGGGCACGCGCCCGCACGTCAATAGTTAACATCAGCTGCCAGCCAATTGGTGGCTGGCAGCTGAAGTCGGCCGCAGGCGCAGCGCATACGTCGCCGGCGTTTGACGTCATTGTCAGTCACCCGCGAGTCCGCGCTGCTGGAGGAAGCTCATCGCTGGAGGGCCGGTCAGGTGAGGAGAACTCGTTTTTTTTGTTGTTTTTTGCGAACGGCAATCCGGGCTGCCCGGGGCAATATGCTGGACACACTGGGGCAGATTGCTGCACACACTGGGGCAGATTGCTGGACACACTGGGGCAGATTGCTGGACACACTGGGGGCAATGCTGGAGACACTGAGGCAGATTGCTGGACACACTGGGGGCAATTCTGGAGACAGTGGGGCAGATTGCTGGACACACTGGGGGCAATGCTGGACACACTGGGGCAGATTGCTGGGCACACTGGGGCAATATTGGAGACACTGGGGCAGATTGCTGGACACACTGGGGGCAATGCTGGAGACACTGGGGCAGATTGCTGGACACACTGGGGGCAATATGCTGGAGTCAGACACTGGGGCAGATTGCTGGATATACTGGGGCAGATTGCTGGACACACTGGGGGTAATATGCTGGACACACTGGGGCAGATTGCTGGACACACTGGGGCAATATTGGAGACACTGGGGCAGATTGCTGGACACACTGGGGGCAATGCTGGAGACACTGGGGCAGATTGCTGGACACACTGGGGCAATATGCTGGACATACTGGGGCAGATTACTGGACACACTGGGGCAATATGCTGGACACACTGGGGCAGATTGCTGGACACACTGGGGGCAATAAGCTGGAGACACTGGAGCAATATGCTGGAGACACTGGGGGCAAAATGCTGGACACACTGGGGGTAATATGCTGGACACACTGGGGCAGATTGCGGGACACACTGGGGGCAATATGCTGGACACACTGGGGCAGAATGCTGGACACACTGGGGGGCAATAAGCTGGAGACACTGGGGCAATATGCTGGAGACGCTGGGGGTAACATGCTGGACATTTTGGGGGCAAAATGCTGGACACATTGGGGTAATATGCTGGACACACTGGGGCAGATTGCTGGACACACTGGTGCAATATGCTGGACACACTGGGGCAGATTGCTGGACACACTGGCAGCAATATGCTGGACACACTGGGGCAGAATGCTGGACACACTGGGGGCAATAAACTGGAGACACCGGGGCAATATGCTGGAGACACTGGGGGCAACATGCTGGACATTTTGGGGGCTAAATGCTGGACACGCTGGGGGCAGGATGCTGGGCACATTGGGGGCAGGATGCTGGACACATTGGGGGCAGAGATGCTGGACACTGGGGGCAGAGATGCTAGACACTGGGGGCAGAGATGCTGGACACACTGGGGGCAGAGATGCTGGACACTGGGGGCAGAGATGCTGGACACTCTGGGGGCAGGACTGGAGACATGGGCAGAATGTAGATACGGGGCATAATTGGAGACACGGGGCAGAATGAAAGACATGGAGCAGGATTGGAGACAGAACGTGCAGGATCATGGGGCAGGATGGATACAATGGAGACTGATGGGGAGATCATATGGAGCAGGATGGATACTCATGAGGGCAGGATGGGAGAACATATTGCTGGAGCCAGGAATGAGATAAATGGGGCCAGGATGGGGGATATTATTATTACCATAGGGGCTAATTAAGGGATATTATTACTGCAGTGATGTATTTATTTTATTTTTTGAGTATACTGTTTTAAATGGTGGGGGGGGGGGGGTGGTCCTGTTACTGTGCAGAGTGTCACCTTTTTTTCTTCATGTGGTGTAATGTAGAAGTTGGGAAAAATTAAGTAATGTGTTCTGCAAGTGGAGCTCGAGATAACTGTGTTATTTCCTGCAGAGACGAGTCCTGGCTGGATGAAGTGATGGCGGTCTGTGCTGGATGAAAGATGAAGGACGTCACCTAGAGACGTCACTGGTGAGTCAGTGTTACCTATACACTGACACTATACACTGTATACAATATACTGAACTGAAGGGTAAATTGACTAGATCAATGGATGTTTGACAGGTTATAGTTTCACACAGCAACTATTTTTCTGGAATAATCTGGTTCAGGTATATGATGACCCCGTCACATGACTGGGGTGCCCACAGTGTCTGAACAGCCCGGGGCCCTGGCTACCCTTAATCCACCCCTGAACATAGGTATATGGACAGTAAGTAAGCTGCAGCAGCAGGCAGTTATGGAGCTTTGGGAAGGATGCAGTGGGACCAATGGACGCACATACAGTGCCTGCAGGCCTTGTACTGATATGGATATGCTGTGCCGTGCCTACCTAGTGCTGCAATATCGGGACCCAGGAATTAGCCCTAAAAAGGAGTTTTGGTTTCTGAGGAGTTGTGGATGTAAGAGTTGCAGACCTACACTAACTCTAAAACCACAATTCTGACCCTATCTCGGCAGCAGCTCTCCTTACTCTCGCTGAAACAGGAACAGAATGCAGCGAGCAGGGTGGAGCCTGGTCTCTTATGCTCGGGATGATGCTGTACGGCCCAGCCAATCACTGCACGACCACAACAAAGATGGCTGCGGGGTTTCATGGCTTGGCAGACAATCCCTGCAGCGTGATTGGGTCTCCAAAGTCCACCAAAACTGCTCGGTGGAGACTGCAGTTACCGCCGAATAATACCGGAAATGCTCGCTGCTCGTCGAGTATGCCGAGCATAGCGATACTCGGGCGAGTAACGAGTAGTGGCGAGCACGTTCGCTCATCACTACTAATTACTAAATATTATGTCAAAAAAGATCGCAATGACCTCATTTCTCCCAATAACACAGGTCTGCAAAAAAATGTTTTCAAAGAGCTGTTTTGGTTATTCCACGTAATCTTTATGTTTTTAAGTGCGCTGAATCCGAAAATACCTCCGTTTTGTCACAGGACATCACGTTTTCTGACAATTTAAGTAACTATGTTAAATAAGACAATACCTCAAAATAAATGAAAATAGACTAATAATAAATAAATGAAAATTAATTTTTTATTACAAATGTTTCATGAAAATCATTTTTAACTGCATTGAGCCCTGTGAGGCTTCTCTTGGTACATTTACGCTTGTGAGTAGCATCTGGAATGTCTCTCTGAAGCGTCCAACAGTAGTCTGCCATCAGTGTAATGCTCCATCTTCCCTGGTATCTTCTTTCCATCTCTTTAACCCCTTAGTGACAGAGCCAATTTGGTACTTAATGACCGAGCCAATTTTTGCAATTCTGACCACTGTCACTTTATGAGGTTATAACTCTGGAACGCTTCAACGGATCCCGCTGATTCTGAGATTGTTTTTTCGTGACATATTGTACTTCATGTTAGTGGTAACATTTCTTCGATATTACTTGCGATTATTTATGAAAAAAATGGAAATATGGCGAAAATTTTTAAAATTTTGCAATTTTCAAACTTTGTATTTTTATGCCCTTAAATCAGAGAGATATGTCACGAAAAATAGTTAATAAATAACATTTCCCACATGTCTACTTTACATCAGCACAATTTTGGAAACAAATTTTTTTTTTGTTAGGGAGTTATAAGGGTTAAAAGTTGACCAGCAATTTCTCATTTTTACAACACCTTTTTTTTTTAGGGACCACATCACATTTGAAGTCATTTTGAGGGGTCTATATGATAGAAAATAACGAAGTGTGACACCATTCTAAAAACTACACCCCTCAAGGTTCTCCAAACCACATTCAAGAAGTTTATTAACCCTTTACGTGCTTCACAGCAACTGAAACAATGTGGTAGGAAAAAATGAACATTTAACTTTTTTTTGCAAACATTTTAATTCAGAACCATTTTTTTTATTTTCACAAGTGTAAAAACAGAAATGTAACCATAAATTTTGTTATGCAATTTCTCCTGAATACGCCAATACCCCATATGTGGGGGTAAACCACTGTTTGGGCGCACCGCAGAACTTGGAAGTGAAGGAGCGCCTTTTGACTTTTTCAATGCAGAATTGGCTGGAATTGAGATCGGACGCCATGTGACGTTTAGAGAGCCCCTGATGTGCCTAAACAGTGGAAACCCCCCACAAATGACACCATTTTGTAAACTAGACCCCTTAAGGAACTTATCTAGATGTTTGTTGAGCACTTTGAACCCCCAAGAGCTTCACAGAAGTTTATAACGTAGAGCCGTGAAAATAACAAATCGCATTTGTTTACACAAAAATGATCTTTTCGCCCACAAATTCTTATTTTCACAAGGGTAACAGGAGAAATTACACCACAAAAGTTGTTGTGCGATTTCTCCTGAATACGTCGATACCCCATATGTGAGGGTAAACCACTGTTTGGGCGCACCGCAGAGCTTGGAAGTGAAGGAGCGCCGTTTTACTTTTTCAATGTAGAATTGGCAGGAATTGAGATTGGACGCCATGTTGGGTTTGGAGAGCCCCTGATGTGCCTAAACAGTGGAAACCCCCCACAAGTGACACCATTTTGGAAACTAGACCCCTTAAGGAACTTATCTAGATGTGTGGTGAGCACTTTGAACCCCCATGTGCTTCACAGAAGTTTATAACGTTGAGCCGTGAAAATAAAAAATCGCATTTTTTCTACAAAAATGATCTTTTTGCCCCCAAATTTTTATTTTCACAAGGGTAACAGGAGAAATTAGACCAAAAAAGTTGTAGTGCAATTTCTCCTGAGTACGTCGATACCCAATATGTGGGGGTAAACCACTGTTTGGGCGCACCGCAGAGTTTGGAAGAGAAGGAGTGCCGTTTTACTTTTTCAATGCAGAATTGTCTGGAATTGAGATCGGACGCCATGTCGCGTTTGGAGAGCCCCTGATGTGCCTAAACAGTGGAAACCCCCCATAAGTGACACCATTTTGGAAACTAGACCCCTTAAGGAACTTATCTAGATGTGTGGTGAGCACTTTGAACCCCATGTGCTTCACAGAAGTTTATAACGTTGAGCCGTGAAAATAAAAAATCGCATTTTTTCTACAAAAATGGTTTTTTGCCCCCAAATTTTTATTTTCACAAGGGTAACAGGAGAAATTAGACCACAAAAGTTGTAGTGCAATTTCTTCTGAGTACGTCGATACCCAATATGTGGGGGTAAACCACTGTTTGGGCGCACCGCAGAGCTTGGAAGAGAAGGAGTGCCGTTTTACTTTTTCAATGTAGAATTGTCTGGAATTGAGATTGGACGCCATGTCGCGTTTGGAGAGACCCTGATGTGCCTAAACAGTGGGAACCCCCCACAAGTGACCCCATTTTGGAAACTAGACCCCCCAAGGAACTTATCTAGATGTGTGGTGAGAACTTTGAATGCCCAAGTGCTTCACAGAAGTTTAGAATGCAGAGTCGTGAAAATAAAAAAAAATTTTTTTTCCACAAAAAAGATTTTTTAGCCCCTAAGTTTTTATTTTCACAAGGGTAACAAGAGAAATTGGACCCCAAAAGTTGTTGTCCAATTTGTCCTGAGTATGCTGGCATCCCATATGTGGGGGTAAACCACTGTTTGTGCACATGGCAGAGCTCGGAAGGAAGGAGCGCCGTTTTGCAATGCAGACTTAGATAGAATGGTCTGTGGGCGTTATGTTGCGTTTGCAGAGCCCCTGATGTACCTAAACAGTAGTAACCCCCCACAAGTGACCCCATTTTGGAAACTAGACCCCCCAAGGAACTTATCTAGATGTGTGGTGAGAACTTTGAATGCCCAAGTGCTTCACAAAAGTTTAGAATGCAGAGTCGTGAAAATAAAAAAATATTTTTTTTTTCCACAAAAAAGATTTTGTAGCCCCCAAGTTTTTATTTTCACAAGGGTAACAGGAGAAATTGGACCCCAAAAGTTGTTGTCCAATTTATCCCGAGTACGCTGATGCCCCATATGTGGGGGTAACCCACTGTTTGGGCGCACGGCAGAGCTCAGAAGGGAGGGAGCACCATTTGACTTTTTGAGCGCAAAATTGGCTGTCGTGTTTGGAGACCCCCTGATGTACCTAAACAGTGGAAACCCCCCAATTCTAACTCCAACCCTAACCCCAACACACCCCTAACCCTAATCCCAACCCGATCCATAATCCTAATCACAACCCTAATGATAATCACAACCCTTACCCCAAAACAACCCTAATGTCAACCCTAACCATAACCCTAATCAAAACCCTAAATCCAACACACCCCTAATCCTAATCTCAACCCTAACCTCAAACCTAACCCTAATCCCAATACACCCCTAATCACAACCCTAACCTGAACCCTAATCCCAAACCTAACCCTAATCCCAAGCGTAACCCTGATGCCAACCCTAACCCTAATACCAACCCTAATCCAAACCCTAACCCTAATCCCAACTCTAACCCTAACTTTAGCCCCAACCCTAGCCCTAACTTTAACCCCAACCCTAACCCTAGCCCTAAGGCTACATTCACACTTGTGTCGTTTGGCATCCGTCGCAATCCGTCGTTTTGGACAAAAAACGGATCCTGCAAATGTGCCCGCAGGATGCGTTTTTTGCCCATAGACTTGTATTGCCGACGGATCGTGACGGATGGCCACACGTCATGTCCGTCATGCACTGGATCAGTTGTGTTTTGGCGGACCATCGGCACAAAAAACGTTCAATGTAACGTTTTTTTGTACGTCGCGTCCGCCATTTCTGACCGCGCATGCGTGGCTGTAACTCCGCCCCCTCCTCCCCAGGACATAGATTGGGCAGCGGATGCGTTGAAAAACTACATCCGCTGCCCACATTGTGCACAATTTTCACAACGTGCGTCGGTATGTCGGGCCGACGCATTGCGACGGCCCCGTACCGACGTAAGTGTGAAAGAAGCCTAACCCTAAATTTAGCCCCAACCCTAACCCTAAATTTAGCCCCAACCCTAACCCGAAATTTAGCCCCAACCCTAACCCTGAATTTAGCCCCAACCCTAACCCTAAATTTAGCCCGAACCCTAACCCTAGCCCTAGCCCTAACCCTAGCCCTAACCCTAGCCCTAACCCTAGCCCTAACCCTAGCCCTAACCTAGCCCTAGTTAGGGTTAGGGTTACTAACCCTAACCCTAGCCCTAACCCTAGCCCTAACCCTAACCCTAACCCTAGCCCTAACCCTAGCCCTAACCCTAACCCTAATTTTAGCCCTAACTGCTCTTCTCCTGCCGGCCGGCAGATGGCGACAGATGGCGGGCGCACTGCGCATGCGCCCGCCATTTTCTTTTGCCAAGAAGACGCCGGCGGCCAGGAGGAGCAGCAGGAGGACCCAGGGACACCGGTAAGTATAATAGGGTCCCCGAATCCCCCTATTTCTCTGTCCTCTGATGTGCGATCACATCAGAGGACAGAGAATTACACTTTGCTTTTTTTTTTTTTTTTTTAACAGTTAATTACCGGCGATCGCAAAACAGGGTCGGTAAAACCGACCCCGATCATGTTTTTTGGGGTCTCGGCTACCCCCGGCAGCCGAGACCCCAAAGATTCTCCCGATGCCGGCCGGCGGGCGCACTGCGCATGCGCCCGCCATTTTGAAGATGGCGGCGCCCATCGGGAGCCACGAGGAGCACCGGGGGAGACAGGTAAGTATTGGGGGGCTACCTGGGACCCCATTTCTCTGTCCTCTGATGTGCGATCACATCGGAGGACAGAGAAATTAAAAAGAAATCGCGTTTCTTTTTTTTTTTGCGATCGCCGGTAAACGGTTAATTACCGGCGATCGCAAATGCGGGGTCGGTAAAAAAACCCCGAATCATGTTCTCTGGGGTCTCTGCTACCCCCGGCAGCCGAGATCCCGGAGAAAATCCGACTCTGGGGGGCGCTATTTACTTTTTCCACAGCGCCGTTAATTAACGGCGCTGTGGTTTAAGTACCCTTAGCGGCCGCCGTTAAAAGGCGTATCGGCGGTCGTTAAGGGGTTAATGTCCTGGTGGAATCGTTCACCTTGCTCTTCACTCACAGCTCCCAAATTTTCAGGAAAGTTCTCAAGGTGGGAATGGAGGAAATGCACTTTCAAACTCATCAGGCAACCTAAAGCTTGAAATGCTTTCAGCATTCGTCCGACGATTTTTTTTGTAGTCAGGGTCTTTGTTATTGCCTAAAAATTTCTCTCTGACCTCTTTAAATGCAAACCACCCTTCTTTTTGAGGATGCGTCATGGTATTGATAAACTCTTGATCAGCTATAATTCTTTTAATGTCTGGTCTGACGAACACACCTTCTTTCAACTTGAATATGACGAGCTAACACGAACTGAGATGAAAAAGTGTGAACAGGCGAGAACCAAGATAAAACAATTGAATCAAGCCCGGGCATGTCAGAGCCTGCTCCTTCAGCTTGCAACATGTTGATGCTGGTTTCATTAGCTCACTCTGAAAGTTCTTTTCTTTGAAAGTTATATTTTTTTGGCATTGTATATCTTCAATGCATTGATGTAAATTAATTAATAGTAATTTTGACTTTCAAAACCCTAAGATAAAAAAAATACCAAAAATTGAGAAAAATATACAAAATTTGAAGAGAATTTTGCATTTTGTGGCAAATCCTGACGTCCAGGATTTTTTTCTAAATTTTTTTCGTTGTCAGCACACCAAAATACATGGAAATTAGATGCAAATAATCAAACATCTTTTTAGTCGCAGACCTGTGTAATGATAAAAATAAAAATAATGATCATCAATTTACAATTAGACCTTTTATTTGCTTTCAATATAGTCCTCAATTTTACAAAATTTAGCAGATTATGTATACATTTTTCTGTATACTATATGAGGATCAAACTTTGGCATCTGTTTTACAGTCAGGTTGCAATGTAGTGGCGAGGAAAGCACCCACACTGGGGAGTATTCTATCCCCCATTATGTTTGTGTCAAAAATCCCTCACAAAACATGGCTTGATTGTAAGGGTTGTTGGTCAATACTAAACCATTTAGGAATCATGACAATTTTTCCAAATGATAATATTAAGGAATTTATCAGTTGTAATTCATGCTATGTCATCTATAAAATTAATTTTGCTGTATGCTGTGAGATAGCGCTTACCGCATGTGTTGGGGAACACTCACTTGGCACGGAATTCCAGCACACAGGAACGGTTTTTCGCTTAAACACAGTCTATGCGGTTTATTAAAGTGTCATAAACCGGGTCATGCATAGTTCATTATTTACATTTTGTACGGCTTCAATTCACAGTTCACTAAACATGCTGGACCTCTCACTTCGTCCAGTTACCATGGGTGACCGTACGCCGAACAGTTCATATGGCAGATATACTGTATTATACGGCATAGAAGTGTATGACAATCCCCTTGTCCGGGGTTACATTTCTGGAGCTCCTGCTCCTCACACTGACCTTCTGTCAGTCCTCTCTCACAGGAAAGCTGCCAACCTGAGATCACCATCCCGGACAATGCCTTGCTCACTAGGCCACCTGACAGTCCAGACCCTCAGACGGGCTGTAGCTCCCCCAGTGCAGTGCCGTTACAGACTCTGCATCCACTCCTTCCCATGTGCTCTTCAGGAGACCTACTCCCAGGACTCCCAACACAGGTTGTGCTATTCAGCAAGTCCTACTCCCAGGACTTCCAACACCTCTCTTGGGGAAACTGCCTTACAGGGATCACCAACTTGCCTGGCAGGCACACATCAGTCAGTCCAGAGCCAGCGAAGGACGGTAGCTTCCCCAACACAGACCGTCCAGGTCCACGGTCTCTTAGGTGCTCCAGGAAGACTCCACTCACAGTAGCTTCCAACACAGACAGTCCAGGACCATTGTCACTATGCACTATTCAGGATGTCCATCCCTCCTGGGACCGTACAAAACACAACCGTCCAGGTCCACGGTCTCTCAGGTGCTCCAGGAAGACTCCACTCACAGGAGCTTCCAACACAGACAGTCCAGGACCATTGTCACTATGCGCTATTCAGGATGTCCATCCCTCCTGGGACCGTCCAAAACACAACCATCCAGGTCCACGGTCTTTCAGGTGCTCCAGGAAGACTCCACTCACAGGAGCTTCCAACACAGACCGTCCAGGACCACGGTCACTGTGCGCTATTCTGGACGTCCATCCCTCCTGGGACTGTCCAACACACAACCGTCCAAGTCCACGGTCTCTTACGTGCTCCAGTAAGACGCCACTCACAGGAGCTTCCAACACAGACCGTCCAGAACCACGGTTTCACTGTGCGCTATTCAGGACTTCCATCCCTCCTGGGACCATCCAACACACAACCGTCCAGGTTCACGGTTTCTCAGATGCTCCAGGAAAACTCCACTCACAGGAGCTTTCAACACAGACCGTCTAGGACCACAGTTTCACTGCGCTATTCAGGATGTCCTTCCTTCCTGGGACCGTCCATCACACAGGCATGTGACTTGTCCTGGTGCTATTCTAGGACGTTCGTCCAAGACCCCAGGCCACCAGGTCCAAAGCCCCACCACGTGCTCTGCAAGGAGAAGGCACTCCCAACACATAGGCTTCCAGGACCTTACTCAGAAACCATGTGACTCACACCCTGGTCACATTATGAAGCTGTAACCACTCCCACAGGTGGGAGTGGGTGTGTGTGGCTAGTTCAACCCGCCCATCTCTCATAACGAGCCTCCCTTCACAATTATACAAACAACACAATTACTTGTGGGACTACAGGTCCCAAAACAACCTTACCTGAGGCTGGCAGTGCAGAGTGTCTTCCTCTGCGACACGCATACCGGCCATTCACAATACTGCCGGATTTTGACTCATTACCACAGTTATTCCTGCGACTGCCATGCATTCCTATGGCCTCAATACACCTATATGCGTATTCTGGGGAGACCAGGCAGCGCCCCCTACCTGTAACAGGGGTCACTGCATCACAATGCAAAAAAGCAAATGTGCGATGCACATCAAGAAAACTAAAAACACACATCTCAGGGCATTTGCATGACAAATATCTAACATTACTAATACTAACACTAATAGCAACATCTCATCAGTAGCCGAACATTTTGTTTCCTACCATTTACCCAGTATTGCATCTTTCCAGGTGTGTGAGATAGAATGGGTTAACAGGTCATTGCATGGAGGAGATATCTCACTCATGAGTCTTATTTGATCTACAACCTGGGCACAAAGGTCCTTTATGGTCTCAATAGACGCAACGAAATTATGTTTCATTATTAGTTTCTCAGCAATGGTATCAATTTTGTTTTTATATACTGTATACTGTATATATATATTTAACTTTATTTGCATGTTCTTTTTTTGTCTTGCTTTGTTTAATATGTTTGCCTTTTTAAGATCTGACATTTATCATGTGATGTGACTTGACTAACTGACTGGTCTAGGGCTACTTGTATGGGCCTTGATAAAGATCGCTGCGGCTATTGAAATGCGTAACTTTGTTTCTCTTGTCACTATAGTGCTGTCCAGGAGCATTTTGTATGTTTTAAAAGGAATTGAATATAGTTTTGAATTTTTTTTATCAAGGAACTGGAGCATCAAACTGTCTTTTTCAATATTGTTCACTTCTCGTCAGGACGGAGTTCCGTGCTCCTTTGCAACTATCGCTGAGCTGGCTATATTCCTTTTTTTTTAACAAAATGCATAGCTAAGTTTGATAAATGTGGAAAAAATTTCAATAAACCTAAAAGTTTTTATTTATTTATTTTTATTTGAATTAATAATAGAATAGAAGGATGTGGGAGGGGTAAAACCAGGAACAGAATCAATAGACAAAATCATAGTCAGGGAGTCAGCCGAGGTCAGATACCAAGTGATCAGTAAAAGCCCGGTCAGGCGAGCAGTAGGATTACAGCCTGGTGACAGAGGTGATATCAAAACATGGCCGGGTCTAGATGTAAGAGTCAGAAGGCCACAGGTAGCTGGTGAAGGTCCTTCTATACAGGTCCTGCAGCGATGGTGGATCTGCTGGACTTCAGGGCGCTGGATGCTTAGGTTTCTCGTCCTTCAGATGGTTCTAGGGCAACAATAGCAACAAGCAAATACTCGAGCAGCCCTGGATAATCCACGCCGGCAGGATGATAAGATCCGGCGGAAGATGGATCCTATGAGAAGAGAAGTAAATATAAAGTAAGTGATGGGACTCCATATGACATGATACTACTGTGCGGTCACTGTGGCTGGACGGGGGTGGAATATTATCACACAGAGGTCAGGTATCATTGTCAGCCATCATACATATGATAATCCCATCACTGACAGATGACATCTGCTCCACACGCTTGATTCTCACTGACATCACACAACATGGAGCTGATTCTCACACTTACCTCGTCTCTTTTTTCCCCTTTCTCCATTTTCTGATTTTTCTTCTTCTTTAATCAGATTTATTGGTGAATATTTTCTTTCCATCTGAGCTGGAAATTCTGATCAGAAAGTAAAAAAACAAACCTCAGTAACGACATATCCTAATGGGATCTGCTTTTTCTCTTGTATATAGTAGGATTGTTCTAGTTTTGTCTACTATAGTCCTAATAATCTGGTAATATATCATAATAGGGCAGAATAAGTCCTATTTAACGTACATAATCCCATCTGAGGGGCATGAGATGTGTCACTAATATAGAGCAGTAAGCGCCCTGTGTGCCGCCAAGTTGTGCCTCACTGATGAGCGATATTCTATTATAGAGACGATGTCTCCTCATGATGATGTAGGTTATTGGACGCTACAACATATCTCACAGAATTCATGTAAAAAAACTTTACAAAATGAGTGAAATAGAGATACAGTATGGGCCCATGGGAAACATAATTGGGATCAATGAAACATGGATAACATAGGAGACATAATACAGAAAAAACATGTGGAAATATTTGAAGTCAACATCCACATTGTTGGTGCTGTAGACATGGACATACCTGACAGTTGGGGCAAGGATGGCAAGATAATAATAGCATCGTCTCTATCAGATGCGGTTACAAATTCTTTCTGCCTGTTTGGAAGAAGAAAAACACATAAATCACAAGGAAACTGTATAAAAGGGGTTGTCTCACTATAAGAACACCGACTATAGGGTCTAATAGGACATATGACTGTCATAGTGGGGAACATCTTCTGACCGGCCTCAATCATGGGCTGTTATTACCAGCACTTTCTAAACACAAGAGCACAATGACCACTAATCATGGGGCGGTGGATGTGGCATTTGATATGATGGTATTTCTATTTCTGTGCTATATTTGGTGTTGTGCACATATATCAGCCTGAAGCTCCAGTAAAGAACCCCATAATCTACTCACATTTCTGAGGTATTTGTGCTGGATTTTGGTGCACACTCTGGAGGGGACTTGGGATTCTCCTCATCCTCTGAGTCCAGATGTTTTTTTATATCAGAGTGATCTACAAGACATAGGTAATGAAGTGTTATTAGAGGTTGTCAGTATAACATAGTCAACATTTATACATGAAACATGGAAAACATAAGCGACCTATTACAGAAAAACCATGTGGAAATATTTGAGCCTTGAAGTCAACATCCACATTGTTGGTGCTGCAGACATGGACATACCTGATAGTGGGGACAAGGATGGCAAGATAATAATAGCATCGCCTCTATCAGATGCGGTAACAAATTCTTTCTGCCTGTTTGGAAGAAGAAAAACACGTAAATCACAAGGAAGCTGTATAAATGGTGTTGTCTCACTATAAGAACACTGATTATAAGGCCTAATAGGACATATCACTGCCATAGTGGGGAAGGTCTTTTGCTCCAAAATAACTTTTATAGAGCAGAGTGGAAACAACTAAAAATGCATGACCAGGCGCAATCATGGGCTGCTGTCAACAGCACTTTATAAATGCTAACCATGGGTCAGTGGATGTTGCATTTTGAGATTATGGTATTTCTGTTCTATATTTGGTGTTGTGCATATATATCAGACTGGAACCCCCATTAATGACCCCATAATCTACTCACATTTCTGATATGTTTGCGCTGGATTTTGATGCACACTCTGGAGAGATGTTTGTGCTGGATTTTGGTGCACACTCTGGAGGTGACTTGGGATACTCGTCGTTCATCATCCCGTTTGTGGTGGTATAGAGCTACATGCAGAAGCAACAAGACATGAAATCATTTTATGTTTACTTTTATGGGTCTTTTTATATATATTTTGGATTTATTAATCACATACTTACTTTAGAAAGCCTTTCAGATGATGATGTAAAATTTTGGAAGTCAAACAACTCATTGTCCTCACTTGTGCACTTCTCATCCTCTGAGACCAGATGTTTTTTCATATTAGAATGGTCTGTAAGACATAGAAAATGAAGTGTTATTAGAGGTTGTCAGTATAACACAGTCACCATTTATCATTAATATTAATGGGAAGCGATTATCACATAATATGGAAGATGAGACAAACAGACACTTAGTCTACATGACGTCTTTTCTACTTACTGATAAATAAACTGGTGTCCACATCTGATGCAAGCTGAGGAATGTACAGCGGCTTTTGACTTAGTAGGTTATCGAAGTCTAAATCTCTAAGGAATGGATGATCCTTGATCTCAAATGCTCCTCCTGGATAAAGAAAAACAAAAGTGATGCAGAAATTATCAGAGACAGTGTCATACCAACAAATTAAGGGAAGCACTTAGTCGAGTAGGCTGGGACCATCTTAAGGTAACTGGAGATGCTGACAATAAATGGGGCATGTTTAAGGATATGCTACTAGAATCCTGTAGAAAACTTATACCCTCTGGAAAAAAAATGTGCAGAAATGGAAAGAAGCCATTATGGATAAATTAGACACTACAAAGTTTAATCAGACTAAAACAAAGGGCATTCAAAATCCTGAAGGCTGAGAATACAAAAATAACATTTCAGTAGTATAAAGAACTAAGTAAGAAATGTAAATAAGAAATCAAGCTGGCAACGTTATCCACAGAGAAACAAATTGCCAGTGACATAAGAATAAATCCCCCAAAATGTTATAAATACATTAATGCCAAAAAAGTAAAAAAAGATGGTATAGGTCCCTTAAAAACAATAATAACAAGATAATAATTGAGGACAAAGAAGAGGCTGAGATATTAACCAGGCACTTTTCATCGGTGTTCACCAATGAACTAACTGTTCCAGGGATCATTTAACAAGGCAAAGGTCACCACCTGAAATAACTCAAGAAGAAGTATGCCGCGCCTGAGCAAATTAAACATTGACAATTTCCCTGGCCCAGATGGCATTCATCCACGGATACTGAGGGAATCGAGCTCAGTAAATGACAGACCGCTGTATCTTATATTCTTAGCCTCTCTTTTAACAGATGTGGTGCCACAGGATTGGAGGATGGGTGGTGTGGTACTGATATTTAAAAAAGGTAAGAAGGTGGAGCCAAGTAACTACTGTCCGGTAAGCCTGACATAAGTAGTGCGCAAAATTTTTGAGAGCATTATAAGCATGGATTCATTAACGATAGGTCATGTCTAACTAACATGTTGCGTCTCTATGAGGAGGTAAGTGCTTGTCTTGATGTTGGTAATGCAGCTGATGTGATTTATCTGGACTTTGCAAATGCTTTTAATACTGTTCCACATAACAGCCTTATACTGAAGCTCCATACACAGGGACTGGGGGAAACTGTATGCAGAAGGGTAAGGGAATTGGCTAAATGACAGGAAACAAAGAGTTGTCATAAATGGTACATACTCTAAATGGTATATAGTCAGCAGTGGGGACCGCAGGGATCTGTACTGGGAGCAGTGGGGTACCACAGGGATCTGTGCTAAGAGCAGTGGGGTACCACAGGGACCTGTGCTGGGAGCAGTGGGTACTGCAGTGATCTGTGCTAGGAAAAATTATTTTTAACCTCTTTGTTAATTTAGTGACAAAATGAACAATTGGTGGAGAAAGGTTGAACTTGATGGATCTTGGTCTTTTTTCAACCTTTGTAACTGTGTAACTATTTTTGAACAGTTTATCTTAATCTGAACTAATGACGTAACTAAGCAGACAGGAGGAAATAGCCTGAAAATCTTAGTACGGAGAACTATAAATGGAGATGATAGAGAAATAATGATCCTCATGGACATGAGTGATATGTCCTCGGTATAATAAGGGAATATTAATATTATTGTGTCCGTTACCTGTCCCAAGTCTTTGCACAGGATTTGTTTTGAGCAGCTGAGTGATGAGGTTCTGAGCATCCAGGGGAGGAGTGTAACAATGATTCCATTTTATAGCTCCTGTTATATAGAAAATACAGAACAGAAAACATCTTTACTGGACTGTAAGATAAAGCAAAGGAAGTAACTAAAACAAAATAACCAGTCAAAGCATTGATCAGTTTATTCTACTTACCCCTGACCATATTTTTATAAAGCTCACTTCGGGAAACCCCAAGAAATGGTGGATATCCCATGAGAAATTCATATAATATGATGCCCATTGACCACCAGTCAACAGGTCTTCCATAGGCTCTCTGCCTGATGACCTCTGGGGCTTTGTAACACGGGGTGCCACAGTTCTGCAAACCAACAGAAAATAGAGATGAGAACTGATAAAACGATATTATGACAAGTTTTTGACCAAAACAGAATGACAGAAGATAAAATATCAGTGGAAATGAAGAATGTAGGGAAGAGAAAATATAGTTATGAGATTTGTACAGAACAAGCTAAGTTCCTGTAGGTAATGCTGACCTCAAAGTCCAGGAACTCTCTAGAGATGTCCTCTGCTGAGTGCTTGTAGGTGTTGGTGTTTGGTATCATTAGACCAACTTTTGAAAGTCCAAAGTCGGTAATTTTAATATGTCCTGCAGATGTTATCAGGAGGCTGTGAAAGAGAAGATGATTTTAGCTTCATAGACCGTGAGATAATAAATTATAACATTCCCTCTTTATTACTATGGGGGCACTTACTTATCCGGCTTCAGGTCTCTGTGCACCACACCGTAACTATGCAGGTATTCCACACCAAGAACTACTTCTGCAAAGTACATGCGGGCCAAGGGGACAGAGAGTGGTCCCCTGGTGGTTAGAAGGGTCCTACAGTCTCCACCTATAGAAGAAAGGAAATATGACCGGTGAGGGGTTTATATAGCAGATCACCATGACATATGATGAGAGGTGAGCGGAAACATTGGGGCAGGAGAAAATATATACAGATATGATGCACTGTATACTGCACAGATTAATTAGTCTGAAGTCATGGTGAAATGTCATCTATCTAACTAGTGACATAAAGTGATGTCAGGTACCATCTACAGCTGTAGATACTGACGTGCTCAGTGCGGACATATAGGGAAATCAAACAGATCAATGGCTTCCCGGGCATCTTGGTCATAGATAACCTATAGTAAATGCTCTGTGGGGATGTAACCGTCCTCGAGGACAAGTGTGGCACCCCAGGAATCCGGTTGCCACAGTTGCATTGCCTTCCTCAGCGGGGGTGATGCCATGCCTGGAAGCAAAGAGGGACTCAACTTAGTTTTGAAATCCAGTGATTTTTAATGCAGTCCTGTCACAGTAACATGAGGCGTTTTGGTCCTACATAGACCTTCGTCAGTCCAACTGCTGTGGTTGTAGGAATATGTACAGTTGAAGATATCTGTAAACTAGAAGGACAGATCTCGGCAAAAATTGCTCTTTCAGAGTACAAGAATGGAATTCTGCGCGTGTCTCTCCTACACCAACGCGGTATCCTCTGCTAGTTGGAAATCACTGGATTTCAAAACTAAGTTCAGTGCCAAAGTTTATGTTACTACACCTTGGGCCTGGGAACCTACTTGTGCACCTCTACAGTTGTGCTACCATATATTCTATATATGGAAGCAAACAGGGGTCCCCTTACCAGCTGATGTCTGCATCCAACACCTTTCCTGACTTCAGACCAGAAGGGGGAGCTCTAAACCCGGGTTTCAGGGAAGCTTCCCTATAAGTTCTGGTCTGGAGGTGGGGTTAGTGAGTCTTAGTCAGTGGAAGGCAGCAGACAGAGAAGGAGGAAGAGGCAAGAAGTGAGGAGAACCTGAGGGATTGGAGCTGCGACTGAGCTCACCCCAGGACTGAGCGCCGAAGACTGGACACCGGAGTCCAGGGTGGTGTGGGAACTGCAGGCTCCGCAAGCAAATCTGGAGGATAGGAGATTACAGGTCTCCTGGCCCCAGCTGACACCCAGAAGCACAGCAGCATACAAGAACCCAGAGTCGCCACGAGGGAGTGACACCTCGAACAGGCTCAAGCGGCCTGCCATGCGGGAAGTGTTTCACTTAGTGGACAGACTGTGAGAGGGACTTGAGGAGAACTAAAAGCACCAAGCACCCAGAGAATAGCGCAGCAGGAAGGCCTCCAATTCCACCTGGTTAGGTGGTCTCTGAAATACTTCCAGGCTGCCCTGATTTCCATCACCAGCTGTGACTTGTGCCCTGGACTGCACCTGCAACCTGGAATTGAAGGTAAAGAAAACTGCAACCCTTGTGTCCTCTAGTTATTCCTGGACCCTCAGTCCAGCACCCCAATGTCACAAGCACTTTACAAAATTGTACAGATAGCCCTGGGGCCCCGCTCCACTGTGTCGAGCAGAACCATCACAGCTGCATTACCATCGGCCCCAGCAGTCCCCTTAAGCAACGTCGGCCATTTATAGCCAAACACCACAGGTGGCGTCACGTACAATCCCTTATGAACTTCCCCTTTCTTCTCTTTGTTGCGCGCCTAAGGCCACAGACCGGGTCACCGCTGCCGAGACCACCCCTTTAAGAGCCGTGCGACACGGTTATGAGTACTCCCCGGCCCTAGCGGGTGTTGTACAAGTCTAAATGATATGAAAGGTGTTAATATGTCATCAGACATAGGCTAAATATAATACAATGTACGTGTCCTACCTCCTACATACTCCATGACCATACACAGGTGAGATTTAGTTAGGAAGGAGCAGAGCATGGAGGCCACAAAGGGACAATCTGCGAATGTTAGGATGTCTCTCTCGATAAAGGCTCTTTCCGCTTTTTTAGGAGTATCTAGGTTCCGCTTGGCCATTTTCTTCATTGCAAAGATCTCTTGAGAGTCTTTATGGCGCACTAAGTGGACGGACCTGGAAAGAAAGAGAATCCATGGTTTATAATGAATCCTTATCAACAGTCAGTATATACAAGTCATTACATGATCTTCTGTACTAATGTTTGATACCAGCAGTCCGGCCATCACTAGAAATCCACATCTAGAAATACATGAAAGAGCTCTACATACAGTGGGTACGGAAAGTATTCAGACCCCTTTAAATTGTTCACTCTTTGTTTTATTACAGCCATTTGGTAAATTCAAGAAAGTTCATTTTTTTCTCATAAATGTACACTCTGCACCTGATCTTGACTGAAAAAAAAGTAGAAATTTTTGCAAATGTATTAAAAAAGAAAAACTGAAATATCAAATGGTCATAAGTATTCAGACCCTTTGCTCAGTATTGAGTAGAAGCACCTTTTGAGCTAGTACAGCCATGAGTCTTCTTGGGAATGAGGCAACAAGTTTTTCACATCTGGATTTGAGGATCCTCTGCCATTCTTCCTTGCAGATCCTCTCCAGTTCCGTCAGGTTGGATGGTGAACGTTTGTGGACAGCCATTTTCAGGTCTCTCTAGTTATTCTCCATTGGGTTTAGGTCAGGGCTCTGGCTGGGCCAGTCAAGAATGGTCACAGAGTTGTTCTGAAGCCATGCCTTTGTTATTTTAGCTGTGTGCTTAGGGGTCATTGTCTTGTTGGAAGGTGAACCTTCGGACAAGTCTGAGGTGCAGAGCACTCTGGAAGATGTTTTCATCCAGGATATCTCTCTACTTGGCCACATTCATGATTCTTTCAATGACAACCAGTCGTCCTTTCCCTGCAGCTGAAAAACACCCCCATAGCACGATGCTGCCACCACCATGTTTCACTTTTGGGATTCTATTGGGCAGGTGATGAGCAGTGCCTGGTTTTCTCCACACATACTGCTTAGAATTATCACCAAAAAGGTCTATCTTCTTCTCATCAGACCAGAGAATCTTATTTCTCATAGTCTGGGAGTCATTCATGTGTTTTTAGCTAACTCTATGTGGGCTTTCATATGTCTTGCCCTGAGAACAGGCTTCCGTTGGGCCACGCTGCCATAAAGGCCCGACTGGTGGAGGGCTGCAGTGATAGTTGACTTTGTAGAACATTCTCCCATCACCCTACTGCATCTCTGGAGCTCAGCCATAGGGATCTTGGGATTCTTCTTTACCTCTCTCACCAAGGCTCTTCTCTCACGATTGCTCAGTTTGGCTGGATGGCCAGGTCTAGGAAGACTTCTGGTGATCCCAAACTTCTTCCATTTAAGGATTTTGGAGGCCACTGTGCTCTTAGGAACCTTGAGTACTGCAGAAATTCTTTTGTAACCTTGGCCAGATCTATGCCTTGCCACAATTCTGTCTCTGAGCTCCTTGGCCAGTTCCTTTGACCTCATGATTCTCATTTGGTGTGACTTGCACTGTGAGCTGTGAGGTCTTATATAGACAGGTGTGCGCCTTTCCAAATCAAGTCCTATCAGTTTAATTGAACACAGCTGGACTCCAATGAAGGAGAAGAATCATCTCAAGGGAGGATCACAAGGAAATGGAGAGCATGTGACTTAAATATGAGTGTCTGAGCAAAGGGTCTGAATACTTATTACCATGTGATATTTCAGGTTTTCTTTTCGTACCCACTGTAGATCACCTATAGGAGGTCTGCGCAATGCCCCGTCTGCCAGACCCTCACCCAGGTCACATTATAGATGAGAGAATCTACTGAAATTCATCTTGGGCAGATTCGCTATAACCGACCAGTAGATACGATTCAGAAAAAATATAAATTGGCCTAAATTGAAAATGCTCAATTGTCATAAGAAGATGGTTTTTAGGCTTCCTCCACAGCCCAAGGCAGAATAAATGGAGGGGAGGGAGGAAGTTATAATATAATTAATCACATTACACCCACTTGTCCTCGGTCCTCCCCGTCCATCACTGCCGTCCTCCGTCCTCTGTGCCAGTCTTTGGTTGTTCTCCCTTCTGCTGCTGAGGCCAGTGATTGGACTCACATGGTCATGGTGGAGGGTGGGGGTGCAGATGTCATTGGCGTCAGTATCGTGTCACCCCTCACGTGACCGTGTGCAGCCAATCACTATTATCAGCTCCATAATGGGGTCCCGAATACTCTGAAGATCAGTGCGGAGGACGGGGAAGCTGTGGTGGAGCCGGCAGCATAAGAACAGATGAGGTCTGGGACCGGTGACTGTAATGTATTATATCTTCCCTTTCCTTACAGATTGATTTGTTACAGATCAGTTCGCTTAGATTATATAACGGAGCTGAATAGTGACATTGAGGTGTGGACAGTGATGTGGACTCAGATCGTTTCCCTATGACAACACTGAATGGCAGAGCACAGAGGCGGAAGCATTGTCATAGGGAACCCTAAGAAATGGGGATTATGGGAACAGGAATCTCACCCAAAAGCTCCACAGCTGATCAGTTTAGATGTCTCATAGTCGCTCATTCGCGGCTCTCCTGCCAGGATCAATGATCTGATCAAGTCCTAGAAAAGAATAAGAAATAATACTAAGATATAGAAGCTGCAGGAAAACATCTCAGGATATTAAAACGTCTCCTCCTATATTATGTCCCAGCTGATTTACACTGATCCGATGTAGAGGACGATACAAGCCGGACGCTCCTCATGAATGTAATATAAGGGAGATCCTCTATACATCGGTCTTACTGTAATGTGCTGGATAATACGGGAGATCACGCAGGGGAGAACTATGTATTCTGAGAGCAGCATGATTTAGGAGCAGAGACCTTGATTCCAGCGATGTGTTACTTAATAGGCTGTGTGCTGTTGTTTCAATAAAATCAGTGTTTTATCAGCAGGAGATTATCAGTGAAGGACTATTTGTCTCGTGCCATGTAGTCCTATTGCTCTGTAAATCCTCTACCAACACTGAATAGCTGCTTTCTGCCTATCCACAGTGTACACAGAAAGCTGCAAATCAGTGGGTGTGTGCGGGGTTATACAAGGCTCAGGATTCAGAGCTCTGCAGCATAGAAAACTGGGATTTTATCACATCTGCTGCATCCAGTAAAGTAAGTGATATATCGCTGGAATCAGGGTCTCTGTCCCTACTGCTGCTCTGAGATCAAATAGCATAAACCTGGTGACAGATTCCATTTAATATAAATGCTATTATCTAACACAATAGTATCACCTACACTTAGAACAGAGCCGTCCCATGAATATGGGGGATAATACTGGACGGGTCACTCACACCCCATGATCTGGTGATACACAGACACCCCTATATCTGTATGATACTTACACCGGCGGATTCTAGGATCTCCGGGATCTCACAGTTTCCACTGTCGGGATTCGCCAGCGCTGATGGTTCTAAAATAGTGATAAAGTGATGAAGAAATAAAATGTATTAGACGATATCAATCCTACATACATAATACCGCAATATAACGGAGAAGTGACGAGACGTCTGTAAATGGGATTAATATATGGAGCAGAGAGTACAGTGCTTTGCGAAAAAACTTTTCAACCTTTCCCCACATATCATGCTTCAAACATAAAGATACCAAATGTAAATTTTTGGTGAAGAATCAATAACAAGTGGAACACAATTGTGAAGTTGAATGAAATTTATTGGTTATTTTAAATTTTTGTGGAAATTCAAAAAACTGAAAAGTGGGGCGTGCAATATATTAACTTAATACTTTGTGGCGCCACCTTTTGCTGCGATTACAGCTGCAAGTCGCTTGGGGTATGTCTCTATCAGTTTTGTGCATCGAGAGACTGAAATTCTTGCCCATTCCTCCTTGGCAAACAGCTCCAGCTCAGTGAGGTTGGATGGAGATCGTTTGTGAACAGCAGTTTTCAGCTCTTTCCACAGATTCTCAATTGGGCTGAGGTCTGGACTTTGACTTGGCCATTCTAACACCTGGATACGTTTATTTGTGAACCATTCCATTGTAGATTTTGTTGCTTTATGTTTGGGATCATTGTTTTGTTGGAAGACAAATCTCCATCCCAGTCTCAGGTCTTTTGCAGACTCCAAGAGGTTTTCTTCACGAATGGTCCTGTATTTGGCTCCATCCATCTTCCCATCAATTTTAACCATCTTCCCTGTCCCTGCTGAAGAAAAGCAGGCCCAAACAATGATGCTGCCACCACCATGTTTGACAGTGGGGATGGTGTGTTCAGGGTGATGAGCTGTGTTGCCATTACGCCAAACATATCGTTTGGCATTGTTGCCAAAAAGTGTGATTTTGGTTTCATCTGACCAGAGCACCTTCTTCCACATGTTTGGCGTGTCTCCCAGGTGGCTTGTTGCAAACTTTAAACGTCACTTTTTATGGATATCTTTGAGAAATGGCTTTCTTCTTGCCACTCTTCCAGAAAGGCCAGATTTGTGCAGTGTCTGACTGATTGTTGTCCTATGGACAGACTGTCCCACCTCAGCTGTAGATCTCTACAGTTAATCCAGAGTGATCATGGGCCTCTTGGCTGCATCTCTGATCAGTCTTCTTGTTTGAGATGAAAGTTTAGGGGGACGGCCGGGTCTTGGTAGATTTGCAGTGGTATGATGCTCCTTCCATTTCAATATGATCGCTTGTACAGTGCTCCTTGGGATGTTTAAAGTTTTGGAAATCATTTTGTATCCAAATCCGGCTTTAAACTTCTCCACAACAGTATCACGGACCTGCCTGTTGTGTTCCTTGGTCTTCATGATGCTCTGTGCTTCAAACAAAGCCCTGAGACTATCACAGAGCAGGTGCATTTATACGGAGACTTCATTACACACAGGTGGATTATATTTATCATCATTAGGCATTTAGGACAACATTGGATCATTCAGAGATCCACAATGAACTTCTGGAGTGAGTTTGCTGCACTGAAAGAAAAGGGGCCGAATATTATTGCACGCCCCACTTTTCAGAATTTGAATTTCCACAAAAATTAAAAATAACCAATAAATTTCGTTCAACTTCACAATTGTGTTCCACTTGTTGTAGATTCTTCAACAAAAGTTTACATTTGGTATCTTTATGTTTGAAGCCTGATATGTGGGAAAAGGTTGAAAAGTTCCAGGGGGGTGAATACTTTCGCAAGGCACTGTAAATCTGCCATTATTCCCTGCTCTGTGTAATCTCCGGATATTCCCTGTAGTGATCGGCTCACCTGTCATCAGATCGCTGCTCGGCTCCGGCTGACTCCTATTAGGGTCAGGGGTTTCTGGGGTCACATTCTCCCCACATTCGTCGTCGCCTTCTGGTGTTTCCTGATAGATATAATATAGATAATTAATATGTGGAAGATTTACAGATGCAGCAATTATAACTCCACAAATCACGCGCCATCATGAGAACTTTTCTCAGAAACTTCTCTCACTTATGTGGATTAAGATGCGTTTACATTGAAAAATCTCACGTTCGGTGTCAGATTTTATTTTCTGCACCATGATATCCCAGAGCTGCGCTATCCGCGCTCTTTACACCATGGAAACATCTTGTGCTTCATTCATTACAGTAATGGGTAGAATTGCTTTACACTGCAGCTCCTCTCCACAAGCCCACATTAATATACTGTATAAGGGACTTGTATGCAGAACATTTCTGTAATGACGTCTATTATCTCAGCTGCAGCATTTACAAGTAGGAAGACTCTGATAGAGCGAGAAAGAAGAGAAAATCCCGACTTCCCCCACTGAGCTGTGACTACCTCAGCAGAATACAGACTGTCCTCACAGAGGAGGGAGACAGGCGGCCATGACACCTCCTGTGCCTGCCGGGGACTGACAGGGAGGCCTGTAAGATCTAACCCCAGATCTTCTGATCTCTGACCGGTGATCTGGAGAAGATCAGAAAACAAGGACGTGTGATAGAGAAGATGGTGGCTCCTTACCGGGCGTTCTGACGAGCGGGCCGGACCTTCCAGGACACACAGGACTTTTTCGGCCAGTTGTTTCATAAAAGCCAAATCTCCATATTGAGATCTTTTTTCAGCCTATAAAGAAGAAAATAAATAAAAATTATGATATGAGAAAGGAAACAATGGAGGCGGCCATTGTATGTGACCTCTGCTCCTCTCTGCAGATACAATGGCTCCATATCTGGGGACTCGTCGTGTTCTATATGGGGGAAAGGAGAAGCTTCTATCCCACCATTATCATCTATGATTATGGAGAAGTTTTGTGTGGAGCGTCCGCCATTTACCTGGTGCACTAATGTCCTGATGTTGTGACATAAATCCGTCAGATACTCTGACGTTAGTTTTTCCTGTCGTTGTTTCTTCAGGCAATCCTTTACTAGCTGCACCACCAGCCGGTGAGTGAAGCAGAGGATGCCATCGGGTGGTAGAAGCTCAATGTTAGGGTGATTGATGATAAGAATCTCCCACAGAGCATGTACCTGAAATTCATTCAGACGTAATTCAGCCATAGTGAAAAATTGCTAATGCTCTCAGTCACTAAGGAACCAAAAATGGCACCTGGGATTCCGTGTACTTTGTAGAAATAGGGAATGTTGTCTGTGATGTCATAATAGCTGACAATCACCAGTGATGTCATAATGGCTGATCATCACCAGTGATGTCATCGTGGCCAAGCAGCACCAGTGATGTCATCACGGCCAAGTAGCACCAGTGATGTCATCACGGAATCATGTGATGGAATCTTCAATGATCGGCTCTGCACAAGTACAGTGGGGATAATAAGTATTTGATACACTGACAACTTTGCAAGTTTCTCCGCTTACAAAGAATGGAGAGATCTGTAGTAATTTTTATCGTAGGTGCATTTCAACTGTGAGAGACAGAATCTAGAAATAAAAAACAGAATATCACATTGTATGATTTTTAAATAATTAAATTGCATTTTATTGCATGAAATAAATATTTGATCACCTACCAACCACCAAGAATTCTACTCTCACAGACCTGTTAGTTTTTCTTTAAGAAGTCCTCCTACTCTACACTTATTACCTGTATTAATTGCTCCAGTTTGAACTCGTTACCTGTATAAAAGACACCTGTCCACACACTCAATCACACTCCAACCTCTCCACCATGGCCACGACCAAAACAGCTGTATAAGGACACCAGGTACAAAAATGTAGACCTGCACATGGCTGGGATGGGCTACACAGGACAATAGGAAACCATGATGATCGTGCCGCATGTATGCAACATACAGATCAAGAATTGCTTATATTCAACGCAAAATAAAATGGAATACTTTATTTTTGCTAAACTAAAACACTGCATAAAAGACAAAACATTAATGAGATAAAAAGGTGTCTCAAACTAACAAGCACAAGGAGGGCAGTTGTAGCAAATTACCAGTAGTTGTAAAGCAAATGACTATACAGAGTGGGCGATTTATATGGATACACCTAAATAAAAAGGGAATGATTGGTGACACCTAGTGATGAGCGAGCACTAAAATGCTCGGGTGCTCGTTGCTCGGGTCGAGGAAATTGGAATACCCGGGTACTCGGCCAGAACAACGAGCCCAATGTAAGTCTATGGGAGACCCGAGTATTTTTACCGCGATCCCCCGGGGGTCCTTTTAAGGTCTAAAAACGTCTGAAAATGATGGAAACACTGCTCAAATGGCACAGGGACATCATGGGGATCGCCCCTGTGAGCATTCCTGACTCCTAGTTCACAGCTGTAAAAAAAAATTTCCGAGATTCATGCCATTTTTGCCGGTGCCACAAAAAACACACTGAAACGAAACCAAAATGGATTTTGCTGGAAATATGACAAGGTACATCCTTTGCAGAGTAATGTCTTTCCTGTAAGGCCAAATATTTAACCCCAGACCGAAAATTTCCTCTCCCACTTGGGCTTAGTTCAGATGCTGCGTTTTTGAAGCGTTTTTCAACTTTAACATTGCTTTCAACCACTACAAATGCATTCACTGGGAAATGTCATTGTAACATTTAACAATCCTAGCTGGCCATGTGGTGTGTGACACATAAGCAGACCCATCTTGTTTCATTTACGAAGGAAGAGTTAACCCTGCTGTTCTGTTGGTCAAAAATGACCGACTTTGAACTTCAATATTCTTTAAAATATTCAAGATGCGGCTCTGAAACCCGTGGCCGACCGACCCATCCTCATTTAAGTCAATCAACCACAAGTTTCAGAACCGCATCTTGAACACCCCAAAAAATACCAAAGTTCAAAATAGGTCTCCCCAGACCGAACAGAACAGCAGGGTTAATAAACTTCTTGAATGTGGTTTTGAGCACCTTGAGGGGTGCAGTTTTTAGAATGGTGTCACACTTGGTTATTTTCTATTATATAGACCCCTCAAAATTACTTCAAATGAGATGTGGTCCCTAAAAAAAATGGTGTTATAAAAATTATAAATTGCTGGTTTTAACTTTTATAACTCCCTAACAAAAAAAAAAGTGCTGATGTAAAGTAGACATGTGGGAAATGTTACTTATTAAGTATTTTGTGTGATATATCTCTGTGATTTAAGGGCATAAAAATTCAAAGTTGGAAAATTGCGAAATTTTCAAAATTTTCACCAAATTTCCATTTTTTTCACAAATAAACGCAAATCTTATCAAAGAAATTTTACCACTATCATGAAGTACAATATGTCTCGAGATAACCATGTCAGAATCATCAGGATCCGTTGAAGCGTTCCAGAGTTATAACCTCATAAAGGGACAGTGGTCAGAATTGTAAAAATTGGCCCGGTCATTAACGTGCAAACCACCCTTGGGGCTTAAGGGGTTAAAGCACCACTCTAGCAGGGTTTTTTCACGGCTAAAGTTTGCTTTAAGCCCAAGTCCCCTGCCCCCGGTCATATACTCGTCCACCGGCATATTCACTGTTTTTTGGAACCACTCCAGTCTTGTGAGCGCAGCTTCTGATTGGCCAGAAGTTGGAAGCTATGCCACAAGTGCTCAATGTAAGTCTATGAAGCTAAGAAAGAGGCTCTCATAGAAACAAATTGATTAGTGACCTCCGCAGAGCTCCATCAAACACTGGAGCAGCGGACAGGTCACAAACTGTAGGAGACGGACCCAAGCGGTGCGGTGGCAAAAACAGATGGAAACGATGGAAGGTGAGTATCAGACAGTCAGTAGAAGTCTTGGATTTAATGGTGAAAATAAAATAAATGCTGGAGTGGTGCGTTAAATGTGATGCAGCTGATGATTACTATATAGGGGCTTCTTATACTAATACTCCTAATAGTATTACCAGCTGGTAATTATAAAAAGCCCCCAACCTTCTCATCCCAGACAGCAACTGCTACATGTGATGATAGTCTCATAACAAAACAGTATAATAATCAGCCCTCCAGTGCCCGGCCGCCCCTCACCTACCTCAGCCCCCACAATACCCTCATCCTCTCACATTCAAATCCCAGTGCCTTGTCCCCCTCCCCACAATACCCCCATCCTCTCACATTCACCCCCCTGTGCTCTGTCGCCCCTTTCCCCACCTCAGTCCCCCACAATACCCCCATCCTCCCAGTTTTACCCCTCAGTGGCCTGCCCCCTTTAAGCACTTCAAACCCCACAATACCCCCATACTCTCACATTCAACCCTCAGTGCCCTGCCCCCCTTAGGCACTTCTGCCACCACAATACCCCATCCTCTCACATTCACCCCACAATGACCATGACATTTCTATCAATCTAATAAATGTTATCCCCACTTACAGACAGTGGGGGGCAGCCGGGGCATGTGCCTCAGGCGCAGCCGACAGGGGGCACCAGCAGGCCGCCTGATGCGGAGGTCCAAGGAGGAGGCTCCCCATCGGCGGAATTCTGCCACCCCCACACTGAGATTCTTCCATTCTCTGAGCCGGCTGTTAAATTGACAGCCGGCTCAGAGAAAGACCTGCATGTCTGTTCCCAAGGATGTACTAGCGTTTTCAGATGCTAGTACCCTTGATCTATGTCCTGACCGCCCCCGACACTTCCGCTTCAGTGAAGCACCAGCAGCGTGATCAGGTCACATGATCACCCTGCTTACGTCACTCGCTCTTCACAGGCAGCCTTGCGGTTTGTAGTAAGTGCTCCAGCTCCAGACGGCTGGGTAATGGAGGCTGGAGCTGAAGACACCAAACTGCCAGAAGGAGAGATGCGGGCTGTACTGTATACTACTGTGTGGGCTGTGCTGTATACTACTATGTGGGCAGTGCTGTATACTACTATGTGGGCAGTGCTGTATACTACTATGCGGGCTGTGCTATATACTACTATGTGGGCAGTGCTGTATACTACTATGCGGGCTGTGCTATATACTACTATGTGAGCTGTGCTGTATACTACTGTGTGGGCTGTGCTGTATACTACTGTGTGGGCTGTGCTGTATACTATGTGGGCTGTGCTATATACTACTATGTGGGCTGTGCTGTATACTACTGTGTGGACGGTGCTGTATACTACTATGTGGGCTGTGCTACATACTACTATGTGGGCTGTGCTGCATACCATTATGCAGGCTGTGCTATATACTACTATGTGAGTTGTGCTATATACTACTATGTGGGCAGTGCTGTATACTACTGTGTGGGTGGTTCTGTATACTACTGTGTGGGCTGTGCTGTATACTATTGTGTGGGCTGTGCTATATACTACTATGTGGGCTGTGCTATATACTACTATGTGGGCAGTGCTGTATACTACTGTTATGTTTGCTAATGACAGGTGTTATGAAGGCAATCCAGAAACACAGTGTGCTTAGCGATCAGAGCGCACACAGTGATCTGACAAATACCCAAAAATACAAGAACGAGCTCTGAGACGTGGAAACTCTGTAGACTGCACACCTGATCCTATCCTAAACACAACTAAAAGCGGCTGTGGATTGCGCCTAACAACTACCTAGGCAACTCGGCACAGCCTAAGAAACTAGCTAGCCTGAAGATAGAAAAATAGGCCTGACTTGCCCCAGAGAAATTCCCCAAAGGAAAAGGCAGCCCCCCACATATAATGACTGTGAGTAAGATGAAAAGACAAAACGTAGGGATGAAATAGATTCAGCAAAGTGGGGCCCGATATTCTAGGACAGAGCGAGGACAGTAAAGCGAACTTTGCAGTCTACAAAAAACCCTAAAGCAAAACCACGCAAAGGGGGCAAAAAAAACCCACCGTGCCGAACTAACGGCACGGCGGTACACCCTTTGCGTCTCAGAGCTTCCAGCAAAACAAAAGACAAGCTGGACAGAAAAAAAGCAACAAAAAAGCAAAAAGCACTTAGCTATACAGAGCAGCAGGTCACAGGAACGATCAGGAGAAGCTCAGATCCAACACTGAAACATTGACAAGGAGCAAGGATAGCAGCATCAGGCGGAGTTAAGTAATGAAGCAGTTAACGAGCTCACCAGAACACCTGAGGGAGGAAGCTCAGAAGCCGCAGCACCACTTGTGACCACAGGAGTGAATTCAGCCACAGAATTCACAACAGTACCCCCCCCTTGAGGAGGGGTCACCGAACCCTCACCAGAGCCCCCAGGCCGACCAGGATGAGCCGCATGAAAGGCACGAACAAGATCGGAAGCATGAACATCAGAGGCAAAAACCCAGGAATTATCTTCCTGAGCATAACCCTTCCATTTAACCAGATACTGGAGTTTCCGTCTAGAAACACGAGAATCCAAAATCTTCTCCACAATATACTCCAATTCCCCCTCCACCAAAACCGGGGCAGGAGGCTCAACAGATGGAACCATAGGTGCCACGTATCTCCGCAACAACGACCTATGGAATACATTATGTATGGAAAAGGAGTCTGGGAGGGTCAAACGAAAAGACACAGGATTGAGAACCTCAGAAATCCTATACGGACCAATAAAACGAGGTTTAAATTTAGGAGAGGAAACCTTCATAGGAATATGACGAGAAGATAACCAAACCAGATCCCCAACACAAAGTCGGGGACCCACACGGCGTCTGCGATTAGCGAAAAGTTGAGCTTTCTCCTGGGACAAGATCAAATTGTCCACTACCTGAGTCCAGATCTGCTGCAACCTATCCACCACAGAATCCACACCAGGACAGTCCGAAGACTCAACCTGTCCTGAAGAGAAACGAGGATGGAACCCAGAATTGCAAAAAAATGGAGAAACCAAGGTAGCCGAGCTGGCCCGATTATTAAGGGCGAACTCAGCCAACGGCAAAAAGGACACCCAATCATCCTGGTCTGCAGAAACAAAACATCTCAGATATGTTTCCAAGGTCTGATTGGTTCATTCGGTCTGGCCATTAGTCTGAGGATGGAAAGCCGAGGAAAAGGATAGGTCAATGCCCATCCTACCACAAAAGGCTCGCCAAAACCTTGAAACAAACTGGGAACCTCTGTCAGAAACAATATTCTCAGGAATGCCATGCAACCGAACCACATGCTGAAAGAACAAAGGTACCAAATCAGAGGAGGAAGGCAATTTAGCCAAGGGCACCAGATGGACCATTTTAGAAAAGCGATCACAGACCACACAAATGACTGACATCTTTTGAGAAACGGGAAGGTCAGAAATGAAATCCATCGAAATATGTGTCCAAGGCCTCTTTGGGACCGGCAAGGGCAAAAGCAACCCACTGGCACGAGAACAGCAGGGCTTAGCCCTAGCACAAATCCCACAGGACTGCACAAAAGTACGTACATCCCGTGACAGAGATGGCCACCAGAAGGATCTAGCCACTAACTCTCTGGTACCAAAGATTCCAGCATGACCAGCCAACACCGAACAATGAAGTTCAGAGATAAGTTTATTAGTCCACCTATCAGGGACGAACAGTTTCTCTGCTGGACAATGATCAGGTTTATTCGCCTGAAATTTTTGCAGCACCCGCCGCAAATCAGGGGAGATGGCAGACACAATGACTCCTTCCTTGAGGATACCCGCTGGCTCAGATAAACCCGGAGAGTCGGGCACAAAACTCCTAGACAGAGCATCCGCCTTCACATTTTTAGAGCCCGGAAGGTACGAAATCACAAAGTCGAAGCGGGCAAAAAATAACGACCAACAGGCCTGTCTAGGATTCAAGCGCTTGGCAGACTCGAGATAAGTCAAGTTCTTATGATCAGTCAATACCACCACGCGATGCTTAGCTCCTTCAAGCCAATGACGCCACTCCTCGAATGCCCACTTCATGGCCAGCAACTCTCGATTGCCCACATCATAATTACGCTCAGCGGGCGAAAACTTCCTGGAAAAGAAAGCACATGGTTTCATCACTGAGCAATCAGAACCTCTCTGTGACAAAACCACCCCTGCTCCAATCTCAGAAGCATCAACCTCGACCTGGAACGGAAGAGAAACATCTGGCTGACACAACACAGGGGCAGAACAAAAACGACGCTTCAACTCCTGAAAAGCTTCCACAGCAGCAGAAGACCAATTAACCAAATCAGCACCCTTCTTGGTCAAATCGGTCAATGGTTTGGCAATGCTAGAAAAATTACAGATGAAGCGACGATAAAAATTAGCAAAGCCCAGGAACTTTTGCAGACTTTTCAGAGATGTCGGCTGAATCCAATCCTGGATGGCTTGGACCTTAACTGGATCCATCTCGATAGTAGAAGGGGTAAAGATGAACCCCAAAAATGAAACTTTCTGCACACCGAAGAGACACTTTGATCCCTTCACAAACAAAGAGTTAGCACGCAGGACCTGAAAAACCATTCTGACCTGCTTCACATGAGACTCCCAATCATCTGAGAAGATCAAAATGTCATCCAAGTAAACAATCAGGAATTTATCCAGATACTCACGGAAGATGTCATGCATAAAAGACTGAAACACAGATGGAGCATTGGCAAGTCCGAACGGCATCACTAGATACTCAAAATGACCCTCGGGCGTATTGAATGCAGTTTTCCATTCATCTCCTTGCCTGATTCTCACCAGATTATACGCACCACGAAGATCTATCTTAGTGAACCAACTAGCCCCCTTAATCCGAGCAAACAAGTCAGATAACAATGGCAAGGGATACTGAAATTTAACAGTGATCTTATTAAGAAGGCGGTAATCAATACACGGTCTCAGCGAACCATCCTTCTTGGCTACAAAGAAGAACCCTGCTCCCAGTGGTGATGACGATGGGCGAATATGTCCCTTCTCCAGGGATTCCTTCACATAACTGCGCATAGCGGCGTGTTCGGGCACGGATAAATTAAATAATCGACCTTTAGGGAATTTACTACCAGGAATCAAATTGATAGCACAATCACAATCCCTATGCGGAGGTAGAGCATCGGACTTGGGCTCTTCAAATACATCCTGATAATCAGACAAGAACTCTGGGACCTCAGAAGGGGTGGATGACGAAATCGACAAAAATGGAACATCACCATGTACCCCCTGACAACCCCAGCTGGATACCGACATGGAATTCCAATCCAATACTGGATTATGGGTTTGTAGCCCTGGCAACCCCAACACGACCACATCATGCAGATTATGCAACACCAGAAAGCGAATAACTTCCTGATGTGCAGGAGCCATGCACATGGTCAGCTGGGCCCAGTATTGAGGTTTATTCTTGGCCAAAGGTGTAGCATCAATTCCTCTCAATGGAATAGGACACCGCAAAGGCTCCAAGAAAAACCCACAACGTTTAGCATAATCCAAATCCATCAGATTCAGGGCAGCGCCCGAATCCACAAACGCCATGACAGAAAACGACGACAAAGAGCATATCAAGGTAATGGACAGAAGGAATTTGGACTGTACAGTACCAATGACGGCAGACCTAGCGGACCGCTTAGTGCGCTTAGGACAATCAGAAATAGCATGAGTGGAATCACCACAGTAGAAACACAGACCATTCAGACGTCTGTATTCCTGCCGTTCAACTCTAGTCATAGTCCTATCGCACTGCATAGGCTCAGGTTTAACCTCAGGCAGTACCGCCAAATGGTGCACAGATTTACGCTCGCGCAAGCGTCGACCGATCTGAATGGCCAAAGACAAAAACTCATTCAAACCAGCAGGCATAGGAAATCCCACCATGACATCCTTAAGAGCCTCAGAGAGACCCTTTCTGAACAAAGCTGCCAGCGCAGATTCATTCCACTGAGTGAGTACTGACCATTTCCTAAATTTCTGACAATATACTTCTATATCATCCTGACCCTGGCACAAAGCCAGCAAATTTTTCTCAGCCTGATCCACTGAATTAGGCTCATCGTACAGCAATCCGAGCGCCAGGAAAAACGCATCGACACTACTCAATGCAGGGTCTCCTGGCGCAAGAGAAAATGCCCAGTCTTGAGGGTCGCCGCGCAAAAAAGAAATAATAATCAAAACCTGTTGAATAGGATTACCAGAAGAATGAGGTTTCAAGGCCAGAAATAGCTTACAATTATTTTTGAAACTTAGAAACTTAGTTCTATCTCCAAAAAACAAATCAGGAATAGGAATTCTTGGTTCTAACATAGATTTCTGATCAATAGTATCTTGAATTTTTTGTACATTTATAACGAGATTATCCATTGAAGAGCACAGACCCTGAATATCCATGTCCACACCTGTGTCCAGAATCACCCAAATGTCTAGGGGGAAAAAAAAAAGTGAACACAGAGCAGAAAAAAAAAAAAAAAAGAATGATGTCAGAACTTTTTCTTTCCCTCTATTGAGAATCATTAGTTAGGCTCCTTGTACTGTTATGTTTGCTAATGACAGGTGTTATGAAGGCAATCCAGAAACACAGTGTGCTTAGCGATCAGAGCGCACACAGTGATCTGACAAATACCCAAAAATACAAGAACGAGCTCTGAGACGTGGAAACTCTGTAGACTGCACACCTGATCCTATCCTAAACACAACTAAAAGCGGCTGTGGATTGCGCCTAACAACTACCTAGGCAACTCGGCACAGCCTAAGAAACTAGCTAGCCTGAAGATAGAAAAATAGGCCTGACTTGCCCCAGAGAAATTCCCCAAAGGAAAAGGCAGCCCCCCACATATAATGACTGTGAGTAAGATGAAAAGACAAAACGTAGGGATGAAATAGATTCAGCAAAGTGGGGCCCGATATTCTAGGACAGAGCGAGGACAGTAAAGCGAACTTTGCAGTCTACAAAAAACCCTAAAGCAAAACCACGCAAAGGGGGCAAAAAAAAACCACCGTGCCGAACTAACGGCACGGCGGTACACCCTTTGCGTCTCAGAGCTTCCAGCAAAACAAAAGACAAGCTGGACAGAAAAAAAGCAACAAAAAAGCAAAAAGCACTTAGCTATACAGAGCAGCAGGTCACAGGAACGATCAGGAGAAGCTCAGATCCAACACTGAAACATTGACAAGGAGCAAGGATAGCAGCATCAGGCGGAGTTAAGTAATGAAGCAGTTAACGAGCTCACCAGAACACCTGAGGGAGGATGCTCAGAAGCCGCAGCACCACTTGTGACCACAGGAGTGAATTCAGCCACAGAATTCACAACATACTACTATGCGAGCTGTGCTATATACTACTATGTGGGCTGTGCTATATACTACTATGTGAGCAGTGCTGTATACTACTGTGTGGGCTGTGCTGTATACTAATGTGTGGGCTGTGCTGTACTATTGTGTGGGCTGTGCTATATACTACTATGTGGGCAGTGCTGTATACTACTATGCGGGCTGTGCTATATACTACTATGTGGGTTGTGCTGCATACTACTGTGTGGGTGGTGCTCTATACTATGCAGGCTGTGCTATATACTACTATGTGGGCAGTGCTGTATACTACTGTGTGGGCAGTGCTGTATACTACTATGTGGGCTGTGCTATATACTACTATGTGGGCAGTGCTTATACAAGAAAAAGCACCAAAGCAGTTTTTACGTCCAAAAATATCAAACAAGTTTATTAGTTAAAAAAGATCAACAAACAGGTATATAATGAGCAACAGGAAGACATGTAAACAGTATAACACCATATGCCCAAACGGAGCAGCTGACTGTACGCGAGGTGAATTATATTCTATGTATGGGGAATTTCCATATTATATAACAAGCCCAAGGCCAATAAAGGCCATAACAGATGCAAAGCCACATTCCCATCATTAATTTCCCTATCGTATTACAACAGTGTGACAGGCATCACGTAAAGAGAGAGAAATATGGAACCCCGATCTTACCCGTAAACAGAACACCAGTCACCGCACAGTCCACTGCTCACCCCGACGCGCGTTTCGGAATGAAACCTTCCTCAGGGGGCAGTGCTGTATACTACTATGCGGGCTGTGCTATATACTACTATGTGGGCTGTGCTGTATACTACTATGCGGGCTGTGCTATATACTACTATGTGGGCTGTGCTGTATACTGCTATGTGGGCTGTGCTGTATTCTGCTATGTGGGCTGTGCTGTATACTACTGTGTGAGCTGTGCTGCATACTACTGTGTGGGCTGTGCTGTATACTACTATGTGGGCTGTGCTGTATACTACTGTGTGGGCTGTGCTGTATACTACTGTGTGGGCTGTGCTATATACTACTATGTGGACTGTGCTGTATACTACTATATGGGCAGTGCTGTATACTACTGTGTGGGCTGTGCTATATACTACTATGTGGGCTGTACTGTATACTGCTACGTGGGTTGTGTTGTATACTACTACGTGGGCGGTGCTGTATACTACTGTGGGAGCGGTGCTGTATACAACTATGCGGGCTGTGCTATATACTACTAAGCGGGTGTGCTGTATACTACTATATGGGCAGTGCTGCATACTATTGTGTTCCTCAGATTTGTCCACCACATGCAACTGCACCCGGGAAGGGAGGGGATGGGGGCAGAAATCAGGACATTATGGGGGCAGAAGAAATCTGGGGACATTATGGGGGCAGAAATCTGAGGACTTTATAGGGGGCAGAAATCTGAGGGGGGGGGGGGGGGGTGCGCCAAACTAATCCTTTGCCCCAGGTGCAGGAAGAGCTAGATACACCTCTGCTTACAGATAAAGTTTGCAGTGAGGCAGGACCAGGCAGTGTCTGAGTGAAATGTAATGTGGGGGCACTAGGACCCAGCGTGTCTGCTCTTAGCCAATCCGAGCTTCCTCGGAATGAAGAAAACTGCAGCCTGGGAAAAGCTTCATCACCAGGTCAGAGAGCACAGGAGGAAGACAGTGCAGGAGGAAGACTCTGCTACTGGCCACTGTGCTAGGCAGCATGCAGAGTCTCCATCAGACAGGAGCAGGCATTTTGCTGCTCTCCTCCTGTGCTCTGTTCTGCCTCATGACAGAACTGGCAGTGACTCTCGGTGGGCCCTTTCAGATGACGGGGCCCGAGGACACAGCCCCCTCTGCCCCCCAGTAGCTACGCTACTGTACAGTAGGCAGGCTGTGTGAATTTTTGTATGTATGTTTATGAGAACCTCTGAATGACAGGAGTGATGAGTAACTGAGTATAAGTCCCTGATTGATGAGGGCTTCCTTTAGATATGGTCAATTGTATGTGACAGAGGACATTATTCAGCTCACTTTGAGTTAAATCAGGTGGAGTGATTGACATAAGGGATTCTGTGTAAAGTGGTCAGATAATTTCAGATCACTGGGAAATAGATTCCTGAATGAGCACGAATGAATGAATCATTACAGACCATTCTGGGAAAGGCGCACAGGTGTCCTGGGTCCGGGGTGTAGTATGCCAAGTGGCTGAGGGTTTCATGTGGAGTTTTCGGAGATTCTGTGTTAAGCTGAAAATAGAAACTGAGCTGAGCATTCTTTCTGTTACTGTGTGAGAGATACTGTAAGTTTTTAACTCTGCTGGTATCTGTTGGCTGGGCTGCCATCAGGGCATTACTGCCCTTACTACTGTATGGGGCCTGGTGATGGGGAGCAAAAAGGGGGGCCCAAACACGCTGGCAGCTCGGGCCCCCTCTCTTTGCTTCTCCTCATCGGGCCCCTGGACATTTTGTTTACTTCCGAACCCCCTATGCATAACAGCACTGGGGTGTTTTAAAGATACACCTACAGTATTGTTAATGCATCCTGCAAACGGAAAATGGCACTGTACCATTAAAAGTTGCGGCTGGCCCAGGTGCATCATGGTCCTGCCTGACGTCACATGCTGCTCCACTTCCCCATTCCAGAGCAGAGAGAGCAGTGTGCAGTGTGTCACGCGGGGGCGGACTGCAGATGATGGACGAGCAGGGTGAGTCTCTCCGGTAGGGTTGAGCGAAACGGGTCGTTCATTTTCAAAAGTTGCCGACTTTTGGCAAAGTCGGGTTTCATGAAACCCGATCCGACCCCTGTGCGGGGTCCGCCATGCGGTACGCGACTTTCGCGCCAAAGTCGCGTTTCAATGACGCGAAAAGCGCCATTTCTCAGCCAATGAAGGTAAACGCAGAGTGTGGGCAGCGTGATGACATAGGTCCTGGTCCCCACCATCTTAGAGAAGGGCATTGCAGTGATTGGCTTGCTGTCTGCGGCGTCACAGGGGCTATAAAGGGGCGTTCCCGCCGACCGCCATCTTACTGCTGCTGATCTGAGCTTAGGGAGAGGTTGCTGCCGCTTCGTCAGAAGCAGGGATAGCGTTAGGCAGGGTCCATTAACCACCAAACCGCTTGTGCTGTAGCGATTTCCACTGTCCAACACCACCTTCGGTGTGCAGGGACAGTGGAAGCTACATTTTTTCTTTTTTTCCTCAGCGCTGTAGCTCATTGGGCTGCCCTAGAAGGCTCCCTGATAGCTGCATTGCTGTGTGTATGCCGCTGTGCAAACCAACTGCTTTTTTCAAAGCACAAATCCTCTTGTTCCTTCCTTTCTGCACAGCTATCTTGTTTGTTTGGCCACACTTTTTATTTAATTTGTGCATCAGTCCACTCCTTATTGCTGCCTGCCATACCTGGCTGAGATTACTGCAGGGAGATAGTAATTGAAGGACAGTTGCTTTTTTTTTTTTTTTTTGTGGGAGATTAAGATTGGCATTTCTGCTAGAGTGCCATCCCTGTCTGTGCCATCTCTCACTCAGTGGGCCATAGAAAGCCTATTTATTTTTTTGCTTGATTTGGGTTCTAAAATCTACCTGAAAAAATCACTACATCAATCAGTGGGAGAAAAATATTGGCCTCAGGGCTTGTGTGCCACTCCTGACTCCTGTGTGCATCATCACTCACTCAGTGGGCCATAGAAAGCCTATTTTTTTTTTGTTGCTTTATTTGGGTTCTAAATTCTACCAGATTAATATTGGCCTTTGGGCTTGTGTGCCAGTCCTAAGCGTGCCATCTCTCTCTCTCAGATAGTGGGCCATAGAAAGCCTATTTATTTTTTTTATTGGGTTTATAAATTTTCCCTGAAAAAAAAAAAAAAAGTGGGAGATTAATATTGGCCTCTGGGCTTGTGTGCCAGTCCTGAGCGTGCCATCTCTCTCACAAATAGTGGGTCATAGAAAGCCTATTTTTTTTTTTTTTTTTGGTTTTATAAATTCTCCCTGAAAAAAAAAGGGAGATTAATATTGGCCTTTGGGCTTGTGTGCCAGTCCTAAGCGTGCCATCTCTCTCTCTCAGATAGTGGGCCATAGAAAGCCTATTTATTATTTAATTTATTGGGTTTATAAATTTTCCCTGAAAAAAAAAAAAGTGGGAGATTAATATTGGCCTCTGGGCTTGTGTGCCAGTCCTGAGCGTGCCATCTCTCTCACAAATAGTGGGCCATAGAAAGCCTATTTATTTTTTTGGTTGATTTGGGTTCTAAATTCTACCTGAAAAAATCAATAAATCAATCAGTGGGAGATAAATATTGGCCTCTGGGCTTGTGTGCCACTCCTGACTCCTGTGTGCGTCATCTCTCACTCAGTGGGCCATAGAAAGCCTATTTTTTGTTTTATTTGTTTTCTAAATTCTCCCTGAAAAAATCATTTTATTTTATTTGGTTTCTAAATTCTTCCTGAAAAAATCATTTTTTTTTTATTATTTTTTTTTTTTCTAAAGTCTCCCTGAAAAAAAAAATAAATAAATAAAATCAGTGGGAGATTAATATTGCCCTTTCTGCTTGTGTGCCAGTCTTGACTCCTGGGTGTGCCATCTCTCTCTCTCTCTCTCTCCAATTGTGGGCCATAGAAAGCCTATTATTTTTTTAGCTTGATTTGGGTTCCAAAATCTACCTGAAAAAATCACTACATCAATCATTGGGAGAACAATATTGGCCTCTGGGCTTGTGTGCCACTCCTGACTCCTGTGTGCGTCATCTCTCACTCAGTGGGCCATAGAAAGCCTATTTTTTGTTTTATTTGTTTTCTAAATTCTCCCTGAAAAAATCGTTTTATTTTATTTGGTTTCTAAATTCTTCCTGAAAAAATCATTTTTTTTTATTATTTTTTTTTATAAAGTCTCCCTGAAAAAAAAATAAAATAAAATCAGTGGGAGATTAATATTGCCCTTTCTGCTTGTGTGCCAGTCTTGACTCCTGGGTGTGCCATCTCTCTCTCTCTCTCTCTCCAATTGTGGGCCATAGAAAGCCTATTATTTTTTTTGCTTGATTTGGGTTCCAAAATCTACCTGAAAAAATCACTACATCAATCATTGGGAGAACAATATTGGCCTCTGGGCTTGTGTGCCACTCCTGACTCCTGTGTGTGGCATCTCTCACTCAGTGGGCCATAGAAAGCCTATTTTTTGTATTATTTGTTTTCTAAATTCTCCCTGAAGAAATCATTTTATTTTATTTGATTTCTAAATTCTTCCTTAAAAAATCATTTTATTCTATTTTTTTTCTAAAGTCTCCCTGAAAAAAAAAAAAATCAAATCAGTGGGAGATTAATATTTACATTTGTGCTTCAGTGACAGTCCTGCGTGTGTGGCATCTCTCTCATTTGTTGCCACCAAAAACAGAGTGTGCAACATTGTGCCTGATTTTCCTTGCGGTCTCACCCACCTGTAAAGGGGTAGCTAAATCATACTGAAGTTATAGCTCACCATGTAAGTTGTGTGACAGCAACAAATACCGTTAGTTTGGTTACGTTTTCAGCTGGTAATGAGGGTAGTGGTAGTGGTGGAGCATCAGGTGGTCGTGGGAAAAAAAATATTGCACCTAAGTCTGGAGCTGTGGAGCCAGGTTCGTCGTCTGGCTACACAAGGCCTCGAACGCTCCCTTTTCTGGGAGTAGGAAAACCGCTTTTAAAGCCGGAGCAGCAAGAGCAAGTTTTGGCTTATCTTGCTGACTCAGCCTCTAGCTCTTTTGCCTCCTCTCGTGAAACTGGTAAATGTAAAAGCAGCGCGTCGTTAGTGGATGTTCACGGTCAGGGACAAGTCGCTTCCTTGTCCTCTTCAGCAAAAACAACAACAGAGAAGAATGCAGCAGGCGACACAACGGGTTACTCCATGGAGCTCTTTACACATACCGTCCCTGGCTTAGAAAGTGAAGCAGTTAACAGTCCATGCCCATTACAAGTTGAATCTGACATGGAGTGCACTGATGCACAGCCACAGCCAGACTACTATGCTGGTCCTTTGACTCAGACCACAACATTGCCCTCGCAGGGTAATGATCAAGAATCAGACCCTGATGAGACTATGTTGCCCCATCACGAACGCTATACCACCGACCGACACGGTGACACAGACGAAGTTGCACACGAGCTACAAGAAGAGGTAATAGATGACCCAGTTCTTGACCCCGATTGGCAGCCATTGGGGGAACAGGGTGCAGGCGGCAGCAGTTCTGAAGCGGAGGAGGAGGGGCCGCAGCAGGCATTAACATCGCAACAGGTTCCATCTGCCGGGCCCGTATCTTGCCCAAAACGCGTGGCAAAGCCAAAACCTGTTGGAGGACAGCGTGGCCATCCGGTTAAAGCTCAGTCTGCAATGCCTGAAAAGGTATCCGATGCTAGAAAGAGTGCAGTCTGGCATTTTTTTAAACAACATCCAATTGATCAGCGCAAAGTCATCTGTCAAAAATGTTCAACTACCTTAAGCAGAGGGCAGAATCTGAAAAGTCTCAATACAAGTTGCATGCATAGACATTTAACCACCATGCATTTGCAAGCTTGGACTAACTACCAAACGTCCCTTAAGGTTGTAGCACCCTCGGCCAATGAAGCTAGTCATCAACGCAACATCCCTTCCGGCAGTGTAGGGCCACCATTTTCCGCACCACCTGCAGTATCTGTGCAGGTTTCTTTGCCAGGCCAAAGCAGTCAGGGTCAGGGAATCACCAGTTTCATAGTAGGAAACACTGCATCTAGGGCACCGGCGGCAACAATACCATCTCCCACCGTCTCTCAGTCTGCCATGTCCACCGGCACCCCCGCTAGTTCCACGATCTCGAGCTCTCCAGTCCAGCTCACCCTACATGAGACTATGGTTAGAAAAAGGAAGTACTTAGCCTCACATCCGCGTACACAGGGTTTGAACGCCCACATAGCTAGACTAATCTCGTTAGAGATGATGCCCTACCGGTTAGTTGAAAGCGAAGCTTTCAAAGCCCTGATGGCTACGCTGTACCACGCTACAAGCTACCCAGTCGACACTTTTTTTCCAGAAAAGCCATGCCAGCCCTCCACCAGCATGTTAAAGAGCGCATTGTCCATGCACTCAGGCAATCTGTGAGCACAAAGGTGCACCTGAGAACAGATGCATGGACCAGTAGGCACGGCCAAGGGACGTTATGTGTCCATCACGGCACACTGGGTGAATGTTGTGGATGCAGGGTCCACAGGGGACAGCAAGTTTGGGACAGTTCTGCCTAGCCCACGGTCTAGGAAACAGTTGGCTGTAGCCGTTCGCACCCCCTCCTCCTCCTCCTCGTCCTCCTGCAGAAGCGAGAGCTCGTCCACAGACCGCAGTCGCACAACTACTCCATCCGCAGCTGCCACTGTTGCACACCAGGTCTCCCATTATGGGGCAGCTACTGGCAAATGTCAGCAGGCTGTATTGGCTATGAAGTGTTTGGGCGACAACAGACACACCGCGGAAGTTCTGTCCGAGTTCTTGCAGAAAGAAACGCAGTCGTGGCTGGGCACTGTAGATCTTGAGGCAGGCAAGGTAGTGAGTGATAACGGAAGGAATTTCATGGCTGCCATCTCCCTTTCCCAACTGAAACGCATTCCTTGCCTGGCTCACACCTTAAACCTGGTGGTGCAGTGCTTCCTGAAAAGTTATCCGGGGTTATCCGACCTGCTCCTCAAAGTGCGTGGACTTTGCTCACATATCCGCCGTTCGCCCGTACACTCCAGCCGTATGCAGACCTATCAGCGTTCTTTGAACCTTCCCCAGCATCGCCTAATCATAGACGTTGCAACAAGGTGGAACTCAACACTGCACATGCTTCAGAGACTGTGCGAACAGAGGCGGGCTGTTATGTTTTTGTGGGAGGATACACATACACGAGCAGGCAGTAGAATGGCAGACATGGAGTTGTCAGGTGTGCAGTGGTCGAAGATTCAAGACATGTGTCAAGTCCTTCAGTGTTTTGAGGAATGCACACGGCTGGTTAGTGCAGACAACGCCATAATAAGCATGAGCATCCCCCTAATGCGTCTGCTGATGCAAAGTTTGACCCACATAAAGGATCAGGCGTCTGCAGCTGAGGAAGAGGAAAGCCTTGATGACAGTCAGCCATTGTCTGGCCAGGGCAGTGTACAGGACGAGGTAGCGGGCGAAGAGGAGGAGGAGGACGAGGATGATGGGGATGATTATATTTTTAATGAGGAAGCTTTTCCGGGGCCACTGGAAATTGTTGGCGCGGCAAGGCCGGGTTCTGGTTTTTTGAGGGACACAAGTGACGTGGATTTGCCTGAAACTGCCCCTCAACCAAGCACAACCGCAGATTTGAGAACTGGAACTTTGGCCCAAATGGCGGATTATGCCTTACGTATCCTCAAAAGGGACACACGCATTACTAAAATGATGAACGATGACGATTACTGGTTGGCCTGCCTCCTTGATCCTCGCTATAAAGACAAATTGCAAAATATAATGCCACATGAGAACTTGGAACTAATATTAGCAACCAAACAATCAACTCTTGTTGACCGTTTGCTTCTGGCATTCCCTGCACACAGCGCCCGTGATCGTTCTCACACGAGCTGCAGGGGCCAGCAGACCAGAGATGTTAGAGGGGCAGAAATCAGAAGTGGCGTTGGCCAGAGGGGTTTTCTGACCAGGTTGTGGAGTGATTTTGCTATGACCGCAGACAGGACAGGTACTGCAGCATCAATTCAAAGTGACAGGAGACAACATTTGTCCAGTATGGTTACAAACTATTTTTCATCCCTTATCGACGTTCTCCCTCAACCGTCATTCCCATTTGATTACTGGGCATCCAAATTAGACACCTGGCCAGAATTGGCAGAATATGCATTGCAGGAGCTTTCTTGCCCGGCAGCTAGTGTCCTATCAGAAAGAGTATTCAGTGCTGCAGGTTCAATACTAACAGAAAAAAGGACTCGTCTGGCTACCCAAAATGTAGATGATCTAACCTTCATTAAAATGAACCACAACTGGATTTCGAAATCTTTTGCCCCACCTTGCCCGGCTGACACCTAGCTTTCCTATGAAAAGGTCTTGCCTGTGGACTATTCTGAATGACTTTTCCAATCTCGTAATTTTCTGCACCTGATTGTCCAGCATACGACATGTTTACACCTCACTAAATGGCCAAACTCCCCACACGGGGCCGTGGTATCGCCACTTGGCGCCAGCACCCGTGAGAGTGCTGTTTGTCTGAAGAGGTGGGTGTGCCCGCTTTTGGTTGATGGCACTGCCACTGGGTCCCTCATAGTACAATAAAGTGTCTCTGGCGGTGGTGGTGCGCACCCAACGTCAGACACACCGTTGTAATATGAGGGGCCTTGGGCCTGTACCGCCGGCCACAAGACAGTCTTCCCCCCCCCAGCTCAAACAGTGCTCTACCACTTGCAAAGTTATCTCTCACAGCTCCACCAATGTTTAGTCTATGCGCTGACATCCTTCAATGCCTGGCACTGACAATACCATTGTATTGACATTTTTGTTATGTTAGGCCTTCGAAGCCTGTCTGCAGTCCCTCCTTCCACTAGGCCTCCACTGACCATTGTACTGCTGCCCGTGTACCCCTGGAACCAATTTTAAATTGCCAACAGCCCTATTTTTTTATGTTAGGCCTTCGAAGCCTGTCTGCGGTCCCTCCTTCCACTAGGCCTCCACTGACCACACCACTGCTGCGCGTGTACCCACGGAACCAATTTAAAATTGCCTACAGCCATGTGTTATTATGTTAGGCCTTCGATGCCTGACTGCGGTCCCTCCTTCCACTAGGCCTCCACTGACCATTGTACTGCTGCCCTTGTACCACTGGAACCAATTTTAAATTGCCAACAGCCCTATTTTTTTATGTTAGGCCTTCGAAGCCTGTCTGCGGTCCCTCCTTCCACTAGGCCTCCACTGACCACACCACTGCTGCGCGTGTACCCACGGAACCAATTTAAAATTGCCTACAGCCATGTGTTATTATGTTAGGCCTTCGATGCCTGTCTGCGGTCACTCCTTCCACTAGGCCTCCACTGACCACACCACTGCTGCCCGTGTACCCCTGGAACCAATTTAAAATTGCCTACAGCCAGCCCAATTTTTTTATTTTAGGCCTTCGATGCCTGTCTGCGGTCCGTTCTTTCTACTACTACTACACTGACCAGGCCACTGCTGCCCGTGTTCCCCAGGAACCAATTTAAAATTGCCAACAGCCATGTGTTATTATGTTAGGCCTTCGATGCCTGTCTGCGGTCACTCCTTCCACTAGGCCTCCACTGACCACACCACTGCTGCCCGTGTACCCCTGGAACCAATTTAAAATTGCCTACAGCCAGCCCAATTTTTTTATTTTAGGCCTTCGATGCCTGTCTGCGGTCCGTTCTTTCTACTACTACTACACTGACCAGGCCACTGCTGCCCGTGTTCCCCTGGAACCAATTTAAAATTGCCAACAGCCATGTGTTATTATGTTAGGCCTTCGATGCCTGTCTGCGGTCACTCCTTCCACTAGGCCTCCACTGACCACACCACTGCTGCCCGTGTACCCCTGGAACCAATTTAAAATTGCCTACAGCCAGCCCAATTTTTTTATTTTAGGCCTTCGATGCCTGTCTGCGGTCCGTTCTTTCTACTACTACTACACTGACCAGGCCACTGCTGCCCGTGTTCCCCTGGAACCAATTTAAAATTGCCAACAGCCATGTGTTATTATGTTAGGCCTTCGAAGCCTGTCTGCGGTCCCTCCTTCCACTAGGCCTCCACAGACCACACCACTGCTGCCCGTGTACCCCTGGAACCAATTTAAAATTGCCTACAGCCATCTGTTATTATGTTAGGCCTTCGAAGCGTGTCTGCGGTCCTTCCTTCCAATAGTTCTCCACTGACCAGACCAATGCTGGCCGTGTACCCCTGGAACCCAGCTGAAAGTGCATGTAGCCTCCTTTTTTTCTTTGTTTTATATTTAGAAAGCCCAGATGAACTACGCTGTGCAACGGTTCAAGCTACCCAGTCGACATTTCTTTTGCGAGAAAAGCCATCCCAGCCCTCCACCGGCATGAAAAAGTCTGCATTGTCATAGCACTCAGGCAATCAAACAGTAGAAAGGTGCACCTGACAAGAGACGCATGGACCAGTAGGCATGTCCACAAAAAGTTACGTGTCCATTACGGCGCACTGGGTTAATGTGTTGGATGCATGGTCCACAGGGGACAGCCTACAAAGTCTGTCTGCAGTCCCTAATTCCAATTTTCCTCCGCTGACCACACCACTGCTGCCCGTGTACCCCTGGAACCAATTTTACAGTGTCTACAGCCTAATTTTGTTATGTTAGGCCTACTACGCCTGTCTGCGGTCCCTCCTTCCAATACTCGTCCACTGACCACACCACTGCTGCCCGTGGACCCCTGGAACCTATTTTTAATTGCATAGAGCATCCTTTTTTTAATAGTAGGCGTACAAAGTCTGTCTGCGGTCCACTATTGAAATTGTCCTCAACTGCGCAGAGCACTGCTGCTTGTGTACCCCTGTAACTTTTTTAAGCTGCAGTGAGCCACATTTTTGGTTTAAGTCCTACTACCTGTGTCTGTCTGCGCCACTCAATTCAGCTGTGTTCCTTTGAAAAAAGCTGAGCGTCAATAGTCTTGTTTTCAGCCTCTAGGAATTTTAAAACTGCATTGGGGGTACAACTTTGGTAGGGCCTACTAACGGTGTCTGCCTCCCCAAGGTGTGCCCCAGGTTTCCTCGCCATTGCTTCGATCTTACATAGTAACATAGTAACATAGTAACATAGTTAGTAAGGCCGAAAAAAGACATTTGTCCATCCAGTTCAGCCTATATTCCATCATAATAAATCCCCAGATCTACGTCCTTCTACAGAACCTAATAATTGTATGATACAATATTGTTCTGCTCCAGGAAGACATCCAGGCCTCTCTTGAACCCCTCGACTGAGTTTGCCATCACCACCTCCTCAGGCAAGCAATTCCAGATTCTCACTGCCCTAACAGTAAAGAATCCTTTTCTATGTTGGTGGAAAAACCTTCTCTCCTCCAGACGCAAAGAATGCCCCCTTGTGCCCGTCACCTTCCTTGGTATAAACAGATCCTCAGCGAGATATTTGTATTGTCCCCTTATATACTTATACATGGTTATTAGATCGCCCCTCAGTCGTCTTTTTTCTAGACTAAATAATCCTAATTTCGCTAATCTATCTGGGTATTGTAGTTCTCCCATCCCCTTTATTAATTTTGTTGCCCTCCTTTGTACTCTCTCTAGTTCCATTATATCCTTCCTGAGCACCGGTGCCCAAAACTGGACACAGTACTCCATGTGCGGTCTAACTAGGGATTTGTACAGAGGCAGTATAATGCTCTCATCATGTGTATCCAGACCTCTTTTAATGCACCCCATGATCCTGTTTGCCTTGGCAGCTGCTGCCTGGCACTGGCTGCTCCAGGTAAGTTTATCATTAACTAGGATCCCCAAGTCCTTCTCCCTGTCAGATTTACCCAGTGGTTTCCCGTTCAGTGTGTAATGGTGATATTGATTCCTTCTTCCCATGTGTATAACCTTACATTTATCATTGTTAAACCTCATCTGCCACCTTTCAGCCCAAGTTTCCAACTTATCCAGATCCATCTGTAGCAGAATACTATCTTCTCTTGTATTAACTGCTTTACATAGTTTTGTATCATCTGCAAATATCGATATTTTACTGTGTAAACCTTCTACCAGATCATTAATGAATATGTTGAAGAGAACAGGTGCCAATACCGACCCCTGCGGTACCCCACTGGTCACAGCGACCCAGTTAGAGACTATACCATTTATAACCACCCTCTGCTTTCTATCACTAAGCCAGTTACTAACCCATTTACACACATTTTCCCCCAGACCAAGCATTCTCATTTTGTGTACCAACCTCTTGTGCGGCACGGTATCAAACGCTTTGGAAAAATCGAGATATACCACGTCCAATGACTCACCGTGGTCCAGCCTATAGCTTACCTCTTCATAAAAACTGATTAGATTGGTTTGACAGGAGCGATTTCTCATAAACCCATGCTGATATGGAGTTAAACATTTATTCTCATTGAGATAATCCAGAATAACATCCCTCAGAAACCCTTCAAATATTTTACCAACATTAGAGGTTAGACTTACTGGCCTATAATTTCCAGGTTCACTTTTAGAGCCCTTTTTGAATATTGGCACCACATTTGCTATGCGCCAATCCTGCGGAACAGACCCTGTCGCTATAGAGTCCCTAAAAATAATCTTAATGCTCTCGTTTAGTAGTTGTTGTTAACTACACTGCATTAGGCCTACAAATTGGGTATGGGGTGTAGAGAGATGGTGTGTTCCACTCCAAGGTGTTCCCTAGGTTTCCTCTCCATTGCTTCGATCTTCATGCTCTCGTTTAGTAGTTGTTGGAAACTACACTGCATTAGGCCTACAAATTGGGTATGGGGTGTAGAGAGATGGTGTGTTCCACTCCAAGGTGTTCTCCAGGTTGCCTTTCCTGAGCTTCGATCTTCCGGCTCTCGTTTAGTAGTTGTTGGAAACTACGCTGCATTAGGCCTACAAATTGGGTATGGGGTGTAGAGAGATGGTGTGTTCCACTCCAAGGTGTTCCCCAGGTTTCGTCCACATTGCTTCGGTCTTCCGACTCTCGTTTAGTAGCTGTAGAAAACTACACTGCATTAGGCCTACAAATTGGGTATGGGGTGTAGAGAGATGGTGTGTTCCACTCCAAGGTGTTCGCCAGGTTTCCTCTCCATTGCTTCGATCTTCATGCTCTCGTTTAGTAGTTGTTGGAAACTACGCTGCATTAGGCCTACAAATTGGGTATGGGGTGTAGAGAGATGGTGTGTTCCACTCCAAGGTGTTCTCCAGGTTGCCTTTCCTGAGCTTCGATCTTCCGGCTCTTGTTTAGTAGTTCTTGGAAATTACACTGCATTAGGCCTACAAATTGGGTATGGGGTGTAGAGAGATGGTGTGTTCCACTCCAAGGTGTTCTCCAGGTTGCCTTTCCTGAGCTTCGATCTTCCGGCTCTCGTTTAGTAGTTCTTGGAAACTACACTGCATTAGGCCTACAAATTGGGTATGGGGTGTAGAGAGATGGTGTGTTCCACTCCAAGGTGTTCTCCAGGTTGCCTTTCCTGAGCTTCGATCTTCCGGCTCTTGTTTAGTAGTTCTTGGAAACTACACTGCATTAGGCCTACAAATTGGGTATGGGGTGTAGAGAGATGGTGTGTTCCACTCCAAGGTGTTCTCCAGGTTGCCTTTCCTGAGCTTCGATCTTCCGGCTCTCGTTTAGTAGTTGTTGGAAACTACGTTGCATTAGGCCTACAAATTGGGTATGGGGTGTAGAGAGATGGTGTGTTCCACTCCAAGGTGTTCCCCAGGTTTCCTCGCCAATGCTTCGATCTTCATGCTCTCGTTTAGTAGTTGTCGGAAACTACACTGCATTAGGCCTACAAATTGGGTATGGGGTGTAGAGAGATGGTGTGTTCCACTCCAAGGTGTTCTCCAGGTTGCCTTTCCTGAGCTTCTATCTTCCGGCTCTCGTTTAGTAGTTGTTGGAAACTACACTGCATTAGGCCTACAAATTGGGTATGGGGTGTAGAGAGATGGTGCGTTCCACTCCAAGGTGTTCCCCAGGTTTCGTCCACATTGCTTCGGTCTTCCGACGCTCGTTTAGTAGTTGTCGAAAACTACACTGCATTAGGCCTACAAATTGGGTATGGGGTGTAGAGAGATGGTGTGTTCCACTCCAAGGTGTTCCCCAGGTTTCCTCTCCATTGCTTCGATCTTCATGCTCTCGTTTAGTAGTTGTTGGAAACTACGCTGCATTAGGCCTACAAATTGGGTATGGGGTGTAGAGAGATGGTGTGTTACACTCCAAGGTATTCTCCAGGTTGCCTTTCCTGAACTTCTATCTTCAGGCTCTCATTAAATTGTGGTTAAATGGAACAACTGCATTTGGCGTACTAGTTGGCTTGGGGCCTACTATCGGTGTCTGCCACTCCTTGCTGTTCTCCTGGTTTCCTGTCCTGAAATTCCATTTTCAGGCTCTCGTTAAGTAGTTGTTAATGTTAGACTGCATTTGGCCTACTAGTTGGGTTGGGGCCTACTATCGGTGTCTGCCACTCCTTGCTGTTCTCCTCCACTGAACAAAGCTGTGCCGCCTGTTTACTACGGTTGCCAATTTTGAACTGCATTTCGACTACTTACTGATTTGGGCCTACTCTCTGTGTCAGCCTCTCATTCCAGTTGTCCTCCACTGCAATGCCCCCTGGTTAGTCCTGTGTTACCAATTTTGAACTGCATTTAGCCAACTTTATTCTTTGGGCCTATATCTGTGTTTCCTCCTCATCCTGCCCATTGCCAAGGCAGTGATAGATGAGTCTGCTGGTACATTGACCCATAACGCAAAATTCCTCGTGCACGCTACACAGCAAGATTGTGACCCTGCTGAAAGTCAGGTTCCTCTTCCCGCATACCATACCACCTTACACGGGGACAAAGAGGAAGGTGCAGATGAAAGTGCAGGTTCCTTCATCAGGTGGGGGGTGGAATACTAGTTGGCGACGTCACTGGCATAGGGCCTCTCATAGTACGCAAAAGTGTTGCTGCCGGTGGGAGGCGCCTCCGCCGTGCAAACACACCGCTGTACTTTGAGGGGCCCTGTGCCAGTGCCAATGCCAACGAGTGGGCCCCCCCCTGCTTGCTCAGGATCACAGCACTTGCAAAGTTGAAATACTTACCTCTCCCTGCTCCACTGCCGTGACGTGGTCCAGATTTACTGGGCCCACTAATTACTTGAACCAGCCCTACCCCCCACAACTTTAGCCAAATGACCCCCAATTTAAAATGCCTTCCAATTATTATAAGCTAAATTACGATTGACAAGCTTCTGTAACAAGAATGGATGTTTTTGCCATTAAAATGGGCAGTGTAGGTGTTTTCCTGGCCTCCACTCACTGCCGACTATGCTCCCCCATTGACTTGCATTGGGTTTCGTGTTTCGGGTGATACCCGACTTTTCGCCATAATCGGCCGATTCCACTCGACTCGACTTCTAAGATAGTCGGGTTTCGCGAAACACGACTCGACTCTAAAAAGGTCAAGGTCGCTCAACCCTACTTTCCGGTGATCCCATCTGCTGAGTTGTTTCTAATCCTCTCCTGTGTGATACTGTCTGCTGCGCTGTGTATCTAATCCTCTCCTGTGTTTCTGTCTGCTGAGTTGTATCTAATCCTCTCCTGTGAGATACTGTCTGCTGAGTTGTATCTAATCCTCTCCTGTGTGATACTGCCTGCTGAGCTGTATCTAATCCTATTCTGTGTTTTTCTGTCTGCTGAGTTGTATCTAATCCTCTCCTGTGAGATACTGTCTGCTGAGTTGTAGCTAATCCTCTCCTGTGTGATACTGTCTGCTGAGCTGTATCTAATCCTATTCTGTGTGTTTCTGTCTGCTGAGCTGTATCTAATCCTCTCTGTGGTGAAATATGTGTATATATATATATATGTGTGTAGGGACATATGTCTAGGGTTATATGTGTGACTAGTGATAATGTAACATCTGTCCTGAAGGTAAGTCGCACCTAGGTGTTAATAGGTACTTCCTTGGGACTAGTAGAAATTCTGTCTCCATATCTCACCAGGGGGTCTAGCTAGGGCCGAGAAGAAAAGCAACATTTGGCACCTTCTAGGTCTTGGAGGGGAGACGCTAATGAGGGAATCTTCCCTGAGAACCTTTCCACAAGAGAAAATAATATATTCATTGGGGCGCGGCCGTGGCCCAATCAAACAGGCAGCAGTTATGATATCGGCCTGAGGGGCCGGTCTAGAAACCTGACCTCAGACCAAAGTTATAAATTTAGTCTGCAGACAGAGAATTGTGTTCACATGTGAGGGCAGCCTGAGAAGCTGATGTGTTCCACCAACTCCATTCACCCCCCCCCCCCCCCCCCAGGGAGCAGAAAGCAAAGCAGCTACCAGTTAGATAATTTCTGTAAGTTTTCTCCTGTTTATTTTGATACTGTTTTGCATAAGTTGTATGTCTTTTTATTTTCATATTTGTATACCTTTTTCTTATTGTAAGCATTGAACTTTTGCTATTAAAGTATAAAACTTTAACAAGTTGAACCTTGAATGTCCTAAAAGAATCCATAGCCTAAAGGTGTGTGAGCCTTATGAGTGATAGACATATTTTTATTAGTATTATTGTTAGTTCCAGGACTCATCGCCCGTGTATTCAATGAGTGGTGGCAGCGCGTATGAGCGGGTGTGTGGCCTGGGTCAGTGTGTGATCTATGCTCCCATTACAGCATAGGACAGAGGTTAAATGCTGGGACTGAGAGTGGGGAGATAGATTAACCCTTGCAGGCACAACCCCAAGTCACGTGTGAGAGCAGGCACGTGACGAATAAGTGACACCACAGAGAAGGGATCCATGACAATTGGTGGTGAGCGGTGGGATAGAATTATTTCTATTAGAGCATTAGTGCATGGTTTAAGCAATTAATCCTTGTACTAAAGCATTGGTATCCTTGTGAGGAGTGCACCAGTTCTTCAAGGTTCAACTCAGTGCTTACTTAGACATACTTGCAAACAGTTTCCCCTCCCCGTTTTTCTTTTCTATCTTTTATTTGGCAATGGCTGTTCATTGATATGGCAGCCCAGTACAAGAAGCAGAGTAAAGAAGCTCTGTCTGGCCTCTGTGAGCAGAGAGGAATAGAGAAAGCCGACAGGTCCAGAGAGCTGCTGATACGCGCCCTGGTCGAGCAGGACATAGAGCAAAGTGCTGAAACATCTGGAAGGAGAGAGCCCACCTCAGAGAGACCCAGCAATGCCAGCTCTTGCACCAGAGATGCCTGATGGAAATGTCAGCAATACCAGTGCTGAGGAGCCTATGGACTGTACTTTGCAAATGGACTTACAACGGCTGGGAACAAGTGATCCCAATCTGCGCATGCAGCTTATTCTACAGCACCGACAGGCTGAGAGAGAGGCTGCAGAATGCCGGGACCGACAGGCTGAGAGAGAGGCTGCAGAACGCCAGGCTGCTGCTGCAGAACGCCGGGACCGGGCTGAGAGAGAGGCTGCAGAATGCCGGGAGGACAGAGTGTTCCAGCTTCAGATGGCTCAAATAGAGCGGGGTATCAGTCCTCAGATAACCCCCTCCCAGGATATAAATCCAAGGAGGCCACATCTTGAAAACTTCCCTGTGATGGAGAAGGATACGGACTTAGATACTTTCCTGCGGGGATTTGAAAAAACCTGCAGGCAGTACCATCTACCCCGTGAGCAGTGGGCACAGTATCTAACCCCAGGGTTGAGAGGCAAAGCCCTGGAAGTCTTTACTGGCCTCCCACCAGAGCTAGATGCGAACTATGAGGCCATAAAAGAGACCCTGATCAGGAAATGCAACCTGACACCAGAAGTGTATCGTAGAAAGTTCCGGAACCTACAACGTGGATCAACTGACAGCTATGCGGATGTTGTGAGCACCTTGAGGACCACATTCCACCAATGGATTAGGGGACTTTCTGTTAACAGTTTTGAGGACTTAACGGATCTTATGATCAAGGATCAGTTTCTTCACATGTGCCCCACGGATGTACGACAATTTGTGTGTGATCGTGAGCCACAAACTGCGGATCAGGCTGCAAGGATTGTGGACTTCTATGTGGCTAACAGGATGCCTGAGGTGCGGAAGCCATCGGGATTCAGCTGGAGGGGAGGTAAGCCAAACGGTGACCCTGCTCCCTCTGCCGGCTGATCACCAGTGTTGTCCAAGCCCACCTTCTATGGGGCCCCGGGAAATAGACATTCTCTAGGCGATACACGCCGGTGCTTCTCCTGCAACAAAGTGGAACATGTTAGCGCTGTCTGCCCTGATAGGGAGCAAACGCTCAACTACCACCACAAAGCCGACTGTGCCCCCACCGTCTGTCCTCTTTGTAGCCGTCTCTGATGCGAGGGCAAATGAGAACTGTCAATCTGTCACTGTTGGCAATAAAGTCACCATTGGTCTCAGAGACACTGGGGCAGAGGTGACCCTGGTGCGTCCAGCCATGATAACCCCTGCCGATATCATACCAGGAAAAACTATGTCTATAACCGGGATTGGAGGGGTCAGCCCTGCCATGCCCATGGCCCGTGTGTACCTGGACTTGGGAGCAGGGAAAGGACAGAGAGAAGTGGGAGTATCAGAGGCTATTCCCACCAATGTGTTGCTAGGCACGGACCTTGGGAGGATGGTGTCCCACTATGTTCCTCCCTTGCAAGTAAATGATGCAAAGGTGGAAGAAAGAGACCCACCTGAGATCCCGTGCGAGGAGGGAAAATGTCCCAATGCACAGGACTGTAATTATGTGGCAGCTGTGACCCGGAGTCAGGCTGCGGCTCAGACTCAGGCCCAGAGATCTGGGATGAGTCTCAGACAGAACTGCCAGGACAGGAGGCCCATACTGTGGCCCCAGAGCCTCCATACATGGCAGACCCACCAAGGTCCCTGATAACAGACACTGAAAACTCAGCTTCCGACCAGGGCCTGGCAGTCACACTAGGCCAAGGCCTGCAGGCGGACCATCAGAGCTTCCAGGAGGCCCTGCAGACAGATGTCAGTCTGGAGGAGCTCAGATGTCTTGCAGACCAACCCCCTGCTGCTTCTGGCAAAGAGAGAGTATACTGGGACCAGGGCAGATTGTATAAAGAAACTATCTCCACGGATATTACAGAATCTTGAGACTATGAACGGTGGCTGATCGTCCCTTATCCATTTAGGGAACAATTATTGAGGATTGCCCATGAAATTCCTTTGACCGGACACCTTGGAATACAAAAGACTAAAGCTCACCTGACACATAACTTCTATTGGCCCAAGATGGGGACAGATATTGGCAATTACTGCCGATCGTACGTAGTTTGTCAGAGAGTTGGAAAGTCTGGGAATATACAGAAAGCTCCATTGATACCACTGCCTGTGATCGATGAACCTTTCCAGCGAGTGGCTGTGGATATCATAGGGCCACTTGCAATCCCTAGCAGCTCTGGCAAAAAGTACATCCTCACAGTGGTGGACTATGCTACACGATACCCAGAAGCTGTGGCACTGTCCTCCATCCGAGCAGACAAAGTGGCGGATGCTTTGCTGACTGTGTTCTCTCGTGTGGGTTTCCCCAGGGAAATGTTGACCGATCAGGGAACTCAGTTCATGTCTGATCTGATGGAAAGCCTCTGTGAAATAATACAAGTACAGCATTTTGCGGCCAGCGTCTATCATCCCCAAACCGACGGACTCTGCGAGCGTTTTAATGGAACACTAAAGCAAATGCTCAAAATGTTGGTGGAGACTGAAGGGAGAGACTGGGAGCGGTACCTCGCCCATCTGCTGTTTGCCTACAGAAAGGTACCCCAGGCGTCTACTGGATTCTCCCTCTTTGAACTGGTTTATGGGAGGAGGGTCAGGGGGCCACTTGATTTGATTAAGGACTGTTGGGAGGACGACCCCAGAACTACTGGAGTCTCAGTGGTCGAATATGTACTGCGGCTCAGAGAGAGAATGGAAAAACTGAGCAACCTGGCCCATGAGAACGTGACCCAGGCCCAAATCAACCAGAAGGTCTAGTATGACCGTAATGCCAGACTGAGGGCCTATGAGGAGGGACAGAAGGTTTGGGTGTTGTCCCTATGTTACAGAATAAATTGCAGGCCGCATGGGAGGGACCATATACTGTACATAAGTGGCTAAATGATGTTAACTATGTGGTGACACTAGATGAGCATGCAAAGCGTCAGAAAGTGTTTCATGTAAATATGTTGAAGGCACATCATGCCAGGGAGGCCGGTGTCTTACCTGTCTGTAGCCTGCCTGAAGAGAGGGAGGCTGATCTGTTACTGGATGTGGGTTTCGGGACTCAGTATGTGGAGTCCCTGGAGCCAGCAGAGTTTTAACCCTGAGCTATCCCACAGTCAGAGGTCTGAGCTGATGGGTGCGCTCAGCGAGTTCACCGAAGTCTTCACAGGGGAGCCTGGGAGGACACACTTAGCAGTTCACCATGTGGACACTGGTACTAATTCCCCAGATAATTTTTGAATGGTTTATTAAAATGCATTTGTAATTGCCTGATCATTTGCTTGTAGAAAATCAATTTTTTTTTCCTTTAGCAAAGATCAAAGTTCTTTATACTCCCCAAACAGCGATAACTTTTGAACCCCCTGTCAAATACTATGACTTATTCTGTTTGTGCAGCCAGAGTATAAACAACAGGTAAGCATTCGTCTACCCCCCAAAAGGGATAATATTTAGCCCATTTCTAAAATATAACTAAGAAAGCTATAGCAGAATGGGAATCTTTTTAGATTCTCTTTCCGCTATATCTTTTTAGCAACTGCTTGGGAAAGATCCTTTTCCTGGTTTTCTTGTTAGAAAAAACTGATAATGCCATTGCTACAATATAAGTAGCCTGCAAAGACTGAAACTGCAGTGTCAGGTTAAAAAAAAAGCTGCAGGCTGCCACTGCTTAGTTATCATCAATTTACAACCAGTCACATAAGTTGAGGTTAGGTCGAAAATAAGGATATGTGCATTCCAGTGCTCAAAAGGGGTTCAATAAAATCATAGAAGATATCTGTATGTTAAACCCATATTTTCAGAGCAAATAGAAGCTTTTTAGTGTTGTGATTTGCACAAATGAATTTTTGGGAAATATTCGTCCAAGTCAACGAAATCAAATTTCAAATGATCCACTTATATCAGCATAGAAAAAAAACAAGAAAAGAGAACAAAATCTGCACACAGAGAACATTTTACAAATGTATTTTAAATTCACAACAAAATTACCCTCCACATCTAATATACTTTATTTTATAATTCCACACTATTTTCAAGATCTCTGGTTTCTGTCTGCAAATGAAAACATCCTCGTTCACATCGATGGACTGAAAAACCATATATACATAAAATACAGTAATTACCTGTGACAAGTCTAAGCTATAACTCCTCTATAAGTTCTATATCGCTTCATGTAGGTGTTTATTTAGAGTCAGGGATTTGAATGTAAATTACGGTAGCAAAAAAAATTTTTGCTTGTGCTACCATTTTACCAAAACTGTGTTTTTTTTTTTGCCTGGTAAGTTATGGTTTATTTTAATAACACGTTGATATCAATACAACTTTTGGTCGACTTCTGGTTTTGATATTTTTTTTCCCGTTACAATTTTTACTCAACAGGGTAATCAATTTTTATATTTTGACAGACCAGATTTTTACGGGCCTGACCATAACAAATAAGTTTACTTTTACTTATTTTATCTTTTAGTCCCACAAGGGGTTTGAATCTGTGATCGTCTGAATGCTTGTACTATAGTAATATCACGCTGTTGCAGTATATATCAAAAAATCATGATCTCTACTGAACGCCAGTCACAGGTTGGTCTTCATTGGAGCAGTGTCATGGCAGGTACAGAGGCCTCTAGCAGACCACGGGCTTCCATAGCAGCCCATCAGCAACCCATGATCGCATTGTGAGGGGGCAGAAGAGCATGTGAAATGACAAGTAAGTTTGCACACTTCAAATGCCACTGTCAGATATTGACAGCAGCATATAAGTGGTTGAAAGCAGCAGGAGGATCTTTACTACATCTGCTGCTGTTAGATGTTGTTGATGTTGATGCTGTTCATGTATAATGTTTTAACTTGGAATCCAAACTGTTTAGCTAAAATATTAATGCTTTGACCATTCAGATTGAGTTTGTCTTGTTGTGCTTGAAGCTGTGGGTTTTCAGATGTTTTAATTGGAATTCGAAAAACAAAAAAGCACATTTGTAGCAAATGTTTAGCAGTGGGAAAAAAAATCCTATTCCGGAGGCAAAATGAATAAGCATTGAGTTTAATATCTATCTCGTTCATAATGCGGTTCACTTTTCTTCCACTGTCCTGATTATTTTAAATATAGTTTGCAGAAATCCATACTCATGTTCCAGAAATAATCCCACTCCAATATTTAATGTTGATTTCCAATTGTGGAAATGTTTGTAGTATATCCATCACATATGATCATACCCTTACAGTACTTCGCTAGATCTGTATTCTTATATAACATCAACTATTTTTTTTAACGTACATAAAACATTATGTAACAATATCGATGTAAAATGTATGTGGCACCCCTAGGGGTATTTGCCACAAAAATAGTTACTGACAGTAAATGCAAATACTAAAATAGCAAGACTGCACTACCACCTCCGGCCAGAAGGGGGAGCTCCAGAGACTCCCCTTGATCCATTCTGGTCTGAGAGAAGAACTGGCAGTTGGGCTAAGGAGCTGAAAGTGAGAGGTCATACAGTTGAATCTCTAACAGCCCTGTGACTGTTACCAGGCCTAAATCACCGGCCTGAGGAGAAGAGGGATAGAGAAAAAGGACATTGTGAGAACCGGGTAGCATTAATCACTACCCAGAACAGGCGCAAAGACGGATACCGGATCCGTGGCTGTATTCATTACATATAATACAGCAACCGGAAAAACGTGAGGTGATATCAGCTTCACTAGGGTCGGACGCAGCAACAGACACAGAGTTCAGCGGTACTCCTGGAGGGGGTAAGCCGATAAAAGGACTCGGGTTGCCCGTCGAACCAGGACCCGGAGGGGACAAATTGGGCCGGCAGCCAGTTCACATACAGCAGCAGGGCCACACAGATATTGCGTACAATAAGAGGCGAAGACCCTGGCAGGGTCAAAGTAACTCAGAGTTCCCATACAGACTCCGGTGACAGGACTGATTGTAAATCCTTTTTTGTTAAAGTAAACTGGTTAAACGTTTCAGTGCCTCAGTCTTTCATTTGGACAATAGCCATCTATCCAGGATCGGGATCGTCACCGCTGGGAGAACCTGCTGCTGATCAAGTAAGTGCCTGTCCCCTCACGATACCCTTTACACTGTGCATTGCCTGAGGCCACAGCACCGGGTCAAGCCACCCGTGACATCCCCCTCAAGAGACAGACCCCATTGGTCCGGTGCTGGGTACCCCGGTCTCTTGGGCGTTACAATTGGCGTCACGAACAGGATCTAGCCAGCCCGTATACCGGGTATTGTGTGCCTTAATTGGAGCCCAAAACTGTGAAAACTTGGATGAAAAATCTTGAAAATTGATTTTATTAAAGAAAAATCCATTCCCCATTGAAAACTATTGAAAGTGACTTTTCCCCATTGGTTATAATGGAGTAAAGATGGCCGCCATTCCCTGAGGTAATCACTTCATAACCGTTAGGCACGAGACTGTTAATTGAGCTACGCCATCACCTGAGCCCCAGTCTGACTGAAAAACTTCAGAATCCGCCATTACAGAGCGCGGTGGGTGGGAGCAGCAGGGGGCGTGTCATTGTGGGCGGCACCAAGCTGAGCGCTCTGACATCAGAGCAAGGGGAAAATCGATCCTGCTGCACAGCGGAACGAATCTACACTATCCCGACGGAAGCGGAGGACCGGAAGGGTCCGGATTAACTAAGGGGGCACAGTATGTCGCAGCACGGAGACGCCACAGCACCCGGCGACGCTAATGCAGCTGAAAGACAGAGTGTCGATAGAGAGTCCGGTAGCGCAGCGGTGCAAGGAGTGGCGCCCATCATGCCGGTGCTGATGCCATATACCCCGGGTGGCCCATGGCTTCCAATGTATGAAGGTGAGCCTAATACCCTTGACGATTTCAGAGAAAAGATGCTGGCCCATTTTGACATGTTCCCTGTGGGTGAAGTTCAGCGTGTTAGTCTCCTGATGATGCAGTTAAGTGGCCATGCTAAGCGAGAAGTCACAGCATGGGCAGCTGATCTAAAAGGCACTGTTGAACGCATATTTGCTGGATTAAAAGCTACATTTGAAACCACTGCCAGCAGCAAAGCTAAAGTACGATTCTTTAATTGCAAACAAAAAGTTAATGAGGGCGTGAGAGACTTTGCCTTAAACCTGCAGGAAGCCCTTAAATCACTTACACTGGCTGAACCCATTTTTAACACCGGAGCGGATAAACTGCTAAGAGATCAATTTATTGAGGGACTCTACACCCCTTCTCACCGGGGGCATGTGAGCATGCTTGTTTTTAAGAACCCTGAATTGACATTTGCCCAATTAAAGGAGAGCGTTATACGTCTCCAGCTGGCAGAGGCACCTCGGGATCAGGATCCTGCGCAACTCATGGCAGAGGCTCCTCAACAACATGGAGTACCAGTGACATCAGCTATGTCCGGGGCCATTGCTAAGCCCCTGGGGCCCATTACTAATGAGGCTCTTCAACAAAAGCTTGACTCTTTAACTGATGTTGTTGCTTCAATGGCTAAAACCATGCAGGAGATGAGAGGACCCAAGATGGAGTTGTCAAACCGTAGAGAAGGTGTTCCATGGATGAGACCCCGGAGATACCCGACATGGAGAGGACGACCCCGCGACCGCTACCAACCGGATGGACAGCCCATTTGCCGCCGTTGCCAGCAGCCAGGCCACTTTGCACGAGATTGTGATTTAAACGGGAATCCCCTGGGAATGCGGGCCGCTTCGCAGGAATGAACTTTCAAGGCCCAACACCCTGGCACGACAGGTACATCGGAGGACGACCCATTATCCCTATCGTGCTGGACGGAATGCCCCTCAACGCTTTGCTGGACACAGGTTCCCAGATTTCATCTATACCGTATATCCTTTATAAGAGGTACTGGGCTGATGCAGATATTGATAAAGGGCCCTCTGATGTTGAACTAGATATATGGGCCAGTAATGGTAAGTTGGTACCGAAACTAGGATTCAGGGAGATGACCATAAAGATTGGTAAAGTAGAATTGAAGAAACAGGGTATAATTGTTGTTGATGTTGACCGGCGGAACTGTGAACCAACTGTATTGATAGGAATGAATGTGTTAGAGAACTGCTTTTCCGAAGTCATTTCTGTCTTACAGCAAATTGCTGAAACTGCCCAATCCTGCCAGCAGAGAGTTCTCCGGAGAGAAATAAAAGTATTGATGTTAAGGCAACAGGTAGAAGTTGCAGGTGGAGAAATCGGCAGTGTGAGGGTAAGTGATCCAACGTCTATTGTAATCCCACCAAAAACAGAAATGCTGGTATGGTGTAGAGCAGCCATTGGTACTAAGGGACGAGATTATCAAGCCTTAATAGAACCAGTGTACACCGACAGCAGGCCCACTATACTCACAGCACGAGGGATAGTCGAGGTACACCGGGGACGAGTGCCGGTACGACTTTTGAACTGTGGAGAGGAAGAGGTTACTTTGCCAAGGTATGCTACAATGGCAAAGCTATATACTGTTGACAACAATGCCATCACAACCATTGAGCCCTTAGAACCAACCTGTCAGGTGGAAGGCAATGGCTCAGATGGAGAAATGGAGGATTGGTGCCAACAGCTACACGTGGGCATAAATTCAACACCTACCCATCAAAAACAAGGGGTGTATAGGCTAGTGACGGAATATGAACAAGTCTTCAGTAAACACCCATTGGACTTCGGACGGATAGAAGGGGTAGAACACACAATCCCCACCAGTGACCATCCCCCAATAAAAGAAAGATATAGACCCATACCGCCCGCTCACTATCAATGTGCAAAAGATATGCTGAGGGAGATGAAACAGGCCGGGGTAATAAGAGACAGCTGTAGCCCCTGGGCGGCCCCTCTAGTGATTGTCAAAAAAAAGGACGGAACCATGAGAATGTGCGTAGACTACCGGAAGATTAATAACATCACCCATAAAGACGCCTACCCCTTGCCTAGGATAGAAGAGTCCTTAACTGCTTTGAAATCTGCTAATTATTTTTCCACCTTAGACTTAACAAGCGGGTATTGGCAAGTCCCTGTGGCTGAGCGAGATAAGGAAAAGACGGCATTCACCACACCAATGGGTCTATGTGAATTTAATCGCATGCCGTTCGGACTCTGCAACGCATCCGGTACCTTCCAGCGGCTGATGGAATGCTGCCTCGGACACAAGAACTTCGAGACCGTCCTCCTGTACCTAGATGATGTGATCGTCTACTCAAAGACTTACGAACAACACTTAATAGACCTGGCAGAAGTGTTCGAAGCCTTATCCAGGTATGGCATGAAAGTCAAGCCATCCAAATGTCACCTTCTCAAGCCAAAGGTACAGTACCTGGGACACATCGTGAGTTCGGAGGGAGTAGCACCAGATCCCGAGAAAATAAGCGCCATAAGGGATTGGCCAAGACCTACCAGCGCAAAAGAAGTGAGACAATTCCTGGGATTGGTGGGTTACTATCGCAGATTTATAAAAGGATTTACCAAGTTGGCAGCACCCTTGCAAGACACCTTGGTAGGGCAGACGAAGAAACCTTCAAACCGAAACCCTCCTTTTCAGTGGAACGACGAAAGGGAAGACTCCTTTGAACAACTAAAGAAGGCACTAACCGGAGAAGAGGTTCTGGCATACCCAGATTACCATCAACCTTTCATCCTCTACACCGATGCCAGTAATGTGGGACTAGGAGCGGTGCTGTCACAAAAGCAAGAAGGTCGGGAGAAAGTCATCGCCTTTGCAAGTAGAAAGCTCCGGCCTACTGAAAGAAATTCAGAAAATTACAGCTCCTTCAAATTGGAACTACTGGCAGTAGTTTGGGCTGTGACTGAACGTTTCAAACACTATCTGGCCGCTGCAGAATTTATTGTCTATACTGACAACAATCCGTTGACCCACCTGGACACAGCCAAATTAGGTGCGTTAGAACAGCGATGGATAGCCCGGTTATCTAATTACAACTTCAAGATCAAGTATCGAGCAGGTCGCAAGAATGGAAATGCCGATGCCCTATCCCGGATGCCACACTTGAGAGATGTAGAAGAAGAAATGGGGGAGCTTGAAGAAATTGAACTACCAGCCTTCCATCATCCCAAGGCAAAACATCATCAGTCAAGTACCTATCAGAAACAACAAGAGGTGAATTTAAATCCGTTAGCACACCATAGATGGGCTGACACCCAAGACAGCAATCCGGCTGTGAAGTTGGTGAAGGAATTGTTAACTGAGCAAAGTGCATATCCCGATGAGGATGCCCCAGAAGAGACGCATCAACTCTGGAAAGAGAGAGGCAAAATGTTCCTGTATCAAGGGAAGCTCTGTAGAAGGTACACCAATCCGAAAACACATGAATTGGTTTGGCAGATTATCGTGCCTAAACAAGATGTCAAGATGGTCCTCGAAGCTTACCATAATGGTGCTGGTCACTTCGGTTGGAAAAAGTTAGAAGTACTTCTAAGAGAAAGATTTTATTGGGTCGGGATGAGAAAATCAATCGAACAGTGGTGCAGAAATTGTGGCCCATGCAACCTCAGAAGAAACGATCAAAAGAACCAAAGAGCACCACTGCAGCCCATAATCACCAAACAACCACTTGAACTTGTAGCCATTGACCACGTGAAGTTGACACCAAGCCGGTCTGGCTATGTCTATGCCTTGACCATCGTGGACCATTATTCACGCTTCTTGGTAGTAGTACCCGTAAAAGATCTGACAGCAAAAACAGCAGCCAAAGCATTCCAAATGTACTTTTGTAGACCCCATGGATATCCGGAACAGGTTCTCACCGACCAAGGTACAGCCTTTGAATCAGAGATCTTCAGAGAATTCTGTAATATGTATGGTTGCAAAAAGATCCGGACGACGGCCTATCATCCACAAACAAACGGCTTATGCGAGAAGATGAACCATATTGTAATAGAACTACTAAAGACTTTACCTGAGGCAGAAAGGAATCAATGGCCAGAGAAATTGCCTGACTTGGTGGATCTGTATAATCATGTCCCGGTGAGTTCCACCAATTGCACCCCAGCTTACCTTATGCGTGCAAGACCCGGCCAATTACCAATCGATCTAGAAATGGGAATTCTGAAACCAGACGCAGAAGTCCAAGACTCCAATTGGGATATCATACGGCAAAAACAGTATCGCCAAGTGCAAGAGAGTGTGGAAAGAAGCCTTCAGCAAACTAGAGAAAGACAAGAGCGAACTTTCAACCAGAATGCTCTAGCGACCCCATTAAGACCGGGTGACCAAGTGCTCAAGAGAAATCGTCGAACCAATAAACTGGACAATCAGTGGGAAGCCGTACCCTACACAGTTTTACCAACAAGAGTGGATAATCCTAAAATGTGTCTCATTAGCAAAAACGGAGGCTTAACATCTGTACTAGTGTCAAGAGACAATCTTAAATTATGTCCGGAAGCATTGAAAGAGCCAGACGTTGTCCAGCCAGAACCAGAAGTTATTCAACCCATACAGGTTCAACCAGTAAAGGAAAAAGAAGAGGAAGTGTATCACACCTGTATAGGAGACTTTCCCAAAACCCTACTAACATACCATGGTGCAGTAGTGGTTCCCATGGTGGCCTTTTACCCAACACCGAACCCAATACCAGAAGTCCCAAGACAGGAAGAGGCTGGTCCCGTACTACAGGAGGTTCCAGGCCAGGAAGAACAGATTCCTGGTCAGAGTAATCCCATTCACGGTGGACTTGCCAACTCCATAGTCGTGGAATTATCTTTAGCAGAGCGGGCAGATACTACATCCGCAGTAGACAGTAGTACACCACATGAAGAGACACCGCTATTACGTAGATCACAGCGTAGTACCCAGGGTCAATTACCGGCCAGGTATGCAGATTACCAACTATAAAGCTCATAATGTGAATTGTATATATGTTATGCCGTCTATAGTTAAACAGAAAATGTAGTATAGTCATTGTTATCAGTCTGCAACGTTTAAGCCCAGTGCCTACAGAGACTTGTCTGTATGAACTTCTTGCATATTCTTGAACTTTTTATCAGCCCGGAGGCACTAAATCAAAGCTCCGGAAAGACTGCTTTTTGAACTTTGCTTTTTGCTCTTTTTGAACTTTCTTTAGACTTTATATTGATAACTCCGTTGGAAAAATGGAACTAAATTCCTGGACACTAAGTACAGTGCCTTTCCTAATACCTTCAAGGATAGAACTGTATTAATGGACGCTATTTGAAGTGACTTTTTACAGAACTATATTTTTGTTTCCTTGAGTGGTTTTTGTAACTTTTCATTTTTAAGACTCTGTACATATTAATTGTTATTTCAAAATGTTATTGTCCCACAGTCCCGGAGTACTGTTCTTAACTAAGGGGGAATGTGGCACCCCTAGGGGTATTTGCCACAAAAATAGTTACTGACAGTAAATGCAAATACTAAAATAGCAAGACTGCACTACCACCTCCGGCCAGAAGGAGGAGCTCCAGAGACTCCCCTTGATCCATTCTGGTCTGAGAGAAGAACTGGCAGTTGGGCTAAGGAGCTGAAAGTGAGAGGTCATACAGTTGAATCTCTAACAGCCCTGTGACTGTTACCAGGCCTAAATCACCGGCCTGAGGAGAAGAGGGATAGAGAAAAAGGACATTGTGAGAACCGGGTAGCATTAATCACTACCCAGAACAGGCGCAAAGACGGATACCGGATCCGTGGCTGTATTCATTACATATAATACAGCAACCGGAAAAACGTGAGGTGATATCAGCTTCACTAGGGTCGGACGCAGCAACAGACACAGAGTTCAGCGGTACTCCTGGAGGGGGTAAGCCGATAAAAGGACTCGGGTTGCCCGTCGAACCAGGACCCGGAGGGGACAGATTGGGCCGGCAGCCAGTTCACATACAGCAGCAGGGCCACACAGATATTGCGTACAATAAGAGGCGAAGACCCCGGCAGGGTCAAAGTAACTCAGAGTTCCCATACAGACTCCGGTGACAGGACTGATTGTAAATCCTTTTTTGTTAAAGTAAACTGGTTAAACGTTTCAGTGCCTCAGTCTTTCATTTGGACAATAGCCATCTATCCAGGATCGGGATCGTCACCGCTGGGAGAACCTGCTGCTGATCAAGTAAGTGCCTGTCCCCTCACGATACCCTTTACACTGTGCATTGCCTGAGGCCACAGCACCGGGTCAAGCCACCCGTGACATCCCCCTCAAGAGACAGACCCCATTGGTCCGGTGCTGGGTACCCCGGTCTCTTGGGCGTTACATGTACAATATTAAGAAACATTTATTTTACAAAGATTCTGTATTTTGAAGTAGAAACTTCACATGCCACTTTACATTGGATTAGCAGCTGTAATCTGCAAATAAGAAAAAATGCATAATTATTACAGGATGAACAAGCCATCAAACAAAGAAGAACTGATTACATTTTTGTACCAGGAGCAGTGTGAAAGACTGGTGGAAAGCATGCCAAGACGCATGAAAGCTGTAATTAAAAATCATGGTTATTCCACAAAATATTGATTTCTGAACTCATTTTGTTGTTTCTAAATGATTATGAACTTGTTTTCTTTGCATTATTTAAGTTCTGAAAGCTCTGTTTTTTTTTTTCAATTTTGACCATTTCTTCTTTTCAGAAAAAAAATACGAAATTTATTGCTTGGAAATTCGGAGACATGTTGTCAGAAGTTTATAGAATAAATGAACAATTTATATTTTACTCAAAAATATACCTATAAAGAGAAAAATCAGACAAACTGAACACTTTGCAGTGGTCTTTTAATTTTTGCCAGACCTGTATATATAAAAAATAGCCTTCTGCAAATGCATGTGTACGGGGAAAACTAGGAAAAAGCAAAGTACAATTTTGAACAGTGCAGAACTGGCTAGTGTGTATAGCAGGCTCAACTCCTGAGCCCACTCTCTTTACTTGCACCCAATGAATGACTTACATGTACATCAAATTGGGAAGAACTTAAAGAATTTGTCAGATATAATGTAGGGAAAAAAATGGTAATGCATACATGGGTATAAAATAAATTATATAAAAAAATGGCGATATACTCACCTCTCAGTGCCTGCTCCTGCAGATCCAGTGCAGGCCACTCCTGAGGTGTGCGTCAGCACAGGACTACTACAGCCTTTGATTGTGTTTCCAGAGCGGCCTGGGCTAAATACGCAGGGAAGGCACTGGAAGGTGAAGATACCACAGATTTTTATTTTAAGCCCATTCATGCCAAATATCTTTCCGAGGATCTGTTTACACCAAGGAAGGTGACGGGCACAAGGGGGCATTCTTTGCGTCTGGATGAGAGAAGGTTTTTCCACCAACATAGAAGAGGATTCATTACTGTTAGGGCAGTGAGAATCTGGAATTCCTTGCCTGAGGAGGTGGTGATGGCAAACTCAGTCGAGGAGTTCAAGAGAGGCCTGGATGTCTTCCTGGAGAGTAACAATATTGTATCTTACAGTTATTAGGTTCTTTAGAAGGTCGTAGATCTGGGGATTTATTCTGACGGAATATAGGCTGAACTGGATGGACAAATGTCTTTTTTTCGTCCTTGCTAACTATGTTACTTACATTTTTTTTTGTGTGTATTAGACAACCCTTTCAATATTACAATGAGCATTATACAAGCTTGCCTCTAGTTGGACTTGTAAAATCTTTACTTTAATTTGAAGATTTTGCTGCTATCTTAAAAAGGATTTTCAAGTACATCAGCCTCAACAGCTCTAATATATGTATTCATTTCTCAATGAATGAAGTTTGCATTGTGAAATTTGGTGACAGATCCACTTTAGTCCACAGATTGTGTCCTACTCGTCATACTGTACAGAGTCCTGGGCCAGAGAACACGAGCCCTTGTTGACCAGAAGAATATACCCTCTCTTCCCATAGACCATCTAGTCCCTGGGAGAGAACTCCCCTCCACAGCAAAATAAGAAATGAGACTACTGAGGTAAAGCCAGACAGAGGAGCCATGGTGCTACCGAGACATGCCGAAACACACCACTTTGAAGTTACTCTATAATCAACCACACTGATTTGCTGTTGTTTCCTGGTAAGATCAAGTGATCACTTGCTGAAGTTTACATTTTATTAAATGCACATATATATTATATGCCTCAAGGCTGTCGAGCTCAGGCCACAAGATCTGTGACGAATTCAGACGTTGCGGTCCGTCCTCTGATCGTGAAAGTTAGATGTCTGAAACCGGCCTCAGGGTATGTTCACAGGTAACAATGAAAGTCAGCAGCAATGAATATAACAATTCTGATTACACTTTGTAGGAGGCTCTGGATGTTTTCGATGTGTTATTTTTAAGTTAGTTTTACTGCAAAGTATTACAGTGGAATTCTTGTCTCTCAATCACGATATCCGCTTATCCAAATTATAAGAGCATTGCAGACTGCAATATACACAACACATACTCTTTCCATGCAGCACAGTTTTTCCAGCACATCATTGTCATTCATTGCACTGTAGGGCCACAATACTTTGGTCATATGAGGACCAGACACTACTGATTGCAATCCTTCAAGAGTTGCCCAAATTCAGCTCAGACAAATTTCCTCTATTTGGTTTGTATTGAAGAAATTTGATGTGAATTGAATCGGTTCATACAATCCTCAGTACCTCTTTTACCTTTCCCGTCACGGTCAGTCCTCCAGTCAGCTCTTGTGTCTTCTATCTTCGTTCCAGACGTCGAGCCACTTCCGGCAGAGTCTTAAGGTACCGTCACACTAGACGATATCGCTAGCGATCCGTGACGTTGCAGCGTCCTCGCTAGCGATATCGTCCAGTGTGACAGGCAGCAGCGATCAGGCCCCTGCTGTGCTGTCGCTGGTCGGGGAAGAAAGTCCAGAACTTTATTTCGTCGCTGGATCTCCCGCAGACATCGCTGAATCGGCGTGTGTGACACCGATTCAGCGATGTCTTCGCTGGTAACCAGGGTAAACATCGGGTTACTAAGCGCAGGGCCGCGCTTAGTAACCCGATGTTTACCCTGGTTACCATCCTAAAAGTAAAAAAACAACCGCTACATACTTACCTACTGCTGTCTGTCCTCGGCGCTCTGCTTCTCTGCACTCCTCCTGCACTGGCTGTGAGCACAGCGGCCGGAAAGCAGAGCGGTGACGTCACCGCTCTGCTTTCCGGCTGCCCGGCGCTCACAGCCAGACCAGAGAAGCAAAGCGCCGAGGACAGACAGCGGTAGGTAAGTATGTAGCGGTTGTTTTTTTACTTTTAGGATGGTAACCAGGGTAAACATCGGGTTACTAAGCGCGGCCCTGCGCTTAGTAACCCGATGTTTACCCTGGTTACCGGGGACCTCGGGATCGTTGGTCGCTGGAGAGCTGTCTGTGTGACAGCTCTCCAGCGACCAAACAGCGACGTTGCAGCGATCCGGATCGTTGTCGGTATCGCTGCAGCGTCGCTTAGTGTGACGGTACCTTTAAGTTCACTAGGCCTCACATTGTCTCATGGGGTTGGAAGCATTGATGTGCATTGTGCTACATGTGGTCACTTGGGACATAGGCAATTGAAGAGCTGTCCAGACATGGCTGGAGGCCCGGAACTAAGATAGAAGATAGCAGACAGATGAGCCCATTGGAAGAACAATGGCAGGGGAACAGATATATGTAGGGCTGTAGAGAGGGGATTTTAAGATTTGTTTTTAATCCCTTCCCTGCAATCTATAGTCTGCAAAAATGGCAGATTTGCCCAAAGCTAATTTTTAAAAACGTGGATTCTGGTGAATCTGAATTAAAAAAAAAAAAATTGGAGGATAATTCAATTATGCTCAAATTGAATTTCTTATTTTCTTATTTTTAAACTCAGTATGTACGATAAAGTGGTACCTGTATCCAATATGTGTGTCAATAAGAGAGGCAGTGGGTAGAAATCTCATCACTAGAGGCATCTCGGCCATTTCCAGCCATTAGTACTACTCTATTACTCATATAGTGGAAAAAGATTTTTCAGAGCCGCTTCGATCTTCTAGCTGTAATCCCAAAGAGACCTTGATTCTGGAAAAACCTCTAGAGTAACAGTACTACACTTGCGTGTTTAAAATTAAATTTATTCTAAAAATATTTTTTATGTGCTCATGCACTAACAACATAAAGCTTTAAAAAAAACAACAACGTGTTTCTGCTCTGAATGAGCCTTCCTCAGGTGTATGAAGTGATGTGGCATATGCCAAATGTGGCAAATCAATTTGACAATTTTCTTAGCATGCTACAATTTAAATATATTGCTCAATATACGCTACCGTTCAAAACTTTAGGGTCACCCAGACAATTTTGTGGTTTACATGAAAACTCATACTTTTATTAAACAAATGAGTTGCCAGATGAATTGAAAATCTAGTCCAGCCATTGACAAGGTTCGAAAAAAAGATTTTTATTTGAAATAATAATTTTCTCCTTCAAACTTTGCTTTCATCAAAGAATGCTCCCTTTGCAGCAATTCCAGCATTGCAGACCTTTGGCATTAATAATAATAAATAATCTTTATTTTTATATAGCGCTAACATATTCCGCAGCGCTTTACAGTTTGCACACATTATTATCACTGTCCCCGATGGGGCTCACAATCTAGAATTCCTATCAGTATGTCTTTGGAATGTGGGAGGAAACCGGAGTGCCCGGAGGAAACCCACGCAAACACGGAGAGAACATACAAACTCTTTGCAGATGTTGTCCTGGGTGGGATTAGAACCTAGGACCCCAGCGCTGCAAGGCTGTAGTGCTATCCACTGCACCACCGTGCTGCCCCCCATTCTAGCAGTTGCTGAGGTAATCTGGAGAAATTTCCCCCCATGCTTCCAGAAGCCCCTCCCACAAGTTGGTTTGGCTTGATGGGCACTTTTTGGCACCATATGGTCAAGCTCCTCCCACAACAGCTCAATGGGGTTGAGGTCTGGTGACTGCGCTGGCCACTCCATTACAGATAGAATACCAGCTCCCTGCTTCTTCCCTAAATAGTTCTTGCATAATTTGGAGGTGTGCTGGGTCATTGTCCTGTTGTAGGATGAACTTGACTCCAATCAAGCGCTGTCCACAGGGTAAGGCACGGCATTGCAAAATGGAGTGATAGCCTTCCTTATTCAAAACCCCTTTTACCTTGTACAAATCTCCCACTTTACCAGCACCAAAGCAACCTCAGACCATCACATTACCTCCACCATGCTTGACAGATGGCGTCATCCAGCACATTTTCAGTTGTTCTGCATCTCACAAATGTTCTCCTGTGTGATCCAAACACCTCAAACTTGGATTCGTCTGTCTATAACACTTTTTTCCAATCTTCCTCTGTCTAATGTCTGTGTTCTTTTTCCCATATTAATATTTTCCTTTTATTAGCCAGACTCAGATATGGCTTTTTCTTTGCCATTCTGCCCTAAAGGCCAGCATCCCGTAGTCGCCTCTTCACTGTAGACGTTGACACTGGTATTTGGCGTGTACTATTTAATGAAGCTGCCAGTTGAGGACCTGTGAGGCGTAGATTTCTCAAACTACAGACTTGTACTTGTCTTGTTGCTCAGTTGTGCAGCGGGACCTCCCACTTCTATTCCTACTCTGGTTAGAACCTGTTTGTGCTCTCCTCTGAAGGGAGTAGTACACACTTTTGTAGGAAATCCTCAGTTTCTTGGCAATTTCTCGCATGGAATAGCCTTCATTTCTAAGAACGAGAATAGACTGCCAAGTTTCATATGAAAGTTCTTTTTTTTTTTGGCCATTTTGAGAGTTTAATGGAATCAACAAATGTAATGCTACTGATTCTCAACTAGCTCAAAGGAAGGTCAGGTTTATAGGTTCTCTAATCAGCCAAACTGTTTTCAGCTGTGCTAACATACTTGCACAAGGGTTTTCGAGGGTATTCTAACCATCCATTAGCCTTCTTACACAGTTAGCAAATACAGAGTACCATAAGAACACTGGAGTGATGGTTGTTGGAAATGGGTCTCTATATACCTATGAAGATATTGCATTACAAACCAGACATTTGCAGCTAGAATAGTCATTTACCACATTAACAATGTATAGAGTGTATTTCTGAATCATTTAATATTAGCTTAATTGGAAAAAAAACTGTGCTTTTCTTCCAAAAATAAGGAAATTTGTAAGTGACCCTAAACTTTTGAACAGTAGTGTATATATATCCATAATCTGTTTTAATAATACAGGAAAGACATGAGTTTTCAAGATTGTAACCACATCCACATCTGAAGAGGTTTTATATAAAACTCCCCATATGCCACATCACTTCATACACCTAAGGAAGGCTGATTCAGAGCAGAAAGGCATTGTTTGTTTTTTTTGTTTTTTGTTTTAAGTTTTTTATGTTGTTAGTGCATGAGCACATAAAAAATACTTTTAGAATAAATTTAATTTTAAACATGCAAGTGTAATACTGTTACTCTAGAACACCACCTGAAGGTTGTTCCAGAATCAAGGTCTTTTTGGGATTACAGCTACAAGAGGGAAGCGCCTCCGAAAAATCTTTTTCCACTATATTTCCATTTGGAGGAGTGAATGGAACAGGACTAACACTTCTACACCCTATTTGGGTGGGCAGCAAGCCACGAATATGGAATCCGATGTTTAACAAAATCATTCATAGAGTTGTGCCTTGTCTGCATAACCCCTACAGATGAGCATATACATACGCATCACCCTTAGGTAGCGCTCTCTTGTTTTCTCTCCCCCTCTTCAGGTTCCTGCTATCATACAACTTTATTACTAATATTAGATTGTTACACTGACTCCTCTCCACCACAATCCACACGTTCCCCCAGCTTCTTTATACTAGACTACTTGGGTCAGCCAAGCGACAGACTACCTGGGTCAGCCAACCGATGACTACCCAAGGATGAAGCATTCTCTCTCAAGTGATGGCGTCACTCCTTGCAGTATGGTGAAATAGCAGAGCAATACTTGCTTTCATATCCCAGGATAACCTATTAATAAAATAGTAGCTCAGTATATTTGCGCTGCATACCAGATGCTTTTACAATAGATTTTCATTATTTGTTAGGAATAAATTATTTCATTTTATATAATGAAAAAGTTCAAATAATATTTTATTCATAAAATTAAACTTTACAGCAAAGCTAATATTATATGGCCAGAAGTGCAATCATGATGCAGCGACGTATTACAGTCACTGGATATTTCCCAGCGTCTTTCCTTTTTCAAAATGAAAAATACTTAGTGAACCATTCCGGGCGCTTGGTCTCTTGATCTTTTGTGTCTGTCTTTGAGGACACATTGCAGGGGTTACGCCTTGAAAAAACAAAACAAAATAAAATGTCAATATATAAGTGAAATATCCAAAAAGAAAAGTTCATTTACAGTAGAGAAGGCAGATGTCTCAGGGTTTAACTAATTTGGCAAGGCAAATGGTAAGAGCCAAATGAATTGGCCGAGGTTTCAATGCATTCATACAGAAGAACGGGACTAATCAAAGCTCTAATGAAAAATGCTCCCAATGTGTTACTACATGAACTTCACATACTTGTTTAAGGGAATTTGTCACCAGGTTTTTGCCACCTAATCTGAGAACAGTCTGATGTAGGGGTAAAGAACCAGATAAATAATAATAAATAAATAATAATAAAAATCCAATGATGTGTCATTTACTGGGCTGCTTGCTGTAGTTTTGATGAAATCACTTATATCATCAAGGAACTTATATAATCAAGGCAGTTAACTTACAGGGTTACAGTCTATTTAGAAAGGATCGTAAAAATCGGAGAGGAGGAGGGGTTTGTCTCTATGTAAAGTCTTGTCTAAAGTCCACTTTAAGGGAGGATATTAGCGAAGGAAATGAGGATGTCGAGTCCATATGGGTCGAAATTCATGGAGGGAAAAATGGTAACAAAATTCTCATTGGGGTCTGTTACAAACCCCCAAATATAACAGAAACCATGGAAAGTCTACTTCTAAAGCAGATAGATGAAGCTGCAACCCATAATGAGGTCCTGGTTATGGGGGACTTTAACTACCCGGATATTAACTGGGAAACAGAAACCTGTGAAACCCATAAAGGCAACAGGTTTCTGCTAATAACCAAGAAAAATTATCTTTCACAATTGGTGCAGAATCCAACCAGAGGAGCAGCACTTTTAGACCTAATACTATCTAATAGACCTGACAGAATAACAAATCTGCAGGTGGTCGGGCATCTAGGAAATAGCGACCACAATATTGTACAGTTTCACCTGTCTTTCACTAGGGGGACTTGTCAGGGAGTCACAAAAACACTGAACTTTAGGAAGGCAAAGTTTGACCAGCTTAGAGATGCCCTTAATCTGGTAGACTGGGACAATATCCTCAGAAATAAGAATACAGATAATAAATGGGAAATGTTTAAGAACATCCTTAATAGGCAGTGTAAGCGGTTTATACCTTGTGGAAATAAAAGGACTAGAAATAGGAAAAACCCAATGTGGCTAAACAAAGAAGTAAGACAGGCAATTAACAGTAAAAAGAAAGCATTTGCACTACTAAAGCAGGATGGCACCATTGAAGCTCTAAAAAACTATAGGGAGAAAAATACTTTATCTAAAAAACTAATTAAAGCTGCCAAAAAGGAAACAGAGAAGCACATTGCTAAGGAGAGTAAAACTAATCCCAAACTGTTCTTCAACTATATCAATAGTAAAAGAATAAAAACTGAAAATGTAGGCCCCTTAAAAAATAGTGAGGAAAGAATGGTTGTAGATGACGAGGAAAAAGCTAACATATTAAACACCTTCTTCTCCACGGTATTCACGGTGGAAAATGAAATGCTAGGTGAAATCCCAAGAAACAATGAAAGCCCTATGTTAAGGGTCACCAATCTAACCCAAGAAGAGGTGCGAAACCGGCTAAATAAGATTAAAATAGATAAATCTCCGGGTCCGGATGGCATACACCCACGAATACTAAGAGAACTAAGTAATGTAATAGATAAACCATTATTTCTTATTTTTAGGGACTCTATAGCGACAGGGTCTGTTCCGCAGGACTGGCGCATAGCAAATGTGGTGCCAATATTCAAAAAGGGCTCTAAAAGTGAACCTGGAAATTATAGGCCAGTAAGTCTAACCTCTATTGTTGGTAAAATATTTGAAGGGTTTCTGAGGGATGTTATTCTGGATTATCTCAATGAGAATAACTGTTTAACTCCATATCAGCATGGGTTTATGAGAAATCGCTCCTGTCAAACCAATCTAATCAGTTTTTATGAAGAAGTAAGCTATAGGCTGGACCACGGTGAGTCATTGGACGTGGTATATCTCGATTTTTCCAAAGCGTTTGATACCGTGCCGCACAAGAGGTTGGTGCACAAAATGAGAATGCTTGGTCTGGGGGAAAAAGTGTGTAAATGGGTTAGTAACTGGCTTAGTGATAGAAAGCAGAGGGTGGTTATAAATGGTATAGTCTCTAACTGGGTCGCTGTGACCAGTGGGGTACCGCAGGGGTCAGTATTGGGACCTGTTCTCTTCAACATATTCATTAATGATCTGGTAGAAGGTTTACACAGTAAAATATCGATATTTGCAGATGATACAAAACTATGTAAAGCAGTTAATACAAGAGAAGATAGTATTCTGCTACAGATGGATCTGGATAAGTTGGAAACTTGGGCTGAAAGGTGGCAGATGAGGTTTAACAATGATAAATGTAAGGTTATACACATGGGAAGAGGGAATCAATATCACCATTACACACTGAATGGGAAACCACTGGGTAAATCTGACAGGGAGAAGGACTTGGGGATCCTAGTTAATGATAAACTTACCTGGAGCAGCCAGTGCCAGGCAGCAGCTGCCAAAGCAAACAGGATCATGGGGTGCATTAAAAGAGGTCTGGATACACATGATGAGAGCATTATACTGCCTCTGTACAAATCCCTAGTTAGACCGCACATGGAGTACTGTGTCCAGTTTTGGGCACCGGTGCTCAGGAAGGATATAATGGAACTAGAGAGAGTACAAAGGAGGGCAACAAAATTAATAAAGGGGATGGGAGAACTACAATACCCAGATAGATTAGCGAAATTAGGATTATTTAGTCTAGAAAAAAGATGACTGAGGGGCGATCTAATAACCATGTATAAGTATATAAGGGGACAATACAAATATCTCGCTGAGGATCTGTTTATACCAAGGAAGGTGACGGGCACAAGGGGGCATTCTTTGCGTCTGGAGGAGAGAAGGTTTTTCCACCAACATAGAAGAGGATTCTTTACTGTTAGGGCAGTGAGAATCTGGAATTGCTTGCCTGAGGAGGTGGTGATGGCGAACTCAGTCGAGGGGTTCAAGAGAGGCCTGGATGTCTTCCTGGAGCAGAACAATATTGTATCATACAATTATTAGGTTCTGTAGAAGGACGTAGATCTGGAGATTTATTATGATGGAATATAGGCTGAACTGGATGGACAAATGTCTTTTTTCGGCCTTACTAACTATGTTACTATGTTACTATGTTACTATCAATAGATTATCACTAGAGGAGCAATAGATTATCACTAGAGGACTAGTAAACCTGCTGCCATGTAGTCCTCCATATTCATGGGCTCAGTATAACCCCACCCCCCACTACTGATTTCCAGCTTTCTGCCTATACACAGTGCACACAGCACAGATAGTTGCCAATCAGTGGTGTGGGTGGAGTTATACAGAGCTCAGGATTCAGAGAACTGCTAGATCTGCAGCAAAACAGTTTGTGGTCCAAACTGCAGTATCCAGTAAAGTAAGTGATACATTGCTGGAAACAGAGCCTCTACCCCTACATGCTCGCAGATGGGGTACTACCTGGTGAGAGATTCCCTTTATCCCCTTTTTGACATGTAACATACATTTACTATACATCATATCTCAGATGTGGATGTATGAAGCAGGCTCGGGAACTGAACCCGCACCACACCTGTCAGATGCTGGCTGTCTTATACAGACATCATCTGCCACTAACAACAGAGATTGTAAGGGTGACGATGGGCTGAAAGAGGGATAGCACCTCCTCTGTCAAACTCCTCATGTCACTATTGACAGTGACATATAAACTGCTGGGATCCGCAAGAACACTGGTCCTTGAAGTTACAGGCCTGGCTGTGTATATCAGTCGGGCTCCCGCAGCTAATCCAACGGTGCAAAAGCTGGTAAAGTACTGTACATATCTGCCATAGAGCACAAAGTGATGCACTCATGATAGCTATATGTCAAATAGCATTAAAGGGTTAATCACTTAAAATTGGAATATGGTTTTTGTTCTTGAGAACGTTGAAGATTTTTAATATGTTTTGTTTACTGCTCATTGCCTAGATTACCGGAAACCGTTGCTGTCCATCAGAAATGGCTAACCTCCTAGTGCAGCGCTTACAAGCTCTTTGTTATACAGCTTGGTAGTGCTGCTCTGAAGCTGAGCAGACTGCTAGATCCAGCCAGCATCAATGCCCCATGCTGCATGAATAGTAGAGGCAAAGCTGTCTCCGCTGGCAGCATCAAGGAGCTCGACATAGCGGCAGAATTCATGAAAGAATTGATACTAAATGATGAGAAAACACTTTAACTTTTCAGATCGTAGAAAAGTAACCAAACTGTGGTACAGTGGCTGGTACAATAGAGGACACTGCTGGGGTCTTCATCATGGGCAGCACTGTCATCACTGAAAAGGGACGTGTGAAAATGTTATGTTAGTGGGCATGTGTGTATGTAATGTGGGTGGGTGTATGTCTGCTGAACTCAGGAGGTTGCTTTGTGTTGTATGACACATAGTATTGCTTTGGATGTGATGTAGACAGGTAAGTATCCGCCAAATGCATCACAGTCTAATGTATGACGTACAGAACATTTAAAGGGAGTGTGTCAGCCCAAACTGACAGTATGAACTAAGCACATAGCCTTGTTGGGGAGGATATACCTTCTATAAAAATTGCATCTTTAGTGTTCTGTTTGCTGTCTCCGTCCTGCAGAAACTTAATATCTTAGTGTGGTTGGTGCACCCTTGGTGTGGCCAACAGGCTCGGTGCACCGTTCTGCCCACTGGTTTTACATATCCCACCTCCTTCACTGGTGACAGCACTGACTTGCCTGGAGCCAGCACAGACTGCAGAGAAAGCTCAGGATAGCTGACGGTGTCAATCACCAGGAGGTGGGGACATAAAAAACCAGTGGGCAGCATGGCCCCACCAAGGGTTCACCGAGCACCTAATTGGTATATTTGACTAAACTATAGTATCTTCAGTAATGAAGCAGCAATTAGATCACTGAAAGTGCAATTTGTTTAGGAGCAATATTTTCTACAAGGCTATGTGCTTAGTTTGTACTATCAATTTTGGCTGGCACACTCCCTTTAAGGCAATCAAAAACTTAGATTATAGGCTGATATCATTTACCTGTTAGGACGTATGATATCTAGGAGCTGTGCTGGAGGTCTAAAAGGATATCCAGGCTTGACCGTGTGGTCTAAACTAGGAGAATTCCGCATGGGATTCGTTGTGTTTTTGGTGGTAACGTTATTACTTAAGCTTTTTTCATAAGCTGCTAAATTAGGAACACTGATGACGCGGGTTGGGATCTCACCAATTTTCTTTTTCTGTAAGACAGAAAAATTTGACAAGTACAGTACAATCACTTTCCCTAAACATTTGACTCTTTATGTTATTATTTCTGTATTGATTATGAAGCAATTGCCATTAGATTAGTACTAGTGATGAGCGAGTGTGCTGATTACTCGAGATTTCCCGTGCATGCTCGGGTCATCTCCGCGTGTTTCGGCGTGCTCGGAGATTTAGTTTGTGTCAATGCAGCTGAATGATTTGTGGCTGCTAGACAGCCTGAATACATGTGGGGATTCCCTAACAAGCAGGCAACCCCCACATGTACTCAGGCTGTCTAGCAGTCACAAATCATTCAGCTGCGCCGACACGAACATAGTCTACAAGCAGTCACAAATACCCTGAGAACACCCGAGCATGCATGGAAATCTCGAGTAACGAGTGCCACTTTTATTAAAGGGTTTTTTTTGCAATACATTAGACACTTTAAGAAGAATGGGGGTGCTGCTACATTTCCATAGGAGAAAATCTCCTAAGACACAGAATTGGACAAAGTCTATCAGTCAGTTACCATGGGGTATAAGGGGTAAGGTTTCTTTTTGTGGTGAGTGACACGCCAAGCCTAGCATGTCAGAGTAAGGAGACTTATAAACCATGCAATGGTCCTCTGGGAAATTAAATATGCAAATTGTCTCTTGAAAGAGGAAGAGGACTAGAACTCTAGCACCACCTATTGGTAGCAGCGATCCTAAAAGTCAATATTGACTCTTTAACGGGCCTTACCATATGACTTAGGATAGACTCTCAATTTGCAGACATGGTATTTTGGGATATTGCCCCTCCTCAGTGCAAAGTATGAGTTCTGATTTGACTACTGATAGGCTTTGGACTGAGATCTAAGGGGTAACGTTTCTCCTTCTGGAGAATGACAACCTAAGCCTGGCATGTCACAATGAGGAGACTTTTAAGTCATGCAGGCTCCTCTGGGAAATTAAATATGCAAATTGTCTCTTCAGAGAGGAAGAGAACTAGAACTCCAGAACCAACTATTGGAAGCAGCGATCCTAAAAGTCAATATCGACTTTTTAACAAGCCTTGCAATTTGACCTAGGACTTATCCTAAAATAATGAACTAATTATTAAATTGGCTACTTTAAAGATTTGTGGATTCATACCTTTAGTGTGGGTGTCAGGCTTCCTCCATTTGGGTTGCAGGAGAAAGAGTGACTTCTATGCGTTTCTTGAGAAATTGGCATCATATCATCATTAAAGCTTTGAATTTCCTGTGAGATAATAAAGGCAAAAATAAATTTCTGTAAATTGAATCATCACTTGAACACTTATTACGTGATGTTACTTGTAACCAACTGGACATCCTCTTTGTCTAGAGCAGGGGTCCCCAACTCCAGTCCTCAAGGCCCACCAACATGTCATGTTTTCAGGATTTCCTTAGTCTTGCCCAGGTAATAATTGCATCACCTGTGCAATGCAAAGGAAATCCTGAAAACATGACCTGTTGGTGGGCCTTGAGGACTGGAGTTGGGGACCTCTGGTCTAGAGGATTCTTTACTGTAAGAGCAGTGAGACTATGGATCTCTCTTCCACACTATGATGTGCTGGCTATAAATTCAATAACGGCCTATATATTATAAAATACTATAATTTTTTGAAGTTCTGGGTACTAGAATTCTGGAGATAGGATGTAGATCCAATAATTTATTCTAAATTGAGATTTTTCCCCCATTTTTTTTTTCAAAAATGTTTTTAGGATAATAGATTGGACTCGATGGATCGGTTTCTTTCATTCAACCTTATCAATGCTGTAATTATGGATATTCTAGTAAATATCAATTATCATAAGTGTGCCACAATACAGAATCGCCAACTACCGCAAGTCGTTAGTAGTATTGGTCTTCTCATATGGGCCAAAAGGACCTTTTGGGTCCCTCTAAGTTTCAGGGCCTGGGGTCCGAGTGCGACCCTTACACCCACTTTAGCTATATCCCTGACTAATGTGTTAGAACATCTATTAAATTGGATTGTAAACTATTTGAAGCAATGTACAGTATATATAGTTGTATTAGATTGTTAGATACTATAATTATATAAAGGGGATAGATCTGATCTAATTTGAAATTTTATTTTCACATATGACTACATTTATAAAGAAAATCTTCAAAGGCCAAAGTAACTTCCAAAGTATTCTTCAGCCTGATTCAGAAGGTATCGAAGGTACTGATTCCTAAGAGTAAAAGTGATCTTAACACAAAGATGACCCAGGAAAACATACTCAGAAGGGAGGTAAGAACATTTCTAAAACAATCCACAGTGAGGAGATTGGAACAAAACAAAATCCTCTAAACTGCATGCTCGCAAACGCCAGAAGCCTGACAAACAAGATGGAAGAACTAGAAGCAGAAATATCTACAGGTAACTTTGACATAGTGGGAATAACCGAAACATGGTTAGATGAAAGCTATGACTGGGCAGTTAACTTACAGGGTTACAGTCTGTTTAGAAAGGATCGTAAAAATCGGAGAGGAGGAGGGGTTTGTCTCTATGTAAAGTCTTGTCTAAAGTCCACTTTAAGGGAGGATATTAGCGAAGGGAATGAGGATGTCGAGTCCATATGGGTTGAAATTCATGGAGGGAAAAATGGTAACAAAATTCTCATTGGGGTCTGTTACAAACCCCCAAATATAACAGAAAGCATGGAAAGTCTACTTCTAAAGCAGATAGATGAAGCTGCAACCCATAATGAGGTCCTGGTTATGGGGGACTTTAACTACCCGGATATTAACTGGGAAACAGAAACCTGTGAAACCCATAAAGGCAACAGGTTTCTGCTAATAACCAAGAAAAATTATCTTTCACAATTGGTGCAGAATCCAACCAGAGGAGCAGCACTTTTAGACCTAATACTATCTAATAGACCTGACAGAATAACAAATCTGCAGGTGGTTGGGCATTTAGGAAATAGCGACCACAATATTGTGCAGTTTCACCTGTCTTTCACTAGGGGGACTTGTCAGGGAGTCACAAAAACATTGAACTTTAGGAAGGCAAAGTTTGAACAGCTTAGAGATGCCCTTAATCTGGTAGACTGGGACAATATCCTCAGAAATGAGAATACAGATAATAAATGGGAAATGTTTAAGAACATCCTAAATAGGCAGTGTAAGCGGTTTATACCTTGTGGGAATAAAAGGACTAGAAATAGGAAAAACCCAATGTGGCTAAACAAAGAAGTAAGACAGGCAATTAACAGTAAAAAGAAAGCATTTGCACTACTAAAGCAGGATGGCACCATTGAAGCTCTAAAAAACTATAGGGAGAAAAATACTTTATCTAAAAAACTAATTAAAGCTGCCAAAAAGGAAACAGAGAAGCACATTGCTAAGGAGAGTAAAACTAATCCCAAACTGTTCTTCAACTATATCAATAGTAAAAGAATAAAAACTGAAAATGTAGGCCCCTTAAAAAATAGTGAGGAAAGAATGGTTGTAGATGACGAGGAAAAAGCTAACATATTAAACACCTTCTTCTCCACGGTATTCACGGTGGAAAATGAAATGCTAGGTGAAATCCCAAGAAACAATGAAAACCCTATATTAAGGGTCACCAATCTAACCCAAGAAGAGGTGCGAAACCGGCTAAATAAGATTAAAATAGATAAATCTCCGGGTCCGGATGGCATACACCCACGAGTACTAAGAGAACTAAGTAATGTAATAGATAAACCATTATTTCTTATTTTTAGTGACTCTATAGCGACAGGGTCTGTTCCGCAGGACTGGCGCATAGCAAATGTGGTGCCAATATTCAAAAAGGGCTCTAAAAGTGAACCTGGAAATTATAGGCCAGTAAGTCTAACCTCTATTGTTAGTAAAATATTTGAAGGGTTTCTGAGGGATGTTATTCTGGATTATCTCAATGAGAATAACTGTTTAACTCCATATCAGCATGGGTTTATGAGAAATCGCTCCTGTCAAACCAATCTAATCAGTTTTTATGAAGAGGTAAGCTATAGACTGGACCACGGTGAGTCATTGGACGTGGTATATCTCGATTTTTCCAAAGCGTTTGATACCGTGCCGCACAAGAGGTTGGTACACAAAATGAGAATGCTTGGTCTGGGGGAAAATGTGTGTAAATGGGTTAGTAACTGGCTTAGTGATAGAAAGCAGAGGGTGGTTATAAATGGTATAGTCTCTAACTGGGTCGCTGTGACCAGTGGGGTACCGCAGGGGTCAGTATTGGGACCTGTTCTCTTCAACATATTCATTAATGATCTGGTAGAAGGTTTACACAGTAAAATATCGATATTTGCAGATGATACAAAACTATGTAAAGCAGTTAATACAAGAGAAGATAGTATTCTGCTACAGATGGATCTGGATAAGTTGGAAACTTGGGCTGAAAGGTGGCAGATGAGGTTTAACAATGATAAATGTAAGGTTATACACATGGGAAGAGGGAATCAATATCACCATTACACACTGAACGGGAAACCACTGGGTAAATCTGACAGGGAGAAGGACTTGGGGATCCTAGTTAATGATAAACTTACCTGGAGCAGCCAGTGCCAGGCAGCAGCTGCCAAGGCAAACAGGATCATGGGGTGCATTAAAAGAGGTCTGGATACACATGATGAGAGCATTATACTGCCTCTGTACAAATCCCTAGTTAGACCGCACATGGAGTACTGTGTCCAGTTTTGGGCACCGGTGCTCAGGAAGGATATAATGGAACTAGAGAGAGTACAAAGGAGGGCAACAAAATTAATAAAGGGGATGGGAGAACTACAATACCCAGATAGATTAGCGAAATTAGGATTATTTAGTCTAGAAAAAAGACGACTGAGGGGCGATCTAATAACCATGTATAAGTATATAAGGGGACAATACAAATATCTCGCTGAGGATCTGTTTATACCAAGGAAGGTGACGGGCACAAGGGGGCATTCTTTGCGTCTGGAGGAGAGAAGGTTTTTCCACCAACATAGAAGAGGATTCTTTACTGTTAGGGCAGTGAGAATCTGGAATTGCTTGCCTGAGGAGGTGGTGATGGCGAACTCAGTCGAGGGGTTCAAGAGAGGCCTGGATGTCTTCCTGGAGCAGAACAATATTGTATCATACAATTATTAGGTTCTGTAGAAGGACGTAGATCTGGGGATTTATTATGATGGAATATAGGCTGAACTGGATGGACAAATGTCTTTTTTCGGCCTTACTAACTATGTTACTATGTTACTATGTAACACAGAATATATAGTCATGCTTTTCTTGGCACTGTATCAAATATGTACAGTGCTTTGCAAAAGTTTTAGGCAGGTGTGGAAAGAATGCTGCAAGCTAAGCAATCTTTCAAAAAAATACGTGTTTATTTTTAATACGAAGTGAATGAACAAAAGAACTCTAAATCAAATCAATATTTGTTGTGACCACCCTTTACCTTCAAAACAGCTTTAAAGTATCAATTCTTTTAGGCACACTTGCACAAAGCTTCTCAAGGAACTCTGTTCCAAACATCTTGGAGAGCTAACACCAGATCTTTTGTGTAAGTCACTTGTGCAAATGCTTCTATTTATGAAATCCTAGTCAGATTGGATGATGTAGAGTTCAGGACTCTGTGGAGACCACTTCTAGGACTTTTTTGTTCTTCTTTATGCTGAATACAGTTCTTAATGACATTGGCTGTATGTTCAGAATAATTTTGGAGTCAGAAGACGCTTCCATGATGGTACTCCATGATGACTAAGTATCTTTCTGTTTTTCTCAGCAAAGATGACACCATTAATCTTGACCAATTCCCCAACTGCAGCCACAAACTTGCAAGTAACCACCATCATGCTGTAGTGTTGCCTGCAGAAATTCATTATAGTACCGCTCTCCAGCCCTTTGGCGAAAATCTGTACTTGCTAGATATTTCACAATATTCCTCATTCCAGCGCACCTACAGACATTTTTCTACACTCTAGTTTCTATATTTTCACACATAGTTGAGTCACTTAGCCTTGTTTCCATGTTGAAGGTATGGTTTTTTGACTGAAATTCTTTCATAAAGACCACCTCTCGTCATACTTCTCTGAACATTGGGTGGGTATAGCTGGGTAGCACTGGTTATTTCCAGATCTGAGCTTATGGCGCTGCTGGATATATTCTCATTTCGAAGATAAGTAAACATGATGTGTCTTTCATCTACTGCACTAAGTTTTCTTTGCCTTTTTGCCTATCACGGCATCTACCAACCTCAACGTTGCCCAATACTTGATGCATCTTCAAAAGAGCTTGAACAGCACATCTTGAAATGCCAGTCTCCTTTGAAATATTTGCCTTGGGACCTGTTGCTATGCTTAATCTTAACCTCAACCTCACCTTTGTAGAAGAGTTTGGTTGTTTCTTGCAATTACAGGCCTCCAACACAACTGGATGCAAATGGTTTTGGCAGAAATTCTTTCATGATGACCACTTCTGTCCAGACTTATCCAAACTGTATATACAGTATACACCTCATCTACAACTACCACAAAAGACTTCACGCTGTCCTTGATGTTAGAGGGGACAATACACAGTATTAAGAAATGGGGTATGTGAACTTTTGATCAGCGTAATTTGGCTTTCTTCTGGCCACTCGACCATGGAGCCCATTTTTGATCAAGTGCTTCCTTATTGTGCATCTTGAAACAGCCACACCACTAGTTTTCAGAGAGTCCACTATTTCAGCTGATGTTTTTTGTGGTTATTTCTTTGCATCCCGAACAATTTTCCTGCCATTTGTCACAGGTCACAGGTGAGGATGTTATGTATAGTAGCCATTCAAACCCATTTGTGTAAACTTCTGTGCATGTTATCAAGCCAAAATCACCAGGGTATGTAAATTTTGATCAGGGTAATTTGGATGTTTTGGGTTGTCAATATGATTTAAAAATAGAAAACACAAGATCTCCTTCTCGACTCTCCTCTTTTCTCTTCTTCCCATAATTGCATACAAGATTTCTCCTGCGCATCCCCCCTCCTCTGGAACTCTGTACCTCAACATATTAGACTCTCGCCTACTGTGGAAACCTTCGAAAGGAACCTGAAGACCTACCTCTTCTGACAAGCCTACAACCGGCAGTAACCACCGATCCACCAAACCGCTACACAACCAGCTCTGCCCTCACCTATTGTATCCTCGCCCATCCCTTGTAGATTGTGAGCCCTCGCGGGCAGGGTCCTCTCTCCTCCTGTATCGGTCGGTGACGGGTATTAATTAAGATTATTGTACCTGTTTTTTATTATGTATACCCCTCCTCACATGTAAAGCGCCATGGAATAAATGGTGCTATAATAATAATAAATAATAATAATAATAATAATAATAATAATAAATGGCTTCACCCAACCACTAACCATGAGTGGAGAAAAAGTTTTGGTGTTATCATTCATATGATAAGGCCAAGAAAACAAAAATTCTGCTGGGGTATGTAAACTTTTGAGCACAACTGTAGGTATAGACGGGTCCCGCTAGTTGCTGCCAGTTCTGAGCTGATTGCACTGCTGAATATCTTTCAATTTTGAATGGAAGTAGGTATGATGTGTCTTTCATCTGATAGGCTTAAAGCGAACCTGTCATTTGTTTTGGCCAATATTAGCTGCGGTCACTGCCTTTCAGGGCTTACCTATAGCCTTCTATAATGCTGTAAATAAGCCCGCGATCTGACCTGCAAGAGAAGAAAAATAACTTTTATTATACTCACCCGGGGGGGCGGTACGGTGCGGTCCGGTCCAATAAGTACACCTGTGCAGGAGCGCGATGCCGGGGAACGATGAAGAAGCAGGAGGGTGGCGGCGCAAGGAGATGGGAGGTGCCGGACCCGGACCTGCAGCACCCATTGGACTGGACCGCCACCTTCCCCCGGTGAGGATAATAAAACTTATTTTTCTTCTCTTGCAGGTCAGATCGGGGGCTTATCTACAGCATTATAGAATGCTGTAGATAAGCCCTGAAAGGCAGTGGTCGCATCTTATAGCCAAAACAGGTGACAGGCTCCTTTTAATTTTTGTCCTACCACTGAATATACCTTGTGTCTTAATGATGTGCTCAGTCTGACCATGGTGATCTGAAACTACAACCTCACTGTTGTAGCAGAGTTTGGCTGTTGCTCACTCAGCCTTAAACCTTTTACGCAGCTGTTTCTGTTAATGAATGTGCTACGACCTACATATGAAAATGAAGATCATTATCAAATCTACTATATAATTGTCTAAGGGTCACTTCCATCTTTCTGTCTGTCTGTCTGTCCTTCTGTCACGGATATTCATTGGTCGCGGCCTCTGTCTGTCATGGAAATCTAAGTCGCTGATTGGTTGCAGCAAAACAGCCACGACCAATCAGCGACGGGCACAGTCCAGAAGAAAATGGCCGCTCCTTTCTCCCTGCAGTCAGTACCCGGTGCCAGCATACTCCCCTCCAGTCCCCGCTCACACAGGGTTAATGCCGGCGGTAACGAACCGCGTTATGCCGCGGGTAACGCACTCCATAACTGCTGCTATTAACCCTGTGTGTCCCCAACTTTTTACTATTGATGCTGCCTATGCGGCATCAATAGTAAAAAGATCTAATGTTAAAAATAATAAAAAAACAAAAAAACTGCTATTCTCACCCTCCGTCGCCCGACGATGCGCTCGCACCTGCCGCCATCTTCCTTTCCCGGCGATGCATTGCGAAGTTACCCAGAAGACTTAGCGGTCTTGCGGCAGCCGCGCGTGTATCACCGAAGCTTCGCTGGATACCATGGGGTGAGTATATAACTATTTTTTATTTTAATTATTTTTTTAACAGGGATATGATGCCCACACTGCTATATAGTACGTGGGCTGTGTTAGATACCACGTGGCTGCTATATACTACATAGGCAGTGTTATATACTATGTGGGCTGTGCTATATATTACGTGGCCACTGTTATATACTGCGTGGGCAGTGTTATATACTACGTGGCTGCTATATACTGCATGGGCTATGCTATATATTACGTGGCCAGTGTTATATACTGCGTGACCTGTGTTATATACTACGTCGCCAGTGTTATATACTGCGTGGCTGCTATGTACTTGCGTGGGCTGTGTTATATAGTACGTGGCTGTGTTATATACTGCGTGGCCTGTGTTATATACTACGTCGCCAGTGTTATATACTGCGTGGCTGCTATGTACTTGCGTAGGCTGTGTTATATAGTACGTGGCTGTGTTATATACTGCGTGGCCACTGTAATATATTACATGGCCTGTATTAACGCATCGGGTATTCTACAATATGTATGTATATAGCAGCCACATAGTATATAGCACAGGCCATGTAGTATTTGTCTGCTATATACTACATGGCTCCTATATACTATGTGGCTGCTATATACATACATAAATACATATTCTAGAATACCCGATGCGTTAGAATCGGGCCACCATCTAGTGCTTGGTATGCTACTCATACATCTGACTATGATCCTAAAAAAAACAGAGTTTACGTGTTTTCTTTCTGTTTCTTCCATGTACTCTGCTTTCCTCTTTCATTTCAAGCACATATCTAAAATTCTGGTGCTTGTGTATGGTTGCCATAAGAAAATTAGATTGTAAGCTCCACAAAGGACGGAAGCTGCTGGAACAATACACCAATAACTTTCCCTCTTATTAGGCCAAATTCAGGAGTCTGAGAAACATACTCCAGACTGGTCTGGACTTGTCATGGGTTTTTTAACCCCGAAACTCAACAGTCTCATATACCATATGTCTGCGAGGCTTTTGAATTCTGGTTAGGAGACCCTTGACTGGTCTGGACTTCATGCTCCATACTTGAACCAGGATTCACCAATGTCTGAATTTCACTTTCCGCTTTATAAAATGTATTGATTAGGATTTATTATAGACTCTATCAGTGAGCTCTGATTGCATGATAATCCACAATGTTAAAAATTTTGAAAATGTAGAATCCAAGAAGTATCGTTTCTGCTTGCGGAGAGTGACATGATAAGCATGTCGAGGTGAGGAGACTTAAAGCCGCAATGCTCCTCTGGGAAATATGCAAATTGTCTCTTCAGAGAGGAAGAGAACTAGAACTCTAGTGCCACCTATTGGAAGTAGCAATCCTAACAGTCAATGTCGACCCTTTAACGAGCCTTGTCACATGACTTAGGATAATAGCAAAACCAGAATCTCAATGTGCAGACACTGTGTTTCGGGGTACTGCCCCTTGTCAGTGCAAAGTGGAGATCTGGTTTGGCTGATTGAGAGGCGTCTGACCGGGATCCAAGAAGTATCGAAAACGTAGAATAAAAGTCTTCTTACCAATAAATGTTTAATTATCTGATCTTTATCAGTCAGTTTATCCTGCAAGCAATTTATGAGATGTAAATCCTCCGGACGAGGCAGTTCATTTCCCTTTTCTTCTACATCTCTGAGCCTGTAAGTTAGAAAAATGCAATCAGCTGGTAATCAGAGTCACAGTTTCCATTTAACTAAAAAAACCATTAAAGTTTATGGATAGACACCATGAAAGAATTAAGACACAGCCACCATAAGAACCAGTTTTAACAATTGCTTTCTGATCATTTCAAATGGATGCTTATCTCTTTCCCACCAAGGCGATTTTCATTTTTGCTCTATTTTTGCTGACGTATGTAGCATCATTCATTTTATCACATAATGTACTGAGAAAAAAATCAAATGTGCAGTGAAATTGTGAACAAAATGCATTTCCGACATTGTTTTTCGGACATTTTACATGCCTCATTGTGAGATAAAATTGCCCCGGTGACAAGAGAGTTTTTTTTAGTATTAAAAAGATAGGAATTTTTTAAAAAATTTTTTGCAGTATTGATATTTTCTGAGACTTCAAACTTTTTTTTAATTTTTAGAGTATGCGCATACAGAATGTGGGACAAACTCTATTTTTTTACTTTGACGTGGAAATGCTGCGACTCAGGCGCACATTTCTTACTTGGATGAAATCCGCAGCACAAATTAACACACGCCCGCTCTCAGTAAAGTTGCTACATACAGTCCATATTATAGATGTAGGAACATACCTTGATAGTGCTAGGGGAAGTAAGAGAAAGGGTGCTGGATAGCTAAATAATAAGGCTATGGCAGTACGGTTCAGCTGTCCGCATACTTCTGAAACTCTGACAACGGCGATGGACCATCGCCGCCCAATTTATTTTTACAGCTCTGTTGCCATTGACCAGCTCAGGTGGCAGGGCCATGGGACGAACCGTCTGGGCGTACCCTAAGGGCAGGAGGTAAGAATGGTAACTAGAGCCTTATGAATGTTGACCAACTCACTCAGCTTCTAACGCAACAACCTTCGCCTGAAGAAAAGACTGGGCATTGCTGAACTTGGACACCATGGCTTGGATCTCCTTTTGGTGACTTTGCCTCAGAATCTCCAGTTCCATTTTTTGCTTCAGTTTAATTTCTTCCTGATGTCTTTGCAAATAAAAAATTCACAAGAAAAAAATGAAATACAAAATTATTCATATATCTTAAATTGTTCATGCCATTTCCCAAATACAATTTGACATAAACTGGCGGAGATCGACCCCTTTTATTAAACAGTAAAGTAGATCTGTTGTCACACTGTGCTGTCTGATATGGGGCAGATCTGGTTCAGTATTAGCCCAAACGGCACAAAAAAGAATTATTGTGCTGTATGGCTAATAGCAGCTATCAGAGAATATAGGAAGGGTGTGTTGTCATGGAAACATGAAGCTTAATTGATGCCTGCGATTAATACATGCAGATACAAATCAACCTGTCAATCACTGATGACTGGGCAGGAAGAGAATGGTGGAGTATTTGCCTCAAGACTCACGTTCCCATGACAACACACCCTGCCCTATGTCCTATAGGCCAGCTTTCCCAAAGAGGAATAAGACCCATATCACTAAAACATCTAAGCCCACATGATAAATAACATGACTATTAGGATGTGAAAACTGACATGGCTGGTGAAGCGGACGGTGATATGACATGGTTAATCTGGATACAGGAATAGAAGTATTGCCATTGTGAATTTGGGTCAGAAAATCCAATTTGACAACTGGGGGACATTAGAAATGTGCCACTGTGTTACATATGCTCCTTCACTTTTTCTCCATGGGGTAGTGTCAGGACAAAATCTCCTGAAATCGGCCATTTTGCTGCTGCTGAGTGTCCTTTAGTTAGTTGATTTCTCTGCAAAAGTTTTACAAACCGACCTCAGCTCCCGCTCCTGGACATGTCGGCTCACTCTGTGCTCTCTCCCTGCCTTATCTCACAGTTAGGCCAAGTCTACACATCAGTATGTGAAGCCTAAATCGGGACCGGGTGAAAAATACAGAATTAGTGACGTGTTTCTATTATACTTTTCCTCTGATTGTTCCTCTTCTGGTTTTGGCTACAAATACTGAGGTAAAAAACTGACCAATTACTCAACATGTGAACGTAGACTAAGGCTACGTTCACATTTGCGGTGTGCGCCGCAGCGTCGCCGCCGCAACAAAACGCATGCGTCGTGCGGCCCTATCTTTAACATTGGGGCCGCATGTACATGCGTTGTAATGCGTTTTGGTGCGTTGTACGCCGCATGCGGCGTTAGGGCGCACCTGTCAGGGCGCGGCAAACGCAACATGTTGCATTTTTCGGGCGGCGCCGACCTTTTAAAAAACCCATGCGTCGTGTTTGCGTCGTGTTTGCGTCGTCGATGCGCCTTTTTCCCCATTGACTTGTATTGACAACGCAGACGACACAAGTACTTGCGTCGTGGTGCGTTGTACAACGCATGCGTTTTCCAATAAAAAATGCAAAACATTGTCTAGACTTTGTCTAGACACTAAAAAAAACTATATATATATATACATATATATATATAGGGGGGATGAAGAATGACTCACTGCACAAAAAACGCATGCGTCGAAAAACGCTGCGTTTTTTGGTCAAAACGCAACTGCGTTTCCAAAAAATGCAGCGTTTTGCGCCACATGCGTTGAACGCATGCGGCGCAAAACGCAGAGTTGTGCATGCGTTTTGCTGCGTTTTTGTTTGCGTTGTGCGTTGCGGCGACGACGCTGCGGCGCACACCGCAAATGTGAATGTAGACTTAGAGATAGAAGCAACGCGGAAGGGAAGGTCTACACCTTGTGGAGAGAGAAGAAATCAGGTGTACCGCTAATAGCAATAGACCACATGGTTGTTATGAGGCACAGGAGTCTGGGGGGGCAAACGGTGCTGCCCCGCTCCCCACCACCACTCACACACATGGAGTCACAATTTCAATACTATCTGCATCCGGTAGGTGCAGATGTACGTGAATGCAGCGATGAAACAAGTAGCCATTAGCTCCCTGCTCCACCATAGAGCCTGTGCACCTGAGTCTCAGCACAGCAAGCAAGGTATGGACATTAGACTGCACCTGCTGCGTGGAGCCTCAGACCAGAGACAAAAGCAATGCATAGGGGAATGGGGCTAGGTAAAGAGGTTTTCTTTTTTATTTTATAAATTAGTACATATAGGAGGGCTGTGGGGTCATCAGGCTGTATGTGGGGAACCTGTGGGTTAGGAGGGATTGTGGGGTGCATAATACAAAGTGCGGGGAGGTTGTGGACCCATTGTACTGTGAAGGTCATAATACTGTCTGTGTATGGGGGAGGACTGTGGCGACTATTAGACTGTGGCATGACTCATACTGCGAGGGGGAGTTGGGGGACATCATACTATGGGGCAAGGGTCATTGTGAGGTCCTCATAATGTGTGTCAAGGAACTTTGGGGACATCATATTGTGTAGGGGACAGTGTGGGGCATCATACTGTTTTACTGTTTTGGGGGCACTCTGGTGGCATTATAATGTGTGCCATGACCCTGTCTACTACACCAAATATTTTTTATGAGGGGAGAGAGGGGAATGAGTGGGAGGCCCAATTAGAACTTTTGTAATTGGGCACTGTGAATTCTATGTATCAAGGAGAGCAGAAAAAAAACGATAGTTGAGGAGTAAAGCACATATAGAGGAAAATAAATTATTATTAGTATTAGAGTTGGGCAGGTACATGAACTAATGAAGGCAGCAGCAACCCTGAATATACAGACCTCACATCCAGCCTATATTACTGGAAGAGACAATCCCACAAGAAGAACATTTGAAACTTGAATCAGGCAGCAAACTGAGAATGCAAATAAATGAAAGAATTCAATTTGAAGACTGCAATTTGATTAAAGGTGTTGAACCAAGTTTGGAAGTTAGCTCCTATCAACTGGATAGGGAATAACTTTTTGATGAATCCCCACCATTTCCAAGAACCAGAATGGAGTGGTAGCCAATCATGCGCATCTTCTCTTTATTTATGGGGGCACTGGAGATAGCTGAGCACAAAGCGCGGCTGGTCTTCACACTCCAAATAAAAATGAGTAGAACGGAGGTGCGCATGACTGACCACTGCTCCATTCACATGGGGCTCTGATTCTCAGGATTAGTGGGGTCCCAGCGATTGTGCCCCAGTAATCAAGAAGTTATCCATTATCTTATAGATAGGAGATAACTTCCAAACATAAAGGCAAAAATGTATATTTGCATTAACGGAAATAGACAGGTTATTAACCTATTAACCTTATATATTATTATTAAGGTGTTCTGTGTTCCGCTGTTGGAGCGAGGCGTAGTGTGACGTCAAATTTTCAATAGGGATCACAGAACAGGCCAAACTTCCTAGCAAACAATGGTTTCCTTTCCTCAGGGATACCCAGCGACAAGTGGACTTGCCGCATTATTCGCTGCTTGTGAAGTAGTTTATTTTAGCGCCATTGTGGACATAACATTAATGGAACATCCAAACTTAAGAAGGGGGTCTTCTGAACTCTTTCATAGCCAGCATTATGAAAATACTGCGGCAACTGCACATTTCTTCTGCAGGTGAAATTTAGGGATACACAATGGCCTTCAAGCAATATGTGGCCTTCAAGTTGCCCCATCAAATCAGAGACCTCTCTTAGAAAGATCTTCATGCTGAATCACTGTCTATTGACAGAAGTTGACATAAATTCTTTTGTAGGTGTGATTCCCAAAAAAGTGGTTCCTCTTCGGTTCAAACTTTAGAGTTTGTCAACTAAAGAAAAATGCAGTTTAGTAGAGTGTCTGAGATCAGCTTCGTCCCATACTTTGATGCTGTCAGTGAATATCCTTCAGCTTTTCTGTTTCCTGCACATAATATAAGACGATTGTCAACACATCATCTCTCTACCTCCTTACAGTAGTCTGGAGTCTGTACACTGCCTGTGTCATGTTGCACGCTGCTGTGCAGTGCTCAGTGTGCCACCTCTCTTGGGAACTTTCCGTACTGTCCTGATGTGATGACTTTTCCTTTAAAACATCAAGTGACATATAGGCACTATAAGTACTACCATTGCTTATACTGTTAGCGTTGTTTTAATGCACCTGGTTTGCTCTTCATTCAGCTCCAAAGCTTCTTGTTGCGATATGGTCACTTCCTTGCTAAGAAGTTCTACCGATCCCCTTAAGACTGCATTTTCCTGTTCCAGTCTGGACATCTCCCTTTCAAACTTTTCCAATTTAGTACTTAATTTTTTGCACTGGTTGTGGGAATTTTCTACCTACAGATGACAAAAGCAAATACAAAAAGTTAAAAACTGTGGCGGTCACTCCTAGTTGTCAGTGGTGTGTTGAGTGTTAAGTTTAATGACATCATGAGAAATTTGATGAACAGTGAAGTCATGTCGGCAATTAATCATTAGTAGGGATGGGCAGATGCGTGGATATTCCGCTCCGTCAGGTTCGACCGAACTTTATAAAAAAAATTGATTCGAGTACTAGAACAGTACCCGAACTAGATCCCGAACCCCATTCATGTGGCAGTAACCTTACTGAAGTCTGTGACCGGCAGTGAAAAGGTTTGCTGATGACCGCTACTGTCTAATGGATGCACATTTTCTGGGTCGGCTGCAGGCTGCTATTGTTACGCTGGGGAGGACCGAATATCCATGGACCTTCCCACCATGAGCATACCAGTCCCCAACTGTCTGCTTTAGCTTGGCTCGTCATCGAACATAGGGGGCATCCCACGCAGTTTTTAAAACTTATTTATTTAAATCATTTTAAAATGGCATGGGAGCCCCTCTATTTTTGATAACCAGCTAAGCTAAAGCAGACAGCTGAGGGCTGCTATTCAATAAGCTTTATTTGGGCTGCTGAACCCGAACAACAACACAGACTTCAGGGAGAAGTCCATGTTTGGGGTCCATGCATGGACCACGGATTCAGGTTCACCCACCACTAATCATTAGTCATGTGACATAACTTATACTCTTTTAGTCATGAGTGGCATTGCATTTTTTTTATCTAGTTTTTTCTTTTGCCCACTGTTATTTTTTGCCTTGAGTAAATCATTTTTTCATTCTATAAATATAATAAATTAAATTAAGGTATATTAACCCCTACATGACCTAGGCTCTGGCGCCTAGCCTGCATGCTTTCAGGCACATCTGATCTGATCAGCTGACATGGCTGACATTGGAATCCACCCACGGCTGTTAACATATTAAAGGGAACCTGTCACCTGAATTTGGCGGGACTGGTTTTCGGTCATATGGGCCGAGTTTTCGGGTGTTTGATTCACCCTTTCCTTACCAATTGGCTGCATGCTGGCCGCAATATTGGATTGAAGTTCATTCTCTGTCCTCCATAGTACACGCCTGCGCAAGGCAATCTTGCCTTGCGCACGTGCAGTATGCTTTGCCCAACTGTGGGCAAAGCCGAAAAGCATTAGTGCGCATGCGCCGGCGCACTATGTTCCAGAGGTATTTCGCTGTGTTCCGGGACATAGTGCACCGGCGCATGCGCACTAATGCTTTTCGGCTTTGCCCGCAGTTAGGCAAAGCATACTGCGCGTGCGCAAGGCAAGATTGCCTTGCGCAGGTGTGTACTACGGAGGACAGAGAATGAACTTCAATCCAATATTGCGGCCAGCATGCAGCCAGCGGGTAAGGAAAGGGTGAATCAAACACCCAAAAACTCCGCCCATATGACCGAAAACCGGTCCCGCCAAATTCAGGTGACAGGTTCCGTTTAAATTCAGCTGTCAATCTCTGACAGCTGCATGTAACATGACCATTTAACATGGTCATAACACCTGCCTGTCAGTGCCCTGTCACATGATTGCGGGGCACCAATGGGTTGGAATTATAACCTGGGGTCTGCAGGACCCCTGTGGTTGTCATAGCCGATCTGCTATGAGCGCTGCCCAGTGGCCAGCATTCATTGTAGATGAGCATTTGTGCTACACATAGCTGAAGCCCTGCAATTTGTAGCACAGGCGATCAGATGATCCTTCAAGTCTCCTGTGGAGACTATTGAAGCATGTAAAAAGTTGAAATTTAAAAAAAAAAATATTGAAAAATTAAAAAAAATATAAAAGTTCAAATCACCCCCTTTTGCCCCATTCAAAATAAAACAATAATAAAAAATACACATATTTTGTATCGGTAAACGGCGCAACGAGAAAAAAAATCAAAACTACAGAATCACGTATTTTTGGTCGTCGCAACATTGCAATAAAATGCAATAACGGGCGATGAAAAGATCATATCTGCACCAAAATTGTATTAATAAAAATGTCAGCTCTGCACTCAAAAAATAAACCCTCACTCAGCCCCAGATCCCGATAAATGCTACATGGTCTTGGAAAATGGCGCCTTTTTTTCACAAAAATTGGATTTTATTTTTATCACTTGTCTGAAATAAAAAAGAACACACGTTTGGTATCTGCGAACTCGTAATGACCTGGAGAATCATAATGGCAGGTCAGATTTAGCATTTAGTGAGCGTGCTGAAAAAAAAACCCCAAACAATTGTGGAATTACATTTATTTTGCAATTTCATCGCACTGCGGTATGATCAGACCATGTTCCTGCACGGTCAGACACGGCCACTACACAGTACACAGCAGGGGAACATTTATAAGATTATCTCAGCGCAGGAACATTTTATTTAAACACATCCAATTGTGGAAACTATTATTATTCAAAAATCTATAGATTAAAATATACCTTTGTTTGTGGAATAACCCATTTAACCAGTTTTAAATGGAGCTCCACAATCACCCTATGATACATTTATTTATTATTATTATTATGCATTGCTTATATAGCATCATTAATTCCGCAGCGCTTTACAGACATCATCATCGCTGTCCCCATTGGGGCTCACAATCTAAATTCCCTATCAGTATGTCTTTGGAATGTGGCAGGGAACCGGAGAACCCGGGGGAAACCCACACAGGGAGAACATACAAACTCCTTGCAGATGTTGTCCTTGGTGGGATGTATGGCTTTCAACAGGGTGGAGAAGCTACAACATACACATTTAAAAATGTCGGCAAAACAGACGAGTGTTTGAGGGAATACATGCTCCTGATTAATGGAAACGTGAATCACGTAATTAACAAGCTAAATCCTTAATTGTTGGGTGACTGAATCGTCTATGCCAGCATAAAAATCATTTCATGGTCTGAATTCTGCAGTTTAAAAGCACCAGAGCTGTTTCTATGCGATGGTGAAACATGTCAGCATTTGGGGCCCCACTTTTAATTCTGCCCAGGACCCCACTCTGTCTAAACCCGAACCCTAAATACTAACCAAGCTCAAATTAGTTACATACAAAGCTCATGATCGCCGCCTAGTGGTCGTCTCTGGTAAATGCTGCATTGTTCTATATGTACTACACTGAGAATACTGTATCAGTTTATGGATTTTTTTTATACATCCAAAATTAGGGTTATGGTTTCCATACCATCAATTTTATTGTCTTTATTATTCGAATTATATTTGAGAAATCTAGATGTAAAATAAGTTAACGAAAGCAACATTTTCTTCCTGGAAATGACAATGTAAAAAAAAAGAAACTTCAAAAGCCATTTAAATACATCTAAATTCTTCACACTGTTGTATATTATAGTGAATATTATATTAACTTTAATTAATTTGCACCCATCGCCATACTGATGGTTTCCTTGGCCACTCCATGTTGTCTCGCAGGTGTAATGAAATAACTTTATGACATGTATTATTATTTATTTTTTATTTAATTATTTTACTTACTTATATAACGTCATTAATTCCACAGAACTTTACAGACTTTATCATAATTGCCTTATTACAACAGCATTATGTTTTATGGCATAGTTTCCTTTTTTTTATCAATCCAGCCAAGATAATATTTACTTTCACGGTCTAAAAATCCGTTTTGATTAATTGTACACAAGTAATAAAAAAAGAAAAAAGGGAGAAACTACACCCCCCCACCCCCTCCCCCAACAATATGAACGGAGCTGAATTTACCTTAATAGAAAGCTCACAAGCGCCACCTGGTGGTTGTCACTTGTGTTTAATCCTAGAAAAATATTGGCTATTTCTGCATTGCTTTAAATTTAATACAAATACTGAAAATATCCATAACCACATTTTTAAATTTATCTACAATGCTAGGCATTTTGAGAAATTTATATGTAAAAAAGTGAAAGCCAAAGAAACATATGACATTTCTTAGAATAGTAATGGCTATTAGTTAGTTCCTCTAATTGAAAACCGTTCTATTTCTGAGAACGGAATGTTCCAGGGATGTGTGTAAATATCACTGCAAGTCTCTGTATATTAAATCCGATTGCCAATTATATTTTAATGTCACAATGTTCACAGAGTGGCGCAGTGAGCCTGGTGACAGCAGGAATTCATAACCTTTTCAATTACCCCAGTTATGGATATCAGTTATATGCAGAGAACTTATGCAGTACAAGTCATTTTTGGGGCTAGCTGCATTGTTAGACATGTTTAAATTGCTTTTAACATTAACTATAATAGGTGTCTAAAAATATCCATATAATGTAAAGTTCTAAGGAAAACAATGCTTTGCCTATGTTCACACTACACTTTTGGGTTGCCCTCAGTTCTATCACTGCTTAGATCCAGAATAGCACAGCATTCTACCCATGCCACTATCTGCAACACAAACCCAAAGCATGGTTGATCCACCCCAATGCTTAATGGTTGCCGAAATGTTCTTTTCCTGAAATTCTGTATCCCTTTCTCTCCACACATACCTTTGATCATTGTGGACAAAGAGTCCTATTCTAACCTCGTCGGTCCACGGGACTTGTTTCCAAAATGTATCAGGCTTGTTTTTAGATGCTCTTTTGCATACTTCTGTTGCTGAATTTTTTTGGTGAGGACGCAGGAGAGGTTTTCGTCTGATGACTCTCCCATGAAGGTCATATTTGTAAAGATGTCTCTGAACGTAAAACAATATACCACAACTCCAGAGTCTGATAAATCTTTCTGAAAGTCTTTTGCAGTCAAGCAGGGGTTCTGTTTTGCCTCCCCAGCAATCCTAGGAGCAGCTCTCACTGAAATTTTGCTTGACTTCGAGACCTTATCTTGACCTCCACAGTTTCTGTTAACTCTCATTTCTTAATTACATTTCAAACTGAGGAAAGGGCAACTTGTAAACGCTTTGCTACCTTCTTATAGCCTTCTCCTACTTTGTGGACCTCCACCATTTTCAGAGTGCTAGGCAGCTGCTTAGAAGAACCCATAGCTGCTGTTTTTTGCCACAAGGTTAGAGGAGGCTGGGAAATTTGCATCACCTGGCCTTGCCTAACGAAGGCTCTAACTTGATTTTTTGACAGCGGTCTCGGCCATGTTTGAATTGCCTCCACTTTCCGGATTTGGGGTTTGATCTCGCCTCTACCCACTACATATCCCAGGTATTTGGCTTCTTCTTTCCCCAAGGCACATTTATTTGGGTTTATTGAAAACACCACCTTCCTTAGAGCATCAAACACTGCCTGGACCTTTTCCTTGATGACTCTCCCAGTCCGGGGTGAAGATAACAATATTGTCCAGGTATGCCGCAGCGCACTGCTTATGGGGTGCAAGGATTCTATCCTTAGCTCTCTGGAAGCCCCCTTGCAGGCCAAATGGCATCCAGACATACTGAAAGCATCCGTCCGCCATAGAAAACGCAGTCTTCTCCTTGGCTTCCTGTGCCATGGGGATCTGCCAAAATCCCTTCGTCAAATCCAAGGTGGTTATATACCTTGCAGGCCCAAATCTCTCGAGTAGTTCATCGACGCGTGGCAATGGATATGCGTCAAACTTGGAGACCTCATTCAACTTCCGATAGTTGTTGCAGAACCTCCACTCACCATCGGGCTTTGGCCCCAGGACAATCAGGCATGACCCACTGCTCTTGGATTCCTCAATGACCCCGAGTTTTAACATGCGCTCCACCTCCTTGGAGATTGCTTCTCGACGGGCCTCTGGAATCCGATAAGGCTTCACGTTTAAGCGCACATGTGGCTCCATCAGAACTTAGCAGAACTTAGTGTTCTACGACCTACGTGCACCCCGGCAATTCCGAGAACAGGTCCCTGTTCTTCTGAAGCAACTCCCAGCTATGCTGATTCTGGCCTTCGACAGTGTCTCCGCTATGGCAACACCTCCAACTTGGCCTTCTGGATGGCCAGGCAAGCACGAAGTTTCAGCCAGCTCTCTGTATTGCCATGGCTTGATGAGGTTGACATGGTAGAACTCATATGGTTTCTATCTTCCTGGTTGATGAATCTTATAATTTATATCACCAAGCTTCTCCACCACCTCATACGGCCCTTGCCATTTGGCCAAGAACTTGCTCTCCACAGTAGGAATTAGCACAAGAACTCGTTCTCCCGGATTGAACTGCCTCACTCTAGCTAACTGGCTGTAGACCCTGGCCTTAGCTTCTTGTGCCTGGAGGAGATGTCCTTTTATGTTGGGCATCACCTTTGCAATCCTCTGCTGCATCAGTGCCACGTGCTCAATGAGTCTTCTGTGGGGCGTGACTTTGGCTTCCCAGGTTTCCTTGGCTATATCTATGAGACCTCACTGATGTCGGCTATACAAAAGTTCAAATGGCGAGCATCCCATAGAGGCCTGTGGAATCTCACAAATGGAGAACAACAGATACGGTAAGAGACAGTCCAGGTCTCTAACATCCTTTTCTATGGCTTTGCTCAGCATGCTCTTTAGTGTTTTGTTAAACCTTTCGACAAGGCTATCTGTCTGAGGATGGTACACTAAAGTCCTCAACTGGGAGATATGCAGGACCTTGCATAACTCCCTCATCACCTTACTCATAAAAAGTGTTCCCTGGTCGGTCAGGATCTCCTTTGGTAAAGCTGTCCAGGAAAAGACGTGGACCAATTCGCGGGCTATACTTTTTGGGGAGGAATTTCTCAGGGGAATTGCTTCAGGATAGCATGTGGTATAGTCCAGGATGACCAATATGTATTGATGCCCACCAGCAGATTTAACCAGGGGTCCGACCAAGTCCATAGCAATTCTCTCAAACGGCACTTCAATAATGGGCAATGGCATGAGGGGACTTCGAAAGTGAGAGGTGGGGGCGGTTAACTGACACATAGGGCAGGACCTGCATTAGTTTAATATTTCCCTATGACACCCGGGCCAATAGAACCTTTGCACGATCCGTTCCTGCGTTTTTTCCACTCTCAGATGAGCCCCAAAGATGTCTGAATGGGCCATGTCCAACACCGTCCTTCTATAGGGGCCCGCCACTATTAACTATTCCACCAGCTCCACCCTCACTTTCGTGACCCGATACAACAACTCCCCACTCATCATAAAATAGGGCTCCTGTGCAACCCCATTATGTAGGTGACATTGTTAAAGGCTTCTTCCAGAGTTTCTTTCAGAGTTTGGTCCCTATGTTCGGCAGACCCAAAATTCTCACTGGTTACGCCTAATTCCGGTGTCAGACTCAGGGGACACTTCCTCCTCATCCCCCACAAGGACACAAAAGGGAAATCTATCTGCCTCTGGATGTGTGATCCCTTATTAGGGTTCACTGGTTCCCTTTTCACACCAGCGAACTCAGAACCCTTCCCCCACAGAAAATAAAAGTCCCGGCATATAATAATAAGGTGCAACAAGTCCTGAATGACGCCGACCTCATGGGACACAGTACTGTGGGTCATTTCAATGTCCCCTTAGCATTACCATATAAGCACCGAACACCGACTTTTTTCCCCGGAATCAGTTGGAGAGTAAGGGTGGCCCTCACAAGGGTCACTAGACTCCTGGAATCTAGCAGTACCGTTACCTCCCTCCTGTTCACCTTCATGGGACATGCTTGAGGCCCTTCACTGAGGGGACAGTTCACACTGCAGACCTGATACGCATAATATGAACATTGGCGTCCTATGCTGCAGTCCATCTGCTCTGGGGTCAGGGGACAACGAGTGGCTATAGGCCTGGGCCGTGGCACCTCCAGCAAACAACATCACCCATAGGAACCTTGGGGACCACCTCCCTCGACCTTTTAGACCTTGGATGCCCCACCCCCTTTTGGGTCCTCCACCCCATGTTGGGAGCCTCAGTATCGAGTGGGCTGCCTTCCCAAGGAGCCTTCAATCCCCTGTTATCTCTCGACCAGTCCGACCAGTTCATCGGCATTCTGGGGAATACCCTGGGCAACCCAAGTCTGTATGGGCCTCGGCAGGGAGTGCACAGAACTGGTCCACACCACCCGTTCTACCATCTGGGCAGGCGTAGAGGACTCTGGTTGCAGCCACTTCTGGACCAGGTGCAACAGGTCAAACATTTGGGGGTGAGGTGGTTTGTCCTGGTGATACGCCCAGCAGTGAACTCACTGTACCTTGATAGTCATTGTCACCCCAAGAGCAGCTCCACTCTCAGTTTCTCTCTCACTTGCTTCTTCTCCCTTCAATGTCTCACACAGACTGACTAACTCCTCCTCCAGACCATAACTTATAGAGAAGCTACCCTGAAACCGGGTCTAGAGCTCCCCCTTCTGGCCTGGAGTCAGGAAAGTGTTGTATGCTAGTGTTACCTGCTAAGGAGACTCCTTCTCGCTTCCAGGCATGGCATCACCCTCCTCGGGAGGCAGGCAATACCACTGTGGCATCCGGATTCCTGGGGTGCCACAGTTACAATCCAGGAGATGAGTAACTCTTAACATACTAGTTTAAAACATTATTATTTATTATATTATCTTAACATACCAGTCACCTCTCTCCAACCCATTGATTTCTATGCATCAGTTATCAGCTCACCCCACCACTCCTTCTCATCTTCTGAACAGATGAAGTTCTAAATCACCAGCCCCTCAGATTTCACAGCAGATCTGCTAATCTCAGCTCTCTGGTCTTGCTGGACCGGAGATGTGCGCTTGTTCAAATGCCTTGCTATCACTATGTATAAATACAGTGCTAGCAGTGCACACTCCAGAATGAACCACTGATATGTGAATGTGTTATAGCAGAACGTGTGCTGAGCTTTTTAGTTCTACTAGTACTACAGCTCTGCTATTCACCAGAACTGTCACTCAAGGAAACCCTCAATTGTCACCCTGCTAGAAACCAGGAAGTAAGGAAACTGCATAGCTCGGAGCTGCTCAAGAGACAACTTGAGAAAATCCCTAGAAGTCAAACTGGATGGTATTTATAATGCTGTTTTTTTTCCACCTCAAGAGAATTATATATTTTGAGGATAAAAAGTTGACTAATAATTCTTCCAGCTAAGAATTGTTTGAAGTACAGTGATAGTAAAATTATTGATAAAAACACACCACCTAAACATTGTGGTCCTATTATACCACAGTCAGAGCAATAACAGTAAAATAAACTACGGTACCTGTTGTCCAGATGGATTTTCTAAAAACTCCTGTGTTTCTGAAGATGTAGCTAGGTAGGAATGACAGTCACATTCACATCTGGAAAGGACAGAAGTAATAAACCTGTGTTAATTATCACAATCCACAAAACATGTTATTACCACTAAACAGAATAGATTAAAGAAGATCTCTCAACTTTACTAATATTTTAATTACCCTTTAAAAAATTGTTTTTAATCTTCATCATAATTTCTTATAACTAGGCATTGTGCTGTTATCATATTATTCCTTATATCCTTCGGAGTGGTATATCCCTACAAAGTCAACACTGACTTGACAGTATATATGGACCAGCTCCCAACTGACAAATGCCAGTTGTCAACCTTCTCATACATTTCTAGAAGTCAAGGCAGAAATTTAAGAAAAAAATGCCAGTATTGGTATATTACCGGGATTCTGTGAATTTACTAAAACTAACATTTCAGGAGAGCTGGGTAGCTCAGCTGAAAATGTTGGCTCATCAATATAACATTGCTTTTCTAGCCTTAAAGCATACATATTTTTTATATATTTTTTTTCTATTCATTGATAATGTATGGAAAAATATTTAAAACTTTTAATATATTTTTTTATTTTATTTAAGAAAAAATGCCTTTCCCCATTATGGCTATGTTAACATTATATTTGACACCACAATTGAGATTCCATTAGCGGTTTCCTTATAAAACACATAATTTGGATGGAACTCCTGAGGAAGCCATTCACTCTACTGAGGTAGCCAAAGTCATCCTTTATTCTGTCTGGTCACTGTTTTAGCAGAGTCCATCTTAATTAGGAAGACACAAAAGCATGGTAAAGGCTCTGTTGGGGGATAAAGAGGTTGTCCAGTCTAAATCGATAAGTCTACAGTCATTCTCTAATTGATCAAAACCTGTGCGCTCATTGTAAAAACTTGACCGCTATGAGTCATGAAAGTAGTTAGCGCTCATTAGTCAATGATAATATTACACAAAGAGGGAGGAGGGAGGGTGAAGAGCAATATAGAGGCTGCCTGTACACATATAAGTGCCTAAATACTGTGGAATGAGTTTCTGGTGCGTATTGAAGATGTCCACTACTTGGACAACTTCTCATTCCCCATGCTTTTACCTAATAAAAAAGCCTATACTCACCTCCCGTGAAAGCACTGTTTCCCTAATGTTGGCACTCGCTCTCCCCGTGGCTCTCATTTTGTTGTTGTGACACGTGACCCCGGCGCCCAATCAGCACTGGCATCACTGTCCCCACTTCCTGTCGAATTGAACATGAAGAGGAAATGAGAGATCAGCTGCAGCCCGGACTTCCTGTTAATGTTCGATTTGTCCAAAGGCGGGGACAGTAACGCCAGCGTTGATTGGGCGCTGAGGTCACATGTCAGAACGATCACACAAGAGCCCGAGGGAGAGCAAGTGCTGACACCACTGGAGTGGCGCCAGCAAAGGAGGTGAGTATAGGCTTTTTTATTGTATGGGGGCCAAACATTTAGATCAAGAAGGGATTGTCCAAGTAGTGAACAGCCCCTTTACATAATCTCATCTCTCTGTTTCTGTGACGGTTGTTTCCATCCACTGTTTACATCCAACCGGCGCTGGAGCTGCAAATGACTGATACGTGGGATGCAGGACCAGATATTGATGCCATATCTAAAGAATACATCTCCCATATGGTACAGATTGTATCAGGCTGGACGGTGGTGACACAAATGAAAAGTAATCTCATTATGCATTTCATGAGATATTTGCTCGGGCAAGTAGCTGGAATAAGACAAATACATTATGCGTTCTACCTCTGCCTTTCCATATTTCTTGATTCAGAGGACAAGCTCTCCTTGTCTTTACTTCCACCACTGGAGGATTCGCATTGATGAAGAATCGCCTTATTCTGCTGGAAACATTCACAGAAAACATTATATACGTGCCGATCAGTGCATATTATAAATCTATAATCTCAGCACAGGTGCAGCTATCGGAGGTGCGGACCCTGGTGAAAGCCCATCTGCCACATATGATGATATCTGTATTTTTAAAGACGCTTGGTGCGAAGGGGCCCTATCACAGATTTGACTCTGAGACTCAGGAGCTTGACTTTAATCTATGAATATTAATTACGTAAGCCATGTTTAACGTCATTTGTGAACATTTTGATTGGTACGGAATATTTCAATTATTAGCTTTATTATTATTTAGACAGAATATTTCAAAGAAAAATGTTCCACCTCGATATCTTTTTTAATATTAAAATGCATGCGCAGGTTACCTGTCATATGCGTTTAGATATACGACCCAAGAACTTAGCTTTAATGCGATCGTCCGCTTTATCTTTATTTTAACAATTGTGTAGGTACACTATATTATCGCACCTGCAGGATAGATTCACCACTCCCTAGAAAATGTTTCCACTGCTGCAGAGTCCAGTGGTGGCAGCTTTACATCACTCCATCCAACGCTTTGCATTGTGCTTGGTGATATATGGGTGACGAGGGAAGATTTAGGAGGGAAGAAATGTCATGAGTGGACTTGTTACCCCACGCAGGTATCAGTGAGCTCTTTACCACCAGCCATTCTGTCACATGTTAGTAAATGCAGACAGCATGGTGATGGGCTGGATGTTACACACAGGTCACAAGGGATCGGGTGTTATACACTGGGGGCAATGGGACTGCATGACTAATGACAATGATCAAGACGTTTGTCCCAATACTGCTACTTGAGTACATCAAATTTATTCCATAAAATAGTGACTACAAAAACTATGGCCCCAATTCGTCGAGACAAGCCAGTCTTACTTAAGGTTGCGCTGCAGTAAGAAGCACCAAATTCATTAAGACATGTGTTCCTCTTCATGAATTTCACCGGTATGCGTAATAGACAGAAATGTAATCCAATCAGAGACACTTCCGTCTTGATGGAAGCCACCTTCGTGGCTGAAATGATGAGAATTTTGTCAGCTGAGCTCGGCCATGCACAGACTTTTCAAAACATCGTCGAAGCTGGCTTTGACTGGTGCAAAAATTATGGCAAAAACTGTTCATTGACTTGGGGGTCTATGGCTCTTGGAAGGTGTTGAAGAACAAATATTAAGTGTTAAAAGCCTAAAATAAGCCAGTCTTGAAGGTGTTAAATTAGATATTACGATATCAATGCGTGTATTAGTGGGGGCTAACCATGGCTCTACCACTGATCAATAGAATAAGCCTGGCAGTTTAGCTCGGCCCCATTCACACCTGCAGTTTTGTACTAGTGTAAACAATAAAGGAGCATCAATGGAGCACTAAGATCTCTCCATTCGGCTGATCGTCATCGACCCTATCGGTCAGAACTCCACCAATGAACCATTGTCGGATTGGATAGGTCATCACTAGTGATGAGCGAATAGACTCGTTACTCGAGATTTCCCGACCATGCTCGGGTGTCCTCCTAGTATTTTTTAGTGCTCGGAGTTTTAGTTTTTAGCGCCGCAGCTGAATGATTTACATCTGTTAGCCAGCATAAGTACATGTGGGGATTCCCTAGCATCCAGGCAACCCCCACATGTACTTTATGCTGGCTAACAGATGTAAATCATTCAGCTGCAGGACTAAAAACTAAATCTCTGAGCACTAAAAAATACTCGGAGGACCCCCGAGCGTGCTCGAGAAATCTCGGGTAACGAGTATATTCGATGATCACTAGTCATCACTATTAAACTTTACACCTATAAACAAAGAGTGACGTTTTCTGCAGTAGTTGTAATGGTGGTTTTATTAGTCGTCACCCAATTACATGAACGGCCCCTGACTTACCTTACATATGGAGTCCTGAAGTTTACCATAAAGTGCATCTCTTTCTTCTACCAAAAGTTTTCTCTCATATTCATTCTTCTTTTTCAGCTCGTCTATGTGCATATCGTGAACCTGTAATGATGTAAAGCACGCAGAGCCAGCGTTGGAACCTCGGTGCTATTAGATTGAAGGCTAAATTAAATTTCAGAGACAAAATCACAAATAATGAGAAAATGATTTTTGATATTAGCATACTGCTGGTGTTAGCCCCAGTACACACTCGGCTTATTTTCTACAGATTTTTTGTTGCACGTACATGGGGGAAGACCTAAAATAAGTCTGTAGGTTATATGTACGGAGATAGCGGTCACCAAGGAAAGTTGCCAAGTGGATGCTGGACCACTTGATTCAAAATACACATTGTTAAAGGGAGGAGGCTTCAAAATAAGAAATCAAAAATACATTTTTATTAAATACTATGAAACATTAATTTTATCTTCTGAATTAAGAGCTGGTCCTACAAGTAAACATTAATGTATTTTACTTTGTTATTTACGTCGTTATTTACTTTACTTTGCTATTTCCTTCATTTATTCACTGCGTTAGATCACACCATGGGCGGACATACTATTGATGCAACCTGTGCAGCTGCATAAGGGCCTAAGACATAAGGGGGCCACTAACATCTCCAAAGCAATTGGCTTGTCGGAGTACGATGTGCCAAAACCATTAAGGCAACGTTCCCACGAGGAGTTTTTAGTGAGCTTTTCTGCACCCATTAAGCAAAATAGGTTACTTCCAATAGGTAGTGCTGGAGTTCTGGTCCTTTTCCTGTATAAAGAGACAATTTGCACATTTAATTTCCCAAACGAGCATGCATGGCTTATAAGTCTCCACACTCTAACATGCCAGACCTGGCTTGTCAGTGTTTACAAGGAGAAACATTACTTCTTAGACCCCTTGCATTTTTTTTCCGGAAATACTCAGTGTAGAAAACTCACCAAAAACGTTTTGTGAGAACGTAGCCTAAGAGGTGCAAGCTACTTATTGAAATAGGCGCATCTTTTCAGTGGCATGCGCCTCCATGGCCCTCAACAGTCAGAAACTGGACTAGCACTTCTGGCATTAAAAAAAAACTATATTTTTGGTGAATTTGACTGATGAACATAGCTGTGCCCCATCCTGGCTCCTCTCTACATCCTCCCGTTTTTGTGTAAGGTTCACATTGCGTTAGTGGGTGTCCGCTAACGGAATCTGTTACATGGCGCAATTGTCGCAATTAACGCTATGTAACAGATCCGTTAGCGCACCCATTGACTGCAATGTGCTAACGGATCGCTAACGCATCGCTAACGTATGCCTTTTTTGACTTCTGACTTGGTGACAAGTCCTCGTTAAGAATATAATAGTGTATATTGGATGAGTTGTATCATCTAAATTGTTACTAAAACAGAAACATTTTAAAGGGGTTGTCCGGCCTTAGGGTACAAGTCTGCCATCCCTTTTTGTTACTGTAGACTTGCGATCACTCATAGTTTGCGGAACAGCGGGCGTGTGATTGCAAGTATGCGATTTGCATACAGGCGATCACATGCCGACTAGACGTGTGCGCCTCCCTCAATGCAAGTGTATTGAGCAAGGCCAGACACATCTAGTCGGAATGTGTCCAAAAGTATGTAAATCACATACTTGTGGTTCCATGGCCGCCAGCACCAAGGAATCCTCTCAGCGCGTAGTGCACATGCTGTGAGGATTCGCAAGTCTACAGTCGCATATAGTAACTGCAGACTTGTACACTAAGGCCACATAACCCTTTTCATTCTCTGTGAAGGCAGAACATGGTTGAAGATCCTACAGTACTTTCTGCAGTCGCCTCTTCTCTTCCTCCATGGATGTCCGGATGGATTTGATCTCGGCCACATGTATTTTCGTTATGTCTTCTCGGCTCTTGGAGTGCTGCTCTCTTAGATGCTTTGTCTCTGTCTCTTTCTGCCGTTTTGTTTTACCGATGTCCTCTTTGTGCTGTTTCAGAACAGCGTGTTCTCTCGAGTACTAGTATATGAAAAGATAAACAACAGACATGTAGAGAGGTGAGACGGACATGTTGTTCATCCTAGCGAGGCATCTGACAGTACATTAGCGAGTGTAATAAAGGCAGTCTGTGTTGACCTTGCAAAACTGCCGACAGCGGAATATAGGAGATATGTGGAGGTGTTAAAACAGACTTTTGTCTACAGTTCTAGCAGCAAAATGTAAAAGCAACGAAGAGTTATGAAAATGAAGAATAATTCAGGTGCATCAGCCTTGTAAGTTCTCCGATGGTGGTCCCTAAGTTCACATGAGCGTATAAAAAATCATCTGCTTATCATCCAGAAAACTTGGACGTTTTTTTTTCTCTCATTTGTCATCCATGTGCAATCCGCTTTTATACATCAGCAATTATTAAAAATGAAAAGAGTAAGGCTTCTTTAACACTTACCGGGGTTTTTGCGGCCCATTATTGCGCTACTTTTTTGCGGGCCGTATCGCTGCAATTTTCTCTGTCTGCCTCAATAACAGACAGCAAAAAACTTGTGGATCGCCTTTTTTCGGGTTTCCAATACTATAGAAAAAGTATTGGGAAAAAAAACGGCTTCCCGCAAAACCAGAAGTCATGGTGCACCGCAAAAACAAGCTTCCGTTGTTTTTGCGACCCCATTGATTTTCAATAGGCGCTGTGTCCGTAAGCTGTGAAAAAGATTAAGCAGGCTCGATATTTTATCACCCCGTAAATACGGCCATACGGCGAATGGCGCACCGTGAAATTATTGTGAACTGTTTTTGCGACCCCATAGAAATCTATTGGGGCCGCAAAAACGGGCCGTAAAAACATGGTATGTGTAAAAGAAGCCTAAATACAGTTTTCTGTGTAAAAAAAAAACAAACAAAACAAAGTATTCATCAAAGTCAGATCCCCTGTGGTGACTCCGCATGGGATCTGATTTTTTTTTTTGCGCACTCATACACTTGAATATTCGAGTCTCATCTGATGCCTGGAAGAAACTAATGCAGGCTGTGATTTTTTTTTTCAAGAGCAGATTCAGTCCATAAAAAAAATGCTCATCTGAATAGCCAAATTGAACACCATTGGTCCTAGTGTGATCCATTTTTTCACAGACAGCACGCGGACTAATAATACGGTCATGGAAGCCTACCCTAAGACTGCAGCGCTTCACCACTCTTCCCCTCTGCTCTCGAGTCATGGCTGTAAAGGGCTCCTGGTCGGACATTACATTTGTCTCTCAACATCAAGGTGGATGGGTTGTGAAGCTTTTCAAGGGTTATTCTCCTGATAATCAATTGTTTAATATTGCTCAAGAAAAGTAGGATGTTCAGTTCTATTGTTTATCAATGCCCATTGTCTAGATCTCTTAGGCAAGAAGTAAAGTGCTTACAAGCTCTTTTCTTTTGAGCTTCTAATCACTGCTCTGAAGCAGGCACAATCGTTGGAGCATGATGATCCTGATCGGGCCAACTTGCGCTTCTACCATGCCATTTACCCAAACTGTTCCTCAAACAGGAGAACACTACCACGCTGGCAAGAAGGAGCGGGGAAGCTGAAGAAAGATATGCTCCAGTTAAAAAGATGGCACAACCCCTTTAAAGCAAAAAGTGGGCCCCAAAAAGATCTGACAGCTGACATCCTCCTCCAAGACACAGTAAACATATTACAAACATAGCAGGCATAATAGTTAAAAAATCATTACAAATATACTCCACCAATATATGATAGTGAGTATATACTAATTTATTATTGAATATAATCAGTCCAAAACATAGCAATATAGATCGTAGGTGGCCAATGGCCAGTTATTATATTCCAGTGAATTGTCTTACCACAAGATTATAAGCCTAGGTTTCATAGTATTCAAAGTGTCAGTTTAAATAATCTAATCACCAAATATATATATCTTAGAGCAAGGTCAAAACTCCATAGATATTTTTAGACAAGTTTTCCTGCATGTGGTAGAAGAGCCACCTCTACGCACGTTTCACTGCACCAACGTGTTTTCATCAGGAGCTTATATATTTACTAGCTATTGAACCCGTTCTATGCCCGGGTGGCGAGCTTTTATATTGGTATATGGTCTCCATCCTGTCATGTGCTGTTCCATCCTGCGTCCCCATCCTGTCATGTGCTGCTCCATCCTGCGTCCCCATCCTGTCATGTGCTGCTCCATCCTGCGCCCCCATCCTGTCATGTGCTGCACCCATCCTGCATCCCCATCCTGTCATGTGCTGCTCCATTCTGCGCCCCCATTCTGTCATGTGCTGCTCCATCCTGCATCCCCATCCTGTCATGTGCTGCTCCCATCCTGCGCCCCCGTTCTGTCATGTGCTGCTCCCATCCTGCGCCTCCATTCTGTCATTTGCTGCTCCCATCCTGTCATGTGCTGCTCCCATCCTGCGCCCCCGTTCTGTCATGTGCTGCTCCCATCCTGCGCCCCCATTCTGTCATGTGCTGCTCCATCCTGCGTCCCCATCCTGTCATGTGCTGCTCCATCCTGCGTCCCCATCCTGTCATGTGCTGCTCCATCCTGCGCCCCCATCCTGTCATGTGCTGCTCCCATCCTGCATCCCCATCCTGTCATGTGCTGCTCCATTCTGCGCCCCCATTCTGTCATGTGCTGCTCCATCCTGCATCCCCATCCTGTCATGTGCTGCTCCCATCCTGCGCCCCCGTTCTGTCATGTGCTGCTCCCATCCTGCGCCTCCATTCTGTCATTTGCTGCTCCCATCCTGTCATGTGCTGCTCCCATCCTGCGCCCCCGTTCTGTCATGTGCTGCTCCCATCCTGCGCCCCCATTCTGTCATGTGCTGCTCCCATCCTGCGCCCCCGTTCTGTCATGTGCTGCTCCCATCCTGCGCCCCCGTTCTGTCATATGCTGCTCCCATCCTGCGCCCCCGTTCGGTCATGTGCTGCTCCCATCCTGTCATGTGCTGCTCCCATCCTGCGCCCCCGTTCTGTCATGTGCTGCTCCCATCCTGCACCCCCGTTCTGTCATGTGCTGCTCCTATCCTGCGCCCCCGTTCTGTCATGTGCTGCTCCCATCCTGCGCCCTCGTTCTGTCATGTGCTGCTCCCATCCTGCGCCCCCGTTCTGTCATGTGCTGCTCCCATTCTGCGCCCCCGTTCTGTCATGTGCTGCTCCCATCCTGCACCCCCGTTCTGCTATTTGCTGCTCCCATCCTGTCATGTGCTGCTCCCATCCTGCACCCCTGTTCTGTCATGTGCTGCTCCCATCCTGCGCCCCCGTTCTGTCATGTGCTGCTCCCATCCTGCGGCACCGTTCTTTAATTTGCTGCTCCCATCCATACGCCCCATACGCTGCTCCATAAGATGCTCCATAGTATATGCCCCGTATCAGGTGGCGTAAGTAACAAATAGCTGTGGCATGAAGTGCCACAGCCTCATGCCACAGCAATTTGTTACTTGCGCCACCTGATTCCTTTCCGCCGCCATTTTCTTGGTCCTCCTGCTGGCGGAATCGGCGCCTGTGCAGTCCGCGCTTTCCGGCGCCATTTTCTTGAAGACACACCTGCAGTGTGTCTTCAAGAAAATGGCGCTGGAAAGCGCGGACTGCGCAGGCGCCGATTCCGGCAGCAGGACCAAGAAAATGGCGGCGGAAAGGAATCAGGTGGCGTAAATAACAAATTGCTGTGGCATGAAGTGCCACAGCTTCATGCCACAGCAATTTGTTACTTACGCCATTCCTTTCCGCCCATTTTCTTCGTCCTCCTGCTGCCGGAATCGGCGCCTGCGCAGTCCGCGCTTTCCGGCGCCATTTTCTTGAAGACACACCTGCAGTGTGTCTTCAAGAAAATGGCGCCGGCAGTGTGTCTTCAAGAAAATGGCGCCGGAAAGCGCGGACTGCGCAGGCGCCGATTCCGGCAGCAGGACCAAGAAAATGGCGGCGGAAAGGAATCAAGTGGCGTAAATAACAAATTGCTGTGGCATGAAGTGTCACAGCTTCATGCCACAGCAATTTGTTACTTACGCCATTCCTTTCCGCCCATTTTCTTCGTCCTCCTGCTGCCGGAATCGGCGCCTGCGCAGTCCGCGCTTTCCGGCGCCATTTTCTTGAAGACACACCTGCAGTGGAGCCGAAGTGTGTCTTCAAGAAAATGGCGCCGGAAAGCGCGGACTGCGCAGGCGCCGATTCCTGTTGCCGGAATCGGCGCCTGTGCAGTCCGCGCTTTCCGGCGCCATTTTCTTGAAGACACACCTGCAGTGGAGCCGAAGTGTGTCTTCAAGAAAATGGCGCCGGAAAGCGCGGACTGCGCAGGCGCCGATTCCTGTTGCCGGAATCGGCGCCTGCGCAGTCCGCGCTTTCCGGCGCCATTTTCTTGAAGACACACTCCGGCTCCTCTGCCTGTGACTGGTCAGAGGGCGGCGCCGGCGCGCATTAAGCGCATCATCGCGCCCTCTGAACTGTCACAGCAGAGGAGCCGGGAGACGGAGCCGCACGCAGCGCTGAAAGGGGAAAGGTGAATATACTTAGCCTCCTGGCGGTCCCTGACTCTCTGGTGGAGATCGCGGTATGCGTTCAGTGCTTACGCATACCGCGATCTCCTGGGAGCGTCACTCTGTGGGGGCCAGACTGCGCCGGCGCTTGCGCCTGCGCAGTCTATAAAGGCTTTGGACAGAGTGACGCTCCCAGCGTTATATTATAGATGATGATGTCTTAAAAAGGTTCTCTCCTTAGCAACTCAGATCTCCGCAGTGTCCCAAAGTTTCCTTACGTCCTGGTTTTGGCCGGGGCGGGCTCTCCTCCTTGAGTGATAACTCTGGTGAGTAGCAGAACTGTAGTATTAGTAGAATTATAAATCTCAGCACAAGTTCTGCTGTAGCACATTCAGTTATCAGTGGTTTGTTATGAGACTTCACTGTTATCACTGTATTTATACATAAGAGAAAGAAAATTAGAGCAGCACAAAGAAAGAGTCCAGGTTCAGAGCCCCCCAGGCAAATACCAAATCTCAATTATAAAAATCCAGAAAAATTGGAGGCAGCACACCATTTGTAGTGAAAAGGAGCTATTTAATCAGCCCAGAAAGCGACGTTTCAGTCCCACGAGGAATCTTTCAAGGTTCCTGTTGGGACCGAAATGTCGCTTTCTGGGCTGATTAAATAGCTCCTTTTCACTACAAACGGTGTGCTGCCTCCAATTTTTCTGGATTTTTTGTATTTATACATAGAAATAATAGGGCATTTGAACAAGCACTCGGCTCCAGACAGAAAGACCAGAGAGCCGAGATAAGTACACCTGCTCTAAAAGCTAAGCGCTAGTGATTTATAACTGCATCTCGTCAGAAGATGAGATGGAGGTGAGCAGCTAACTACTGTATAAAAATCAATGGGTTACAGAGAGGTGACTGGAATGTTAAGAGTTAACCCTCTCCTGGAACGTAACTACTGTGCACTCTTTGCCAGGTTCTGGAGGCCAAAAGGCATGGAAACCAGATGTACACAATAAAAGATATATGCTGTCATTGCAGGAGAATGACAGCAGATAGAAAAAGCAGCTAAATTTCAAACATGCTTATTTTATCCTGTCTAACTAACTAAAGAAATTTAATGGGAATCTGTCACCCCATTTTCCACCTATAAGCTAAGGCCTCCGCCATCAGGGGCTTATCTACAGCATTCTGTAATGCTGTAGATAAGCCCCCGATGTAACTTGAAAGATAAGAAAAACAAGTTAGATTATACTCACTCAGGGGTGGTCCCGCTGCAGTCCAGTCTGATGGGCGTCGCGGTCCGGATCCTCCCATCTTCATGCGATGACGTCCTCTTCTTTGCTTCCTGTCACAGCTCCTGCGCAGGCATACTGATTTGCCCTGTTGAGGGCAGCGCAAAATACTGCAGTGCGCCAGGAAAGGTCAGAGAGGCCCGGCGCATGCGCACTGCAGTACTTTACGCTGTCCTCAACAGTGCAAATCAGTATGCCTGCGCAGGAGCCGTGACAGGAAGCAAAGAAGAGGACGTCATCGTATGAAGATGGGAGGCGCTGGACCCGGACCGCGACGCCCATCGGACCGAACCGGGACCGCTCCTGGGTGAGTATAACCTAACTTGTTTTTCTTATCTTTCAGGTTACATCGGGGGCTTATCTACAACATTACAGAATGCTATACATAAGCCCCTGATGGCGGTGGCCTTAGCTTATATGCGAAAAATGGGGTGACAGATTCTCTTTAATAACTTGAGTACGGTATATCCCTACTAATGTGCCTGCTATGTGGGCAATATTTTTACTATCCTAGGGGGCAGCTGTTAGATCTTTTTAGGGCTCATCGTTCTTTTATTCTATATTTAATTTTTATTGGTATTTTGATGATAATAACGGAAATTTTAATACAATTTAGTGGCTTTGATACTTTTTTGTTGTAGTCGTGGTTTTAATAGTCCAATATTAGACTGGTACACAACACCCACATATCGCTGTTTGTTACTACCAGTTACCATTCGTTTTTTCCCTAGCCAGATTGGTAAAAATCACTTGGACATTAAGCACGATGTGTTTGAATTATAGGGCTCAGAAAGGGTTCAATACAGTCCTAGGAGACCTCAGAGTGTTCCACATGTATTTTCCATATAAAAGGAGGCTTTTCGGTATTGTTATTCGATATTTTGGGGAAAAGTCAGCAAATTGTGTGAATGTGAATTTTACACAATTCGCCCAATTCTAATATTATTATATGTTTGCAGCAGTGATGAGCAGAAAAAAAAAGGCTAGCGAGATTATTTCAGTCTTATACCTTGCCAATCTCAAATCCCGAGTTTAGATTCTCGCCTTCGTGGCAAATAAAGATGTCTCATCTTATGTTCTTCATGATCTGACAGAAAGTTCTTGGATTTGTTTCCTTGCTCTCGGTACATTAGCGGCTTACCTGTTTAGAATTCACAACGTCGCCGACGTCTCTCTTACTGGCAGGAGTTTTCCGCGCCGGTTTCTGCTGAGGTTGATCTATTTGACTTTTTAATTCCGCGATTTCAGTGACAGCTGCTTTATGTGCACTCGAGATACTCTTCATCTGTTCTGTCAAAACAAAGCAATGCATTATTGATTTACCACATTGCAGCCGGCAGAAGATCCAGAGGCCAGCACGAAGGGTTAACGAGTACTACCTGTCTGCTTCTGGATCTCACTCTCTTGCTGTAATAATCTCTGTTTTGCTACTGAAAGCTCCTCTGCTGCATTTCTCTGAACGCTCCTGGATTCGGCTAGCTCCTCTTCTTTCTGTCTCAGCTGGGCTTCCAAATCCTAGGGGAAAAAACGCGTTATCTTTATCATTACACTTTAACGTCTGTGCGATTTTCCGTTTTTCGTTTTTTTCCTCCGCTTCTTCCAAGAGCCATAATTTCTTTTTATTTTCCAGCCATATAGCAGTGTCGGGGCTTGTTTTTTGCAGGATGAGGTGTACTTTTAAATTACACCATTCATTCTGCCACAAAGTGTAATGGAAAATGGGGGAGGGGATTCTAAATGTTCAATATAAAGTAAAACTGATCTGGCAATATAATTCCCCAGGTCAGTGCAAGTATGCATATACCAAACATCAGATAGGGATTACATACATTGGATAGGACTGCTCTATTATGGGTATACCTTGGCGATTGGTGGAGCAGCTTAATATACATTTTTTTGCAAAAAAACGTATTAACTAAATACCCTGTACTTTTTTCATTTTTTGACTAGCACTTGCTTATTTACTGTGACTTCTTTACAACAGAGTATTTTTGACCTCGCTGTGCTCTTTTTGTGTCTTCATATACCAAACATGTATTTATCTTTTTTTCATTTAGGCTGGGTTCACACGTTGCGGTTTTTACCGCGGAACCGCCGCGATTTTGATGCTGCGGGTCCGCAGCAGTTTCCATAGCGTTTACATTTACATGTAAACCCTATGGAAACCGCAAACCGCTGTGCACATGCTGCGGGAAAAACCGCGCAGAAACGCAGCGGTTTAAAACCCGCAGCATGTCACTTCTTTGTGCAGAATCGCTGCGATTCTGCACCCATAGGAATGCATTGAACCGCTTACTTCCCACATGGGGCTGTGCCCACGTTGCGGGAAGTAAGCGGCTAATGTGCGGTTCCTACCCGGGGTGGAGGAGAGGAGACTCTCCTCCAGGCACTGGGAACCATATTTGGGGTAAAAAAAAAAGAATAAAAATAAAAAATCATGTTATACTCACCTCTCAGCGCTGCACGCGGCCGTCCGGTCAGAGTTGCTGTGCGAACAGGACCTGCGGTGACGTCGCGGTCACATGACCGTGACGTCAAGAAGGGTCCTTCTCGCACAGCATCTTTGGAACCGGACCGCCGGGTGCAGCGTCGAGGAGATCCGGACATCAGAGGGTGAGTATAACCAATTTTTATTATTTTTAACATTACTATTGATGCTGCATATTGCTGCATATGCAGCATCAATAGTATAGGCGGAAACCCGCAGCGGAAACCGCGGAACAAACCGCGATAAATCTGCAGGGAGAACCGCAGCGGTTTTGCCCTGCAGATTTATCAAATCCCCTGCGGGAGAACCCACAGAGGGACGCCGCAAAGTGTGAACATGGCCTTAAACATTTTTTCCTTTTGTTGACCTTTTACAAGACCCAAAACGTTCTCATTGTTCACGATCTGGGGCTGGGTAAAGGCTTATATTTTGCATGCCGAGCTAACCTTTTAGGGTAGAAAAGATATTTTGATTGCCTCTTATTGCATTTTATTTCAATGTTGCAGTGACCAAAAAAAATGTAATTCTGGAGTTTTGATTTTTTTTTTCCTCATTACGCAGTTTACCGATCAGACTAATTTATTTTATATTTTGTTAGATCGGACATTTCTCAATACATAGTAACATAGTAACATAGTAACATAGTTAGTAAGGCCGAAAAAAGACATTTGTCCATCCAGTTCAGCCTATATTCCATCATAATAAATACCCAGATCTACGTCCTTCTACAGAACCTAATAATTGTATGATACAATATTGTTCTGCTCCAGGAAGACATCCAGGCCTCTCTTGAACCCCTCGACTGAGTTCGCCATCACCACCTCCTCAGGCAAGCAATTCCAGATTCTCACTGCCCTAACAGTAAAGAATCCTCTTCTATGTTGGTGGAAAAACCTTCTCTCCTCCAGACGCAAAGAATGCCCCCTTGTGCCCGTCACCTTCCTTGGTATAAACAGATCCTCAGTGAGATATTTGTATTGTCCCCTTATATACTTATACATGGTTATTAGATCGCCCCTCAGTCGTCTTTTTTCTAGACTAAATAATCCTAATTTCGCTAATCTATCTGGGTATTGTAGTTCTCCCATCCCCTTTATTAATTTTGTTGCCCTCCTTTGTACTCTCTCTAGTTCCATTATATCCTTCCTGAGCACCGGTGCCCAAAACTGGACACAGTACTCCATGTGCGGTCTAACTAGGGATTTGTACAGAGGCAGTATAATGCTCTCATCATGTGTATCCAGACCTCTTTTAATGCACCCCATGATCCTGTTTGCCTTGGCAGCTGCTGCCTGGCACTGGCTGCTCCAGGTAAGTTTATCATTAACTAGGATCCCCAAGTCCTTCTCCCTGTCAGATTTACCCAGTGGTTTCCCGTTCAGTGTGTAATGGTGATATTGATTCCCTCTTCCCATGTGTATAACCTTACATTTATCATTGTTAAACCTCATCTGCCACCTTTCAGCCCAAGTTTCCAACTTATCCAGATCCATCTGTAGCAGAATACTATCTTCTCTTGTATTAACTGCTTTACATAGTTTTGTATCATCTGCAAATATCGATATTTTACTGTGTAAACCTTCTACCAGATCATTAATGAATATGTTGAAGAGAACAGGTCCCAATACTGACCCCTGCGGTACCCCACTGGTCACAGCGACCCAGTTAGAGACTATACCATTTATAACCACCCTCTGCTTTCTATCACTAAGCCAGTTACTAACCCATTTACACACATTTTCCCCCAGACCAAGCATTCTCATTTTGTGTAGCAACCTCTTGTGCAGCACGGTATCAAACGCTTTGGAAAAATCGAGATATACCACGTCCAATGACTCACCGTGGTCCAGTCTATAGCTTACCTCTTCATAAAAACTGATTAGATTGGTTTGACAGGAGCGATTTCTCATAAACCCATGCTGATATGGAGTTAAACAGTTATTCTCATTGAGATAATCCAGAATAACATCCCTCAGAAACCCTTCAAATATTTTACCAACAATAGAGGTTAGACTTACTGGCCTATAATTTCCAGGTTCACTTTTAGAGCCCTTTTTGAATATTGGCACCACATTTGCTATGCGCCAGTCCTGCGGAACAGACCCTGTCGCTATAGAGTCACTAAAAATAAGAAATAATGGTTTATCTATTACATTACTTAGTTCTCTTAGTACTCGTGGGTGTATGCCATCCGGACCCGGAGATTTATCTATTTTAATCTTATTTAGCCGGTTTCGCACCTCTTCTTGGGTTAGATTGGTGACCCTTAATATATGGTTTTCATTGTTTCTTGGGATTTCACCTAGCATTTCATTTTCCACCGTGAATACCGTGGAGAAGAAGGTGTTTAATATGTTAGCTTTTTCCTCGTCATCTACAACCATTCTTTCCTCACTATTTTTTAAGGGGCCTACATTTTCAGTTTTTATTCTTTTACTATTGATATAGTTGAAGAACAGTTTGGGATTAGTTTTACTCTCCTTAGCAATGTGCTTCTCTGTTTCCTTTTTGGCAGCTTTAATTAGTTTTTTAGATAAAGTATTTTTCTCCCTATAGTTTTTTAGAGCTTCAATGGTGCCATCCTGCTTTAGTAGTGCAAATGCTTTCTTTTTACTGTTAATTGCCTGTCTTACTTCTTTGTTTAGCCACATTGGGTTTTTCCTATTTCTAGTCCTTTTATTCCCACAAGGTATAAACCGCTTACACTGCCTATTTAGGATGTTCTTAAACATTTCCCATTTATTATCTGTATTCTCATTTCTGAGGATATTGTCCCAGTCTACCAGATTAAGGGCATCTCTAAGCTGTTCAAACTTTGCCTTCCTAAAGTTCAATGTTTTTGTGACTCCCTGACAAGTCCCCCTAGTGAAAGACAGGTGAAACTGCACAATATTGTGGTCGCTATTTCCTAAATGCCCAACCACCTGCAGATTTGTTATTCTGTCAGGTCTATTAGATAGTATTAGGTCTAAAAGTGCTGCTCCTCTGGTTGGATTCTGCACCAATTGTGAAAGATAATTTTTCTTGGTTATTAGCAGAAACCTGTTGCCTTTATGGGTTTCACAGGTTTCTGCAATATCAAATACAGCAATATCAAATATGTGTATTTTTAATTTTTTTTAATTGTTTTATTTTTTATGGGGCAAAATGGGGTGAATTGAACTTCGGTGTTTTTTTCAAACTTTTTTTTAACTTTTCACTGTATTTAATAGTCTCCTTAGGGAACTTGAAGCTGTGCTCCTCCAATCACTTGGGCTATGTATAGCAAAAATCACGATCTCCTATGAACGCCGGCACATGGCACAGGAGGATTGTAATAACAGGCACGGGGGTCTTCAGCAGACCCCCAGCTGTCATGACAACCCATCGTCACCCCGTGATCACGTGACGGATGCGTCGATTGGTGGGATCAATGACGTGCTTTCTGTCCGCTCGTGTTAAATACCGCTGTCAGAGGCACTTGATGGCTGATTAAAGAAAGAAGTGGGCTCAGCGTGTGATGGACACGGCCAATGACGTACATAAAGGTTATCGGTCATGAAGGGGTTAAAAGCAACCTGTCATGTCCCCAAACGCTATTTAGCAGCAGATATAGAGGTAATATGGAGGTTAATATCGTTAAAATACAGTGTGGATATTTTACAGAAAGTGTGGCCACCGTGAGATAATGATCTTTTTTCTTCCAGGGAGTCGCTGGCTTTCAGTCATAGAGGCGTGCATAGAACGGCTTCAGTCACTGCTCACTACACTGTAAGCAAGCTCCGGCTCTTTAATCACTTTGAACAAATGCACTGTAAAGCGAGCTGTCAATCGAAGTGTTGCGCCATACTTACACTGCGTGCAGAATTATTAGGCAAGTTGTATTTTTGATCACATGATGCTTTTTATACATGTTGTCCTACTCCAAGCTGTTCAGGCTTGAGAGCCAACTACCAATTAAGTAAATCAGGTGATGTGCATCTCTGTAATGAGGAGCGGTGTTGTCTAATGACATCAAAACCCTATATAAGGTGTGCTTAATTATTAGGCAACTTTCTTTCCTTTTGCAAAATGGGTCAGAAGAGAGATTTGACGGGCTCTGAAAAGTCCACAATTGTGAGATGTCTTGCAGAGGGATGCAGCAGGCTTGAAATTGCCAAACTTTTGAAGCGTGATCACCGAACAATCAAGCGTTTCATGGCAAATAGCCAACAGGTTCGCAAGAAGCGTGTTGGGCAAAAAAGGCGCAAAATAACTGCCCATGAATTGAGGAAAATCAAGCGTGAAGCTTCCAAGATGCCATTTGCCACCATTTTTGCCATATTTCAGAGCTGCAACATTACTGGAGTATCAAAAAGCACACGGTGTGCGATACTCAGGGACATGGCCAAGGTAAGGAAGGCTGAAAACCGACCACCTTTGAACAAGAAACATAAGATAAAACGTCAAGACTGGGCCAAGAAATATCTTAAGACTGACTTTTCAAAGGTTTTATGGACTGATGAAATGAGAGTGACTCTTGATGGGCCACGTGGATGGGCAAGAGGCTGGATCAGTAAAGGGCAGAGAGCTCCACTCCGACTCAGATGCCAGCAAGGTGGAGGTGGGGTACTGGTATGGGCTGGTATCATCAAAGATGATCTTGTTGGACCTTTTCGGGTTGAGGATGGAGTGAAGCTCAACTCCCAGACCTACTGCCAGTTTCTGGAAGACAACTTCTTCAAGCAATGGTACAGGAAGAAGTCGGTATCGTTCAAGAAAAACATGATTTTCATGCAGGACAATGCTCCATCACATGCCTCCAACTACTCCACAGCAAGGCTGGCCAGTAAAGGTCTCAAAGAAGAAAAAATAATGACATGGCCCCGTTGTTCACCTGATCTGAACCCCTCATAAAATGTGAGATCTACTCAGAGGGAAAACAGTCCACCTCTCGGAACAGTGTCTGGAGGCTGTGGTGGCTGCTGCACGCAATGTTGATCGTAAACAGATCAAGCAACTGACAGAATCTATGGATGGAAGGCTGCTGAGTGTCATCATCAAAAAAGTTGGCTATATTGGTCACTAATTTTGGGGGGTTTGGTTTTTGCATGTCAGAAATGTTTATTTCTAAACTTTGTGCAGTTATATTGGTTTACCTGGTGAAAATAAACAAGTGAGATGGGAATATATTTGGTTTTTATTAGGTTGCCTAATAATTCTGCTCAGTAATAGTTACCTGCACAAACAGATATCCTCCTAAGATAGCCAAATTTAAAAAAAAAAAAACTCCAAATTCCAAAAATATTAAACTTTGATATTTCTGAGTTTTTTGGGTTGATTGAGAACATAGTTGTTGATCAATAATAAAAATAAACCTCTAAAATACAACTTGCCTAATAATTCTGCACGCATTGTACAGTTGCCACTCACTGTGTACTGAGTGGTGATTATGGTTGCTCCATGCACGCCTATGTGACTGCAGATTATCAAATCTTGATAGTGTGTGGGAACAGGAAGCCGGCTGTCAGACACAGCCAGACTCCACACAGACAAGGCTAGATGTGATTAATGATCATGTCTGCCTTCCTGATCGCTGTGCACACAACGCTGAACAATCGATGTGTATACAGATTAGACCAAGTGATCATGTGAAGGATCAGGAGCTGTGGGGAGCAGCATCCTAGGAGATATAATCAGCTCTTCTTATGGAGCTAGAAGCCTGAAATCAGCAACAAAAATAATGCCCTCAAATGGGGGGGGGGAAGGGGGCACGGTGTTTTATGTAAATGAAAAAAATAAACAAATTAAACTAAAAAAAAAATCCTGGCAGTTCAAATTGTCATTTATTGCCCTGTCCCCATTGAAAAAACATGTCCAATGCATGCAAATAAATTATATGGAAAAGTAACACAATTTCATATGTTCCTTTGTAGTCCTTTGTGGTCGTGAAAAAAAAAAAGTATATATATATATATATGTATATATATATATATAATTTGAAAAATAGACACCTATTTGCTATTTTTAACATTTTCCCCCAAAATCAGCAAAATAATAAAAATTAAGCCCCATGTATTTGCGAAAAAAGAGGCAAAAAATATTTGTATTTCTAAATTAAAAGATTTTTTAGAGCTGTAAAAAGGACATGTATGATAAAACTCAAAAATAGGTCTGGTCCGAAAGGCCGGAAAATGGCCCGGATCCAAACTGCTTAAGTTGTAGTCAGCAGGGAGGAATGGTTGGACAGTGCCAGTAATCTCTCCGCTGTTACCTGCACCATGTCTTTCATTTTATGAGAATGCTGTTTGGCTTCCAGGATTTCCAGCTCCTTGGCCTCCAGATCTTCCTTCAGCTGTTGGAGTTCCTGTAGCGTGGCCGCTTCCTTCGCCTGACTACCCTTCCTCTGCTCGTGCTCCTTCTGCTGAAGCTGTTTTATCATTTCTGTCACAGACTGCTGCAGAGCTTTTCTCAAGTTTTCCTTCTCTTTGACGTAGCTGCTGTGGAGCTTGCTGGTCTTCACCGTATAGTCTTCTGTTAATTTGCGGTTCTGCGTCTTTAGATTCTCTATTTCTTTGCTTTGCACCTGGATTTCCTTTTTAAGTTTCTCGTTCAGTTTTTCCACCGACTTCTCTTGGTCACTGAAGGCGCGTTCCTTTCTTAGAGCGTTGGCCTCCTCTGTGAGCTGCTGCAGACGGTTCTCGTAGTCTGTCTTCATGGAGAACATTTCCTTGGACAAGGCGGCCATCCTTTCAGCTTGCTCACACTGGGCCTTAAGCTCCCTTTCTTCTGACTGCTTTTTGTAGATGGCAAGATCGGCTAAGCTTTGTTCTTTTGTCACGTTATTTTTCTCCAGAGCCTCCTCAAGGTTCTGCATCTGCAGTCTCAGGATCCTCTCCTCTTCTATCAGGTTCTCGTATTGGAGAAGTTTTTCCTTTTTATCACTCGAAATGAGGTCAATCTCATGCTGATGGCTTTCTTTTAGAGTGAGAATATTCACTTCGTATTCATCAATCTTGAGATTCAAAGAATAAATTACCTACAGAAAAAGAATAAAGGACAGAGACTGAATTCATTCATTATTAGGATAAATATGGCGCAACTACATCCTGATCCTTTCGGTATAATACGGCATGCAAAACGTTACTCTTCTTCATATCGAGTCACTATACCTGTATGGTAGAGCGCCCAATGTCAGCCCAACCAGCACTGGTACCGACTGGTGACTTACTACCTCTACAATCAGACCAAAATGTCCATGTGCGTGTAAAACAATGGTCCATATTCATCCAATATAGCATATTTTTCACTAACTCTTTATTTCCAATACTCCGTATTTTTTAAATGTTGCTTAATGATAAATTTTAAGCAACTTTTTAAAGGAAATGTATCATCAGAAAATTATTTTTTTTAGCATTTTATGTAAAAGGAAACCTGTCACCAGGATTTGCTAATATAAATTACAGCCATCGCCTTTAAGGCCGCTTTTACAGCATTTTAATAAGCTGTAACTATGTGCCCAACCCCCTCAGCAGAATCCAAGAATGACCTTTTATTGTACCTTTATATTGAGAAAACCTGGTGACAGGTTCCCTTAAAATGCATTTTTTTTTAAAAAATCTAAGTTTTTTTTTCTCATATCATAATCTGAATTAAAAACAAAAAAAAAATTTAAAAATAGAAATCATGCAATTTTCACACCGGCCACTGTTCTTTTTTTAGTCTCCTGCTTCCTAATGTTTCAGGAAATTCACATGTACATTAGCAGCAATAGACTGACTCAGACCCTATCTTTAGTATTGAAGCATCTAATTAGCGTGTGCAAAATGTCAGTGTGAAAGGAGGGGGCGCAGGGTCAGCTGTGATATCACCGATTTGAGGATCCTGTGTTATTAGCCCTGTATAGAGATATTATCTGTCATTGCAATTCTGTTTCTGATGATAAAAAGACTGCTGAAAATTCTTCCTGAAAGAACAGGGAATATGTACCTAAAATGGCCCCAACGGCCTGTTTCAAAATTACAAAATTTCTAATTTTGTTTTATTAACACAGATCCCCTGACGAAGGATCATATCTGAAACGCGCGTCGGGGTGCGCTGTGCTTGGAGGAACGGACCCTTGAAGGTAGTGACCATTCATATTATTAATATATATATTTTCTCACTTGGAGCCTGGCGTTCTTCACATGTGTTGTGAGCACATAGCATTTAACCTATGCGAACGCTGCCAATTATAGTAGCTCTTGGCACACATATATACATATATATACACATTTTTCTGCACTGAGGCACTTTTTTTGAGGTAATTTACACACATATATATATGTTTATGTGTATATATATATTTGGTATTATTATTTTTTTTTAACACATGATCACTTATATATATTTTTATATATTTTTTTGCATATATCTACACTTAGTTCACACTATCTTGCTTCTCAGTTTTACACACTTATATATGCCCTTGAGTGTACAGTTATATAAATCATCATAATTTTGGCTGTTTATCTGTATTCATATACATATATGCGCCTCTATATGCATGGCTGCACGCCTTATGGTCCAAGTGATTAATTGGTCTGTTATTACACAATGGTTTCCAAATTCCCCTTTTTTTGTGTCCGTTCTCTTTTGTGCTATAGGTTTATTAGAATATTTTTATATATATATTTCTTTATATATGATTGTTTTATAGCACATATTTAGTATTTCTCCAAGAACAGGCACACGTTGTAGTGCCACTTTTTATCACTTATATTCAATAAAGGTATTTTTTCTCATATAATATTTGTCTCTTCTAATTTTTCCCTTATATTATTTTTCGAATTAAATATATTTGGTTCTTTGGTTTCTACTCAGTATTCCGAATGGTCTGCCATTCATGATTTGTGGCGGCCACATTTAACTTTTACAATTGTAATATACTTGTATTTGATTTGAATTGTCTGTCCTTGTAGTTAAATATTTGGTCTGCGATCTTGTTTACAAGATAGAAGAAAAAATCAACATTTTTTAAAATTAATTGAAACACCAAAATCGGTAGTCTATGACTGCTGGATGAGAGCACCTACAACCGCCTCCTACCTCCCCGCATTTGTGGCTTTGCTTTTCAATAACCAATGTGGTTCAACATCACACATGCTCTGAGCCCCAAGATGACATTGTGCCAAGTTGAAAAGAAGGACGGAGATGATGAGGTAGGAGGGGGCTCTCAGGGCTCAGTGACCTGGTGACTTGACTGGGTGTCACGATTCCAACGCTCAGTGTGTCTTGTCGCAGTGATTGACTGCCCATTTATCCAATCTACTGCAGGGGCATGTTGAGTGTTAGTATTTTGATAGACAGCTCAGTTGTCCAATCTAGTGCAGGGAAGCACTGAGCTGTCAGTATTTTGATTGATAGCTTAACCGTCCAATTTGATACTGGGAGGTGCTGAGCTTCCTTCAGGTGTTCCCTGTTCTTAGTTATTTCACAGATATTTTACAAAGCTGTCAGTCCCAGAAGGCTTCCAGTCATAATGTTTTCTCTGTTTTGTGCTTTGAACTCAGATATTCTGATCTTTTGTTGCCAGACCTTGGATTTGCCTACTGACTTTCCATTTTAATCACTCCTTTTGCCTTGATGCACTCTAACCTTGGAATTCTGACCCCGGACTATGACCTGACTATGCCTTCGACTCTTCCCTCGGTTTACAACATACCCTCCTGGCTCTTGACCTCAGACTCCTTGACTACTCTAAATCATGGCTTGTCCGTGAGTAGTCAGCATCACAGTGTCTCTTGCTAGTCGATGTGCTCCAACTCTATTCTTATCCAATGCCGTAACATGCTTGACCATGACATAAATATCCAGACTTACTAAATTCTACCTCTGTGCCCTGCGCTAGCTGCTTAGTGTTGGCTTTGTACCAGGCGGCACATCTCTAGTTACATCAAAATTCATGTTCGTCTCTTTTTAGCGTACGTCTAGCCATGTATTTAGTAGGAGCCATGATTATGGAGTGTTAGATACTTACAAAACAGAGCTGTAATCAGTCTGTTGTACATATAACACACATCACATTGGATGCTTCACGCTGTGCACATGCTTTACATGCAGCACGTGACAATGCAGTCACATGCAGCTACAGTGGTGGGTTTTATTTTTAATCAAGAAAATTTGCAAAGAAGCCTCGTGTGTTATTTTATCTGCACTTATGATTTGTTGTATATGTAGGGTGTGACAGAGACGCTCGTGTACCTGCCGCTGAAGACAACAAAATGTGTAGTGTGAATATTGACCTACGGTTTTATTGCGTTTTATGATGACACGTAACTAGTGATGAGCGAGTGTACTCGTTGCTTGGGTTTTCCCGACCACGCTCAGGTGACCTCCGAGAATGCTGCTCGGAAATTTAGTTTACCTTGCCCCACATGTACTCAGGCTGGGTAGTAGCCATAAATCATTCAGCTGCGGCAAGGAAAACTAAATCTCTGAGCAGTCATAAATACTCGGAGGTCACCCGAGCGTGGTCGGGAAAACCCGAGCAATGAGTACACTCGCTCATCACTACATGTATCATGTATAGACTGTGTTGTAACTAATGCAAAGTGTAATAAGTACTGATGCTGCTGTGTCGGTACTGCAGGGTAACGGCTAAGATAACTCTGGTGCACTCAGCTCAGAGGTAGGGAAAGTATAGAATATAGGCTAGGATTTAGGTAGTAATAGCTAGGAAAAATAGGGCACATAGGCAGAGGTGGGCCTAATAGTGTGTAAAATATAGGAATATTTTAGGATACAGTTAAATGTTTGGGATTAGCCCAAAATATGAGGGGATATGCCAAGTAGAAAAGGGAATCATTTCCTGATTGTGAGATTCATGAGAAAATCAAGTTCAAGGAGCAGTTGACTGGGGGAATTGTGGAGTACATATTGTTCTGGCAGCATGAGACTGTACCAAATTTCCTGCAGACCTTCCTGCAATGTCCGGGGCCTACGTCCAAACTAGGCACTGAGAAAAGTGCCTTAATCCCCTCCATACAGAGGAACCGCAAAAGGGAGATGTTACTGATCTCAGCAATGCTGTGAGGCCGGACAGGGAATCCCAGAGGCTGACAGGAGAATCAAGCATAGAGATAATCTGAGATGAATGGAAGCAAAGGCTTGAAATGTACTGTGTTGATGGAACTGGAGGTTGCTATGCTCGATACTGCGTGCCAAATATTGATATACTTGAACTGTCCGGCAACGTTGATCTTCTTAAAATGAACCGGATGTTCCCTGATGTGAGTGTGGCTGATCCTGGAACCAAGGATGTGGATGCAGCAGAGGCCTACAAAATACAGATTTGATCTACTGCCCGTCACTGAGCTCATGGAGATGTTTGGAGCACGCAGGTTGGGACAATCGGGTCACTGGGCCACACACCTCAATGAACTGTCAGCTACCTAAGCTTGTCGTTACCTCCTCTCTGTGGGTGCCTGCCAAAAACAGGGTGCCACTGCTTAGCGTAGCTGGCCCTGGAAGCCCCGAAGTCACAGCTGCTTCAATTCCAGCAAGCTGGCGGAAGGGTGAGACTTAGTCATTGGCACCATCTTGTGCATTTGCAGGGACTATGATATATGCCGCTGCCTGTTAGTGGTTCAATAAAGTATTGTCACGCTGTTTTACCGTCACCCTGTGTTGTCTGAGTAGCATTCTGCCCATGGGAAAGGAGAGCGTGCGTGCAGTGGGGTGAGACCTGGTCCATGTGGTCTTTCTAAAGACGAGGTACCCACTGACCCCCGTGTCTCCACAGTAAGTTCTTCTTAGGGCCACGACCAGTGCACTTTGCTTAATATTGCATTGTACTTTCTAAACAGACAGAAATAGCTGGCACGCATCACTAGTGTGTACATTCTGGGCATAAAGGTAGCACGTGGATTTTTTTCTTGTCTGGACTTCTATTTGCAGTCTGGTTAAACATATGAAGCATTCCAGACAATAGCTCCATACCAGCATTCACCACACGTACAGTGTGCACTGTATACATAGACTGTGGATGGAATAATAGGAAATAATATTGACATATGTGATTCCTTCTAAGCAAAATTGTCCCACTGCAAATAACTTATTCATTGACATTTTACCCTGAAGTGGATTTTCATTCAAAATGTAAATTTGATATAAAAAAAATAGTTAATCAAACATGATGGGGATATCTAAAATTTGGTAGTGATATTTCCTTTATTAAAAATATTACTATTTTTCTATTTATTCAACCTACATACAGTCAGTGATTGTCTGGATTTAAGAGGAATCTGTCACCAGATATTTGCTCCCCCATTTGAGACCAGCATGATGTAGGGGCAGAGACTCTAATTCCAGCGGTGCGTCACTTATTTTACTGCTCGCTGCAGTTTTTATTCATCTGCTGCAGATGTACCAGTTCTTTGAATGTTCATGTCTGTATAACCCCATCCATACCACTGATTAACAGCTTTCTGTGTACACTGCGCATAGGCAGAAAGCTGTTAATTAGTGGTGGGGGCGGAGTTATACAGAGTTATTTAAGATAGAGGAGTACTCGGCAGTAGAGTTAATAATCCTCTATCGATAATCTCCTGCTGATAAAACAGTGATTTTTATCAAAACAAACATGAAACAGCCAAGTAAGTGACATATCACTGGAATCAAGACCTCTGTACCTCTGTCTCTACAATATGGTGCTCTCAGATTAGGTGGAAAAAAATTGTGACAGATTGCTTTTAAGAGAGTACCCACATGCTCCTGATAGCTGCATGGCCAAAATTATTTGTGGAAAACCAATGACAGCTCATACGTGAATAATTATTTTGAAGCTGTTGACGCACTGTGGGTGGAAGTCATCTGTAGCATTTGGATGAACCTTAAGAAGGTAGAAAAGCCTCCATCTTGAGGTCTAATATCTTTTAATAATTTCTACAAGTTAATGTTGACACTGTTGCAGTGGAAGGGAAGTACTCTCTGGTTTCGAGTGGCATAGCTTCAAGCTCATGGGCCCAATGCAAAATCCCCAGATGTTTCCCTCAAGTATCACGGCCCATTCTATGCTCCGAGGCCCGGGTATGACTGCGAGGCCCGGGTATGACTGCAACATCTGACAGTTATGACCCTGCTGGTTACCAAGGTTCTGTCATTGTCACGTAAAGTTATGCTATGCAATATTGTGTTGAAAACTGCAAGCAGTGAACTATTGCTAGGCAGGCACTATTACAGCCCTGGTAGGCCTCAATGAAAAATGTGAATGAGCGACAACATTAGCAAGGAAGATACCCACATGGGTCTAGAAACGCCTCACGTAGTATGTTGCTTGGTAGTGGGTCAAAGCGTCTGAGGTATCGCCAGATGTGGGGTCTTGTCCTAAAAGTTAAATGCGCACTAATCCGCAGGTGAATCAACTGGGTCATGGGTCAATATGGAGTCAGCCTGATGTGCGTCCTCCCATCTTTATAGCGTCACAAACAGACAGCGCAGACTGGCACTGAAGGATGAGGTACTGAGAGAACTTCAGCAACTAATTTACTGTAGCTTGCAGAGAGAGGCGAGTAGGCACTCACTATTAAGGAGTAATCAACCTAGGGCTTAGAAATGGTCACAGAGGTGCAATGAAATTCTAGCTTGAGTTGCAAAGCGTGCAGTTTGTCCAAGATGGAGGACATCACCACTTTGTAAGAGAGAGGCCACCATTAGAAGATGATGATTGTCACAACAGAGGGGAGATGGGAGGAGTAAGGTTATTCCTGTTTATAAAGAGAGCATCCGCCTCTAATGGGTGAGGTGATTGCTGCTAGAGAGGAGCAAGGAGACACCAAAGGAGTATGGAAGGCAATGTCAAATACCACAACTGTTGTGTCCATGTTAGGGTCTGTGGTGCGGTGACTGTGAAGAGAAGACTACAAAAGTGTGCAAAGTGTGCAAAGTGACCAGACCGGCTACTGCAGGTTATTGCTGCCATTGAGAGATGACCGTAAGAGGTATTGTGACCGACACACAGAGCAGAAGCTGAGCTGCTGAGATCATGATGAAGAACCTCATTCAAAATGAAAATGGGGCCTTTCCAAACCCTCAACTAATTGTCGTACGTGCTCACTGTTTGCGTCTGTTCAAGTCAACCTGTTGCCTTATGTGAGACTATCAGGCCGGCGTCACACTTGCGAGTTTTACAGACGTAAGAGCGCAGAAACTACGTCCGTAAAACTCGCAAAAAATACGGCACAATTATTCTCTATGCCCCTGCTCCTATCTGCCGTATTTTACTGATCAGTATTATATGGCTTTCTACGGCCGTAGAAAATCGCAGCATGCTGCGTTTGTCACCGTATTGCGCAAATAAAACACCAATGAAAGTCTATGGAAGCCCCAAAAATACGGATTACACACGGACCAGCAGTGTGACTTGCGAGAAATACGCAGTGCTGTTACAGAGAAAAGCCGGTAATTCAGTGCGGTGTACAGTAAAATCACACTGACAGCTTACAGTAGAATAGGTAGAATAAATATGTACACATAGAATAGGTATATATATATATATATATATATATATATATATATATGTCAGTGAGACACATATATGTATATATATTCTTACTTCATACAGCCGCGATATAGCAAAAAGCCGGTAATTCAATTACCGGCTTTTGCTTTCTCCTTCCTAAAACCCGACATGATATGAGACATGGTTTAGATACAGTAAACCATCTCATATCACCATTTTTTTTGCAGATTCCACACTACTAATGTCAGTAGTGTGTATCTGCAAAGTTTGGCCGTTCTAGCTCTTAAAATAAAGGGTTAAATGGCGGAAAAAATTGGCGTGGGCTCCCGCGCAATTTTCTCTGCCAGAGTAGTAAAGCCAGTGACTGAGGGCAGATATTAATAGCCTGGAGAGGGTCCATGGTTATTGCCCCCCCCCCCGGCTAAAAACATCTGCCCCCAGCCACCCCAGAACAGGCACATCTGGAAGATGTGCCTAATCTGGCACTTGGCCACTCTCTTCCCATTCCCGTGTAGCGGTGGGATATGGGGTAATGAAGGGTTAATGCCACCTTGCTATTGTAAGGTGACATTAAGTCTAATTAATAATGGAGAGGCGTCAATTATGACACCTATCCATTATTAATCCAATTGAATGAAAGGGTTAAAAAAACACACACACATTATTAAAAATTATTTTAATGAAATAAAAACAAAGGTTGTTGTAATATTTTATTTAACGCCCAATCCAATCACTGAAGACCCTCGTTCTGTAAAAGAAAAAACATAATAAACCAACAATATACTTACCTTCCACAGATCTGTAAAGTCCAACGATGTAAATCCTTCTGAAGGGGTTAAAACATTTTGCAGCAAGGAGTTCCGCTAATGCAGGCTGCTCCTTGCTGCAAAACCCCGGGGAATGAAGCTAAATATAGGTCAATGATCTATATTTAGCTTTATTTGTGGTGAGGCGCCCTCTGCTGGCTGTTCATAGATCGTGGGAACTTTCCTAGAAAGCCTGGGAGCTAATTGACGCCTCTCCATTATTAATTAGGCTTAATGTCACCTTACAATAGCAAGGTGGCATTAACCCTTCATTACCCCATATCCCACCGCTACACGGGAATGGGAAGAGAGTGGCCAAGTGCCAGAATAGGCGCATCTTCCAGATGTGCCTTTTCTGGGGTGGCTGGGGGCAGGTGTTTTTAGCCGGGGGGGGGGGGGGGGCAATACCATGGACTCTCTCCAGGCTATTAATATCTGCCCTCAGTCACTGGCTTTACTACTCTGGCGGAGAAAATTGCGCGGGAGCCCACGCCAATTTTTTCCGCCATTTAACAATTTATTTTAAGAGCTAGAACGGCCAAATTTTGCAGATACACACTACTAACATTAGTAGTGTGGATTATGCAAAAAAAAAATGGTGATATGGGATGGTTTACTGTATGTAAACCATGTCTCATATCATGTCGGGTTTAGGAAGGAGAAAGCAAAAGCCGGTAATTGAATTACCGGCTTTTTGCTATCTCGCGCTGTATGAAGGAATAATATATATATATATATATATATATATATATATATATATATATATATATATATATATGTGTCTACTGACATATATATATATATATATATATATATATATATATAGACAGTACATACTGTATGTTTTTATATTTTTTTTAACACATGGATCCCTTGTATAGGCGTATGTCGTTTTGGCAAGCCTGCGATAAAAACACGCAGTACGGCTGCCATACGGATTACATGCGGAGGATGCCATGCGCAAAAAACGGTGACACACCCTGCCTACGGAGGAGCTACGGACCACTATTTTCGGGACTTTTCAGCGTATTACGGCCGTAATATACGGACCGTATTGGCATACGCTGAGTGTGACGCCGGCCTCAAGCTCATTGCCTCCTTGTGAATGAAGTAGGATTTATGTCTGTGTACACCTGCATCCTTCCGCCATCCCTGAGTGCGTCTTCCTCTTATAAAGTGTTCAGCCTCTCTCACATGCTAGTGGTCAGGTTTTAGTCTCAGAGAGACATCTCAGGAGCAGAAAGTATGGAGGTCGACAGAGGATCAAAAACAATCAGAACTGGGGGGGCGTGGCCTGTCTGCCGATGGAGTAGGTCGCACAGAGCGGGAGCTCCTCAGCCAGGAACCTTAAAGCGGCACATTTCTACCTCTCCGGTGTCCTCGTTTGCCTCCACGACATCGGTACTGGTTCCCGGTGCGTCGGTTAGTGTATGGGGAAATCCAGAGCTGGCACCCGTGACCCCTCCAGGAGAATTCCTGACTTCTTTGCGGCCACCCCACAGCCACGGCCGGAATCCAAGATGGCGCCGTCCTCCCCCAGGCCTTCCCTCTCTTCACAACGCAACGCTCAGGCATCGCAGTCGGGCGCTGCGGCGTCGCATCCAGGCGGAGCAGCGTCGCATTCAGGCGGAGCAGCGTTGAATTCAAGCGGTACGGCGTCTGATTCGGCCGACGGTCCGGTGACCGCTTCTCTCCTCAAAGGTCTACTTGGAGACCTCAGAACCTCCATCCAAGAGGATATGCGCACTATGCTGGCTGAGCTAAGAGGGGAGGTGGCGGAGCTGGGTAATCGCACGGACCGTTTGGAACGCAAGATGGCGGAGCTGGTCTCTTCTCATAACGAGCTCTGGGACGCCCATGAGACCCTGCAAACCCTGGCCGCTAAAACTCACTCTAAAGCCCTGGACCTGGAAGATAGGTCCAGGAGAAATAACGTCAAACTTAGAGGCATTGAGGAATCTGTCCTGGCAGGGGATTTGAAGCTATTTCTGCAGGACTTTATGGCGGCAGCCTTACCGCAGTTCGCGCCAAAGGACTTCATAATTGACCGCGTGCACAGGATCCCTAAACCCTCCGGCCTGGGGCCCTCCATCCCCAGAGATGTGCTGGCACGCATACACTTTTTCGAAATGAAGGAGGACTTTCTACAGGCCCTGAGGAGGAACCCAGCTCTTCCTGAAAGATTTGCAAGCATCTCAGTCTTTCCGGATCTCTCCCCGGGTACTTTGGCCCTGTGGAGGGCCTTTGCCCCCTATACTACCATCCTCAGAGAGAAGGGCATCCTGTATCGTTGGGGGTTCCCTACCAAGCTGCTCATCCGCAAAGACGGATCAATCACCACCTGCCTAACTCCATCCCACGCAGCTTCTGCTCTCTCTAAATGGGGACTCCTGACTCCAGACACCTCGATCTCCGTAAACCTTCCTAAGCCTGGAGCTGGCGGAGGTCTCAGGGCCCGCATTACACCGGACTGGGAGGTGGCCTGAGCCCACTGCATCTATGGTTCCTGGCTATTTTCCCGCACGGATACACTTGGTTTTTCTTTTTTCTTTTTTTTAAGCTGCGTCGGTTTCTCTCCTGAGAGTTCCCGCAGCATTTGTTTGCCCCATAGGTGAACTGTTTTTCTGATTCTCACCTTCTGGACTCAGGGTATCCCTGAATGGACCTCGGTCCACTGGTTTATTTGTCGTATGTCTTGTTTGTTTCCCTATTTTTCTCTTCCCTGCTCCCGGTCTGCCCTTACTTATGTCCTAGCCTACTGGCCACATGTTTTCTATGCCTTTGCACAGGCTATCGGCGTCTGAGGATTGTAAAACTGTTTTTATGCCTTTTCAATGAGTATCTCACTGTATTCAATTAACGTTAATGGCCTCAACTCGCCGGGCAAGAGGTCTGTGGTCTGGCGTCAGTTGGGCAAAACCCGCCATGATATTTTGTGTCTGTGCAGGAAACACACTTGCTGGAATGTGATAATCCCAGAATGCAATCAGGTTTATACCCGCATCAGTTTTTCGCCAATGGCCCGTCAAAAAAGGCGGGAGTAGCCATTTTTTTCAGCAGGTCCAACTCCTTTCAGCTGGTTCGCTCTATAGCGGACCCGCTGGGTAGATTCATTGTGGTTCTATGCCTTATTAATAATGCCCCCTATACTATTGCCTCGATCTACGCCCCTAACGTAGGGCAGCTTAAGTTTCTGGAGGGCGTTTTCAAAACTCTACACGATATCCAACACGGTCACAAACTGATTACTGGTGACTTCAATGCCCCAATGTCTAGAGTTCTTGACTGCTCTGCCTCTTCCCTGACTAGATGCGAGATCGGGCCTCTAACTAATTCTTTCCACTTGCATGATGTCTGGCGATATCTGCATTGCGGTGAGAGAGATTACACATTTTTGTCTCCCAGACACGGTTCCTATAGCAGGATTGATTTTGTGCTGGTGAATGACGTGGCTCTTCCTCACTGCATCTCATCGGATATTGGCAGTATCACCTGGTCGGATCATGCCCCGGTGTCCCTTACCCTGAAAGACCCCTTGGCCATCAGACCCCCTGCGCACTGGCGTCTCAACGCCCATCTCCTTGCTGACCAATCCAACTCCCAATGTATAGAGGAGGCCTTGGGGGAATTTTTTGCCTCCAATGATACTCCTGACATAGGTGACGACACCCTCTGGTTCGCCCACAAGGCGGTAATTAGGGGTCATTTCATTAAGCTGGCGGCAAAGGCTAAGAGGAAGTACAATGCGGCCCTCCATTCAGCCCTAGACGAATTATCTCGTCTGGAGTCTGCTCATAAACTATCTCCTACTCCAGCGCTTCTCTCTGACCTTTCTAAAGCCCGCATGCATGTTCGCAATCTACTCCTCCATAAAGCTGAGAAGGCCCTGAGGAAAACTAGAGCCAAATTTTACACAATGGGGGATCGAGCGGGTGCTGTTCTGGCCAGACGTGTTAGGAAGAGAGAGGCTCAATCCAAGATCCCATTCTTGCTCAGGCAGGACGGCTCCCAGGTTCGCAACCCGATTCAGATTGCTGAGGAGTTTGCTTCTTATTATTCCTCGCTCTATGACCTCGGGTTTGACCTAGGGATTCCCCAGCCTTCGCGGGAGTCAATTTTGGCGTTCTTGGAGAGGGCTAATCTCCCCTCGGTCACCCAGGAGCAGCTCTCTTTCCTAAACGCTCCCATTGTCGAGTCTGAACTCTCGCAGATTGTCAGAGAGGCCAATAAGGGTTCCTCCCCGGGGCCTGATGGCTTTTCTTTCCTTTACTATGCTCAGTTCTTCTCTGTCCTCTCGCCCTATCTTTTGCGCCTTTTTAATAATTGGTTGTCGGTTGGCAGTATTAGGGCTGAGGGGTTGGAGGCTTCCATTGCGACTCTCCCCAAACAAGGGAAACCCACAACATCTCCGGGGAACTTCCGCCCGATAGCACTTTTAAACTGCGACGTTAAGCTTTATGCAAAAGTCTGGGCCAATAGATTATTCTCGGTTCTTCCTGGTCTCATCCACCCCGACCAAGTTGGGTTTGTTCCTGGCAGACAGACCAGGGATGGCACCAGGCGCCTGATAGATCTCTTGGATGTGGTGGAGAGGGGGAGCCTCCCCAGTGTATTCCTGTCGCTTGATGCCGAAAAGGCGTTCGACAGGGTGCACTGGGGTTATATTGAACTCACACTGGAGAGATTTGGCCTCACCGGGCAGATTGGCAGAGCGGTTATGGCATTATATTCCAATCCATGCGCGTCGGTTCGATCGGCAGGATTCGGGTCTCAGACATTTCCTATTCGGAATGGTACTCGTCAGGGCTGCCCCCTCTCCCCTATCATCTTTGCTCTGGTCATGGAGCCTTTGGCTGCCATGGTCAGGCAGAGCGCGGACATAAAGGGAATCGCGGTGGGGGGATCTGAACACAAAATCGGTCTCTATGCCGACGACGTGGTCCTGACCTGCACCTCACCCTTAACTTCACTGAATGCGATCACCTCCATCCTATCTGAGTTTTCGGCGGTTTCATATTATAAGCTTAATCTGACCAAATCCACAATTTTCCCCCTTTTCCTCCCCGCCCCCCTTCTGATTCAAATTCAATCTCAATATGCGTTTATTTGGGCTCCCTTGGGCTTTACGTACCTAGGCATCAGGATAACTAGGCTAGATAACATAGTCCGTGCGAATTGCGAAGAAACTCTTTCGGAGGTCAGGAAGGGCATGGAGCAATTATCAAGTGCGTCCCTCTTGTGGATGGCCCGCATACAAACGGCGAAAATGCTATTCCTTCCCAAAATAATGCACCTTTTTCGGTGCCTCCCCCTTTTTATCCCCTCGAAGTTTATTTCAGCTTTTCAATCTCTTATAGACCGGTTTATTTGGAACAAGAAGCCCCATAGGGTCAAGCGTTGGATTATGTCCCTACCGCACTCTGTGGGGGGGTTGGGAGCCCCTGCGGTGCAGTCTTACTATAGGGCGGCGATCCTTGAGCCCCTTAAAATATGGTGGGAGGGGAACTCATGTTTGCCCTGGTTTCTGATTGAATCTCATTTTGCCCCCAAAAACTCGCTTAGATTACTCTTGGAGCTTCAACTGCTTCAAGCTCCTCTTGTGGGCCCCTGTCTCCGTTCTATTAGGAATGCTTCTAAACTATGGGCGCTGCTTAGCACTTCCCATCTAATATTTATGTTTGACTATGTTTCTTTGCAGGCTCTGGAGTGTGCCATCGGCCACATTTCTCTTTCCTCCTGGACGAGGCGCGGGGTGCTCCGGGTGGCAGACCTTTTCGGCTCGGACGGCTTTTTGTCATTTGAGGACCTCTCAGGGAGATTCTCCCTTACTAAGTTTGACTTCTTTCAATACCTGCAGATCCGCAGCTTTGTCAGGTCATGTCGGCCATTCGGGGCGCCCCCGCCTTTGACAGAGGATCCGGCCCATAGATTCTTCAGACCGGCCACCATTGTGCCACATGGCATCTCCATAATCTATAAAGCCCTCATTTCATTTGGTTCTACTGACAAGCTTCCTTTCATGTCTTCCTGGGAGTCCGCGCTGGGTTTTGAGGCCTCCCTGGAGGATTGGCAATTTGCTATGGTACACCCTTCCAGGTTCTCGTCTTGTCTTGGCCACTTGGAGCAGGTGAAAAAAATTCAGCTCCACTGGTACCTCACCCCCGTCCACCTGGCGAAGGTTTTCCCAGCTTCCTCCCCTCTCTGCTGGAGGAAATGTGGCGCCTTGGGGTCCTCCTCTCATGTCTGGTGGTCGTGCCCGCAGATTCAGGTCTTCTGGCGCGAAGTGGAAGCTTTGATTGTTGATCTGACCCGTCTCCCCCTTGTGCTGAGTGGTCAGCTCGCTGTTCTAGGTATCTCCCTCATTGATCTCCCTTCCCCCCTTCGGCCCATAGTTTCTAATATCCTAGTTGCCGCTAGACAATGTATCGCGAAGCATTGGAAGTCCTCGGATTTCCCTTCCAGAGCAGAGCTGATCTCCAGGATCGACTTACACTTCTGCTACGAGGTTATTATGGCTCAGGGTCTATCGAGGAGAGCTAGGGTCCTCTCGTGGTGGGATCCCTGGATGTCCTCGGCATATATATCCCAGTCTGCTCTCTCCCTTATTTAAGTTGTATACTTCTCTAATTCTGTTTTTTTTCTTTTTTGCTTTATCTGACACTGTATTTGTGTAATTTGTACTGATTACATTGTGGTCTTTAATATATTATGCATTGGACTTTTCCCCTTATCCCCTTTCCTCCCCCTTCCCCCCCCCCCCCCCCGACTTCCTCTTTCATTCTCCCTCTCCCCCTTCGCCCTGAAGTTTTCTGATGTGTTGTTTAACATGTAAAATCTTCAATAAACATTGATTGGTTAAAAAAAAAAACAATCAGAACTGGCAAAGAGGAGGATCTGTTTGGTGACTATAACTTCAAAGCTATTTCCAGGAAAAAAAAACATCATGTTTGGACAACCCCTTCAAGAAACATTCTTAGACATGCGGACGGGGAGAATTCTTTGCAGCGGGGAGACGCTTGAGTACTTGTTGTGGACGTGTCATAAATAACTACGGTAGTTTACAGGATTATATTTCAGTAAGTCCCATACTTCGCCGTATGTTTTGGCTGCCTGAATGCTGGTAACAGCTGCTCTCCTAATACAACATGGAGCTTTTAAATAGAACTTGGCCCAGGATGTTGAACCTTGCAAGTTTAGACATTGAGGAAGGAACTCCTCATATCTAGGGGAAGTTCGCAAAGAAATCTATTACTCAAGCACTCTGGAGGGAGGCCGCAGCCATTTTTTGCAAAAGTGACAACAGGAATTGCAGCCATATAGATTGTCATCTATGATTTAGTTTCCCCAAAAAAGATCAAAGGTTGTTTGGATGTCAGCTGAGGAAGCCACTCCAAAGAAGCAGCGCCTTTCACTCTGGGATATATACGAGTAGTGGCTTTCATAACCTGCTAATAGATCAACTATATCTGCTTGGGTACCAAGAATTTCACAGCAAAATAATGAAATTGCCTTTTTTTATGATTCACAAATCCATCAAAATATGCATAAAAAGTGTAGGAGAATATTAGTCGTCATACCAACTCAACATGCAGCAGCATATTACTGTTGTGTGTTAAAATGCCCCATAATTCGCTGAGAGAATTCCAAGGGTGTAAAGCTGTCATCAGAGTAGAAGGCAGTGTGACAGGGTCATATGAGGGAAGATGTGTGTCACTGTGCTTAACCCCTTCAAGTCGCAGCCCTGTTTCATTTTTGCGTTTTCGTTTTTCACTTCCCTCCTCCCTGAGCCATAACTTTTTTATTTTTCCGTCAGTATGGCCATGTGAGGGCTTATATTTTGCGGGACAAGTTGTACTTTTGAACGACACCATTGGTTTTACCATGTCTTTTACTAGAAAACGGGAAAAAAATTCCAAGTGCGGTGAAATTGCAAAAAAAGTGCAATCCCACACTTGTTTTTTGTTTGGCTTTTTTGCTAGGTTCACTAAATGCTAAAACTAACCTGCCATTATGATTCTCCAGGTCATTACGAGTTCATAGACACCTAACATGACTAGGTTATTTTTTATCTAAGTGGTGAAAAAAAATTCCAAACTTTGCTGAAAAAAAAAAAAGTGCCTTTTTCCGATACCCGTAGCGTCTCCATTTTTCGTGATCTGGGGTCGGGTGAGGGATTATTTTTTGCGTGCCGAGCTGATGTTTTTAATGATACCATTTTTGCGCAGATACGTTCTTTTGATCGCCCGTTATTGCATTTTAATGCAATGTCGCGGCGACCAAAAAAATGTAATTCTGGCGTTTCGGATTTTTTTCTCGCTACGCCGTTTAGCGATCAGGTTAATGCTTTTTTTAATTGATAGATCGGGCGATTCTGAACACGGCGATACCAAATATATGTATGTTTGATTTTTTTTTTAATTGTTTTATTTAGGATGGGGCGAAAGGGGGGTGATTTAAACTTTTATATTTTTTATATTTTTTTCATATTTTTAAAAACATTTTTTTTTTACTTGTGCCATGCTCCAATAGCCTCCATGGGAGGCTAGAAGCTGGCACCACTTGATCGGCTCAGCTACATAACAGCGATCAACAGATCGCTGCTATGTAGCTGAAATGCAGGTGTGCTGTGAGCGCCGACCACAGGGGGGCGCTCACAGCAGGCCTGCATCAGTAACCATAGAGGTCTCAAGGACCTCTATGGTTACCTTCCTGATGCATCGCCGACCCCCGATCATGTGACGGGGGTCGGCGATGACGTCATTTCCGGCCGCCCCACCGGATGCGGTAGTTAAATGCCGCTGTCTGTGTTTGACAGCGGCATTTAACAGGTTAATAGCGGCGGGTGAATAGTGATTTCACCCGCCGCTATTGCGCGCACATGTCAGCTGTACAAAACAGCTGACATGTCGCGACTTTGATGTGGGCTCACCGCCGGAGCCCACATCAAAGGGGGTGACACGGCATGCGCAGTACTAGTACGGCGCATGTCGTGAAGGGGTTAATGGCGTCACTGATGTGAAACCAGAGTATTTTTCCACCAGCACACTACGTGTTGTGAGGGTTAAGTTAAAATTGCAAAAATGGGCTGGTTTTATGTGAACACCTATAGAGTGGAGAGTGGGTGGGAAGATGTCCACCTTATCTCCACCTGCAGAGCCCGGCAACTCCGTGTCCTGACAGGACCTGTGTGATGTCACAGTCACGTGATCAGTCACATGGTTTGGGTTTAAATTGCTGGACTAGAGAGGCAGTCTGTGTGTGGTGGTTTGGACAAGAGAGTCTCCAGACGGTGGTTCCAGGAGGAGCTGAAGACACATGGTGGTCTGAGCAGCGAATCCCCCAGACATATGGACTTTAGTATACATTATCTTTTTGTTTTGCCGTTACGCCAGAACTGCTCTCTTTACTATGCTGAACCTTGCTATGGTTTATGCTGTTCCACAATAAAACAGCAGGTGACTTAGCACAAGAAGCGTTCCCGTTCCTGTGTCTACCTTAGGAAACAGCTAAGTGAGTCAACCCCTTACAGCGGGTACTTTGAGGAACCTAAGGTTTAACACGTATTCAGGTTTGTTTCACACACATTTATTCCTTGTTTCCATATGTGTCTCATTGTGGTTTTGCTGCCTTCAGTCTGAATCAACAATGGACACATTCCAATAAGAACAAGGAGAACAAATGCAGGAACACGTGTTCTTGTATATAGTGTATATGTTATATGGACAGTAGTGCTGGGACACCTATACATTACATTTAAAGCTTTTCTAACATCCTATAATGAACCTAAACACAGTAATATGGAGCTAGTCAATCCATCGCAGATTCCTCTCTTCTGGGAATATTTTTCTACAAGATCTTGGAGATGTCGGTGGGACATTTTTCCCATTCATCCAGAAGAACTTTTATGAGATCAGACACTGATGTTGGAGGAGAGAACGGTCTTACAATCTCCATTCTAGTTCATCCCAAAAGTGTTGGATGGGATTGCGGTTGGGGCTCTGACAAGCCGGTCATGTTCATCCACACTACACTCATTAAACAATGTCTTTATAGAGTTTGCACTGGTCACAAGGACCTTTCCTAAACTGTTCCATCAAAGTTGGAAGCATAAAGTTGTACAAAATGTCTTGGCATGATGAAGCATTAGGTTTTCCTTTCACTAGATCTAAGAAATGAAGGGGCCCTAGGCCGACCTCTGAAGCAGGGGTAGACACATCATTGATGCAACCTGTGCAGCTGCACAGGGGTCCAAGTGGTAAGGGGGCCACATCCACCTCCAAAGTAGATGAAATTGTGCATTAAAATGAACTATTGGACTGCAAAGGGTCCATACACTGTTCTTGCACAGGGGCCCTTTTTAGTGACCTGAAAAACAACACCATTTCATTATCCCTCCTTCATCAAACTAAGGTAAAATTTTCCTGGCTTTAACCAAACCTTGACATGACCTAAGAGGTGTGTCCTAATATTATTTTTCCCTATGATGTATAGTCAGACCCTGTGCCACACTCCCATGGCGCTCTACTCCCCCCTAGCACACATAGCACCAGTGTCCGATATTGTTATGATCTGGTGGTTTAAGAACAACATGAGACAAGCTCTGAAGGAGGTGGTATCTGTACTGACCGCAAACCCTGAACCTAGCAGCGCAACTAAAAATAGCCGTGGGCGGTACCTGACGCTCCCTAGACCCCTCGGCACAGCCTAAGATCTAACTTCCCCTAAAGATGGAAACAGGAAACCTATCTTGCCTCAGAGAAAATCCCCAAAGGAAAGATAGCCCCCCACAAATATTGACGGTGAGAGGAGGGGAAAATAACATACGCAGAAATTAAATCAGATTTTAGCATAGGAGGCCAGTCTAGCTTGATAGATAGGACAGGATAGAATACTGTGCGGTCAGTATAAAAACTACAAAACAATCCACACAGAGTTTACAAAATCTCCACACCTGACTAAAGGTGTGGAGGGTAAATCTGCTTCCCAGAGCTTCCAGCTAACAGAAAAAATCCATACTGACAAGCTGGACAAATATAGAATGCACAGAATAATAAGTCCACAACATGTGGACTGAAATGAGCAAAGCCAGAACTTATCTTTGCAGAACTGGTCAGGAAACCAGGAGAATCCAAGCAGAGATGTGAATCCAGCCAGGAACATAGACAAGTGGCACAGGCTGAAGAAAGAGCCAGACTTAAATAGCGGACAATAAGTGGAGGCAGCTGATGACAGCTAACTCCAAGGAGCAGCCATACCACTAGAAACCACAAGAGGGAGCCCAAGAGCAGAACTCACAAAAGTTCCACTTACAATCACCGGAGGGAGCCCAAGAGCGGAATTCACAACAGATATATCTCAGCCAATTAACTATATTCTAGCATATATTCTTATCCCTGGCTGCATGCAAACAACAAATGAGCGGTCAAGTGGGCAGACTGGACCATCATTGCCACCTTATGTGATCCTTAAATTACAGCCCCCTTGGAACTGCAAGCAGAAAATAAAGGTTGTCTCCAGATATTCAAATGATTAAAACTTCACTTTTATTTAGAACATTTTTAAAAACATAGTCTCAGGCTTGTACAGCTCGTAGGGTCCCTGGTAATCTACCGACGCGTTTTGACCAGTTAGGTCTTACTCATGGTAAGCCCCCTTGGAATGGACCATTGGGCGATGAAGCTGTTTAAAGTTAGGAGAAAGCGGTGGAAGCAGTTTAGCAAATCTGATGACAGGTTCCCTTCAAACACTGCAATCATCTGCATTGTTCCATGAAATGGGCCAAACACCACGTGGATCACATCCGGAACAACAACCTGAACATCCTGCTCCAAATTGTGATATTATAATATAAAGAAATACCAAGGTATAATAAAAAAAATCTTCTTTTATGTGGAATTTTTATATTTCCCCATAACACATGCATACAGAGAACTTTCTATTTTGTAATTGCTTTTATAAAAGGTTTCTTTCTGACACATGAAGTGGATTCCTGAGCTATAATTCATGTACTAGCAATAACAGTATATATTATATATACACCTACATAAAAAATAACTGAGAAAAGAGGTAAAAGATCAAAGAAATGTACATTTTTGCACTCGGAGTTCGAAATAAATCAACAAAAATGCATCTTTAAAACATATTATGCATACTGGAAAGTAAAAGACACTTTGCTTCAACCACAACTATCATTAGAACATACTTCGCATTCTTTCTTAAGAAATCGTTTTCAACATCTCACCAGTGTAATGTTCAACAGGACGGTCAGCACATTTACTGTGATAAAAAATGTAATAGCAAAGCGCAAGAAATATTTACGTTAATGTCCATTTATTCCTTTGCTTGCACCTCAAATCTCAAAAATGAAGGCGTATTGTTTTGCATGTACAGTTCCTATGCGTACCTATGTGTTACCATGACACCAGACTACAAACAACTACTGAGTAGTCTGATTCTGCAGTCATCCTTTCTTCCATAGATACGATACTTGTTACTTGCATACAGTCGGTAGGTAGGTAGGTTAGTAAGCAAGAAGAGGACAGATGGAACGGAGTGTGACTACGGAAACAGACTACAAAGGAGTTGTTTGTAGTCTGTCACTATGGAAACACAGAAGCTGTAGACACAAAAAGAGGTAAAATATTAAAGATATCAAGAATATTTCTAGAGTTGCTTCATTTCTATTTTTAGAATGTTTAGGAGAAATGAAAAATTATGTTAATTGAAGGGCACAGTTTTTAAAGGGAACCTGTCACCATAATAATGCCGTCCACTCCGCAGGCATCATGTTATAAAGAAGGAGGAGACTGGTAAATAATTTTGAGAGAAAATATATAGCCTGTGTTTTCAGAATTTAATCCTCTACTCTTTCGGGTATTTTTGGTCCAGTGGGCGGTCCTATCAGTGATCGGCAGATTTCTTTTTATATATTCGTGCATACAGATGGCTGTCAGTCACTGATAGGACTGAAAATCATAGAAAGAGCAGAGGATTACATGACTAAACACAGGTTATTCTCAATCTTTTCTCACTAAACTATATATCTATCTACTCAGCTCCCCCTGCTCTATAACATGGTGCCTGCAGATGGGACATCATTTTCATGGTGAGAGGTTCCCTTTAAGGACAGCTTGTACATGTCGCTTATAGTAATTACATAAAATAACAATTCTCAGTAATCATTTTTTCTTAGAACTCTTTTTTTCCTCTCGAATATTTATAAATAAATTGACAACTGGGTGCTAGTATTCCTCTTGTATAAAGGAATACAGACACTGGCTGCTGTGATTGGACAACGTGAGATGTAAATCTTCAGAGAGGAAAAAGAACTCTAGTGCCACCTATTGGAAATAACAATCTAGGGGCCAATATCAACCCAATTACAAACACATGTTTCGGGGTGTTTTCCCCTCATCAGGGCAAAGCATGAGAGGTGGTCTGGCTGGGTGAGAGGCCTCTGACAGGTGGTTTAATGGGTAAAATGTCTCCATGTGAAGAGCGTCAATTTGGAGAAACTTATAAGACATGCAATCTATAAGACATGATAATACCCAGCTGTTTAATTATCATTTCTAGGAGGAATGGCACAAAGCAAAATGATAACAGAAGAAGCTCCAGAATCATTATTTCTTGAAGATGCAAGTATTTACTAAAAGACATTTCAGGAGAGGTGAAAGGTCCTAACTTCAGATCTTTTAGGTCTGTAACACAGATGCAATAAGAATTCATCCACACTTGTAACCCTCTCCACAGACTTCAATGGGCTGTTTGTGATTGCAAGAGGGATGTGAGCAGCGTGCATATTTTACGTATAAGGCTGCATAATGCAGACACTATAAATATGGATGTGTGCAGTACAATATCCATTTTTGCACATGATACTAAGCAATGTAAAGTAAAAGCAAAGAAGACAATATAATGCTACAAATAGTGTTATGATGAGGATAATGCTCGAGGGAAGGAAACACATGCTACATACTGAATGGAGAACACTTGCTAAAGCTGACATGGAAAGGGACGTAAGAATTTCATTTAGAGGAAACTAATGTCAGACAGTTGTTGCCAAGGCAAAAACAAAGAAATCACGAGATGCATTAAAAGAGACAGAGGCTCAAAGTTTAGGGCATCAATGTATAAGGAAGACATAATAAAGCTGTAGCAAATGGTAGCTAATGTAACAAAAGGAAAGAATGGACAACAAAACGAAAGAATGGACTACAGTACCCAGAATGATCACAAAAATTAGGAATATATAGAAAAAAGACATTTGGGAAGTGACCAAATAACTATATATAACAACGGTCAATAAATAGATCTCTCAAGATCTCCTTATACAATGGACTATAATTATAACAAGGTAGAATCCCTTAAAGAAGCCCTCCTCCTCCTCCTCCTCCTCCTCTCATCAAAGCTTTTTATATATTGCACTCATCATATTATATAGCACTGTGTACTTACAATTGCTTAGGGGAAGGAGGGAGCAACTGGGTCAGGAGTCGAAGAGGAGAATGATAAATGCAAGGACAAGAGACTATCCGTTACCCATACATATACCTATTGTGGGAAGGCTTCTCACCAGGGAGCGTGGGGAAGTAACACAGGAATCATTTCCAGTTAAATGTCCATGCTGGTTTATTGGTGCTTCATAAACCATGCAACAAGCAGAGGAAAATAAATGACCTTACAGTGCAGGTAAAACAAAGTAAACATTTCTTAACAAAGTCACTTTGGAGACAGTCCAGGACACATCGGCTGGATAGCATCCAGTATACCAGCTCAGTCTGGAGATAACACACAAGAGGCCCTCTTAGGCGAAGTTCACATTAGCGTTCAGGGGCTTTCCGGAGGGCTGCGTACATCCTCTGTTAAGCCCCGCCTACTTCTGAATACTTCTACATGCGTCCTGCGTACCTATCTTTAACATTGGGTACGCAGGACATGTGGATGTATGCGGATGCGTTGTTTTGATGTGCCCACTGACCGCATGGGAACGCAACAAGTTGCGTTTTGTGAGGACGGCAGGCACATCAAAACAACGCATCCGCATCCATCCGCATGTCCTGCGTACCCAATTCTAAAGATAGGAACACAAAGGTACGCAGGACGCAAGCAGAAGTATGTGGAAGTGGGCGGGGCTTAACAGAGGATGTACGCAGCCCTCCGGAAAGCCCCAGAACGCTAATGTGAACTTGGCCTTACCTCCACACAAACAGTGTGTCAAACAAACAGTCAGATGGAGTCAGGGTCGGTATAAAATGGACCGACTCCTAAAATATATAATAAACTGGGTACAGTAGTACAATGCAGGATGTGCTGTAAATGTTTTCATAAGAATTTGGGAAAGTTATAAAACGCTCTATAAATGTTTGTTCTGTTCCTGATCTAAGGATCTCTGCTTTTAGTTGAGATGAATCTGTGCTGCACTTTATGTACATGCTCAGAAGTGACCAGTGCTGTGGAGTCAGAGATGAGATGAATCTGTGCTGTGTTGTGAATTCCGCTCTTGGGCTCCCTCCGGTGGTTGTAAGTGGCACTTTTGTGAGTTCTGCTCTTGGGCTCCCTCTTGTGGTTTCTAGTGGTATGGCTGCTCCTTGGAATTAGCTGTCATCAGCTGCCTCCACTTATCTCTTCTGCTCGGCTATTTAAGTCTGGCTCTATCTTCAGCCAGTGCCACTTGTAAATGGTTCCTGGTTGGATTCACATCTCTTTGGAGTTCCCTGTTATCCTGACCAGTTCAGCTAAGCTAAGTTTTTGCTTGCCCTTTTCTGTCCATAGATTGTGGACTTATCCATTCTGTGCCTTCTATGTTTGTCCAGCTTATCAGTGTGAATTAATTCTGTCTTGCTGGAAGCTCTGGGAGGCAGATTTGCCCTCCACACCTTTAGTCAGGTGTGGAGATTTTTTGTAAACTCTGCGTGGATTTTTGTAGTGTTTTATACTGACCGCACAGTATTCCATCCTGTCCTATCTATTTAGTTAGACTGGCCTCCTGTGCTCATCCTGGTTTCATTCTGTGTATGTCTTTTCCCTCTCCACTCACAGTCATTATTTGTGGGGGGCTAATCTATCCTTTGGTGATTTTCTCTGAGGCAAGATAGCTTTCCTGCTTCTATCTTTAGGGGTAGTTAGCTCTTAGGCTGTGACGAGATGCCGAGGGAGAGTTAGGAGCATTCTACGGCTACTTCTAGTGTTGTGTTGAGCTTAGGGACTGCGGTCAGTACAGTTACCACTTCCTTCAGAGCTCGTTCCATGTTGCTCCTAGACCACCGTATCATAACAGTGCTGCACTTTATATACATGCTCAGTAGTGACCAGTGCTGTGGGGTCGGACATGAGATGAATCTGTGCTGCACTTTATGTACATGCCCAGTAGTGACCAGTGCTGTGGGGTCGGAGATGAGATGAATCTGTGCTGCACTTTATGTACATGCTCAGTAGTGACCAGTGCTGTGGGGTCGGAGATTAGATGAATCTGTGCTGCACTTTATGTACATGCTCAGTAGTGACCAGTGCTGTGGGGTCGGAGATGAGATGAATCTATGCTGCACTTTATGTACATGCTCAGTAGTGACCAGTGCTGTGGGGTTGGAGATGAGATGAATCTGTGCTGCACTTTATGTACATGCTCAGTAGTGACCAGTGCTGTGGGGTTGGAGATGAGATGAATCTGTTCTGCACTTTATGTACATGCTCAGTAGTGACCAGTGCTGTGGGGTTGGAGATGAGATGAATCTGTGCTGCACTTTATGTACATGCTCAATAGTGACCAGGGCTGTGAGGTTGGAGTCGTGGAGTCGGAGTACAGAGTCAGGAAAATTGAGGAGTTAGAGTCGGATGTTTAGCTTACTAACTCCGCAGCCCTGCAAAAAAGAAGCCTTTTATATTATGTGCACTAGAGCAATACTCCAGGTTTACATCACAGAGGACAACCACCTCTGTGATATATAAATCTCATCAACTATGTGTCCGGTAACCACCTTACCCTGTGTATTGTGTACATTTTGTTTCTGGAGGAAAGCAAGAAACAACCAGTCTCTACAGAAGTGGAAATTCTAGCAATGGTCCATTATGGCATATTCTGTAAATACTGTATGTCGAAAACATTAAAAACCCTTTTACGTTTTATTGAAATCCTGGTAGTGGTAAAATCTGAAAGTGCTTTTACATTGGCCAATCATGGCCCTCAAACAGCTTCATGTAAGCCGATCTGTCAATTAATAACTTGTTCAGACAGGCTGACTGCAATTTTGTGTACACAGAACGATCGTTAATAGGCTCATTCTATGTATATAGACCAGGGGTCGGGGAACCGTTTTCTGCTAAGGGCCATTTGGATATTTATATCATCATTTGAGGACCACATAAAATTATCAGCTTGAAAATCATCTTCCTGTATTTGGACAAACAATTACTAAACTCACGCCTAATATGATGGCTTGAACTGCTTAACTTTGGTGAGATGTGTGATGTTATGAGGTATTGATCATGTTGCTACTCTCAACTGCATTTCCAGGTTTGCTTTGGTCTGGAGCGCAGTTGACTCTTTGTGATGTTAATTTTTGTGGAGAACTCGCAGCAGTAAATCGTACCAAACACAGAAGTATATTATACTTCATGTCTCCTCACGGTGGGAAATTCATCACTGCTCACATTACCTCTATAGAATCCAAGCAGATGAAGGTGTACAGTATATACATCACATAGGATATACTGGGGCTGGAACATATACATCACATTGGAGACACTGGGGCTGTAGAATATAAATCACATAGGAGACACTGGGGCTGAATCATATATACCACATAGGAGACACTGGGCTGGAGCATATACATCACATAGGAGACACTGAGGCTGAAAATTATACATCACATAGGAAACACTTGGGCTGGAGCATATATATCACATAGAGGACATTGGGACTGCAGCATATACAATAGTAGACATTGGGTCTGGAGAATATACATCTCATATTAGACACTGGAGCTGTAGACTATACATCATACAGGAGACACTGAGCTGGAGCTTATACATCACGTAGGAGACACTGAGGCTGAAGATTATACATCACATAGGAAAAAGTTGGGCTGGAGCATATACACTGTGTGCAGCATTATTAGGCAAGTTATATTTTGATCACATGATACTTTTTATACATGTTGTCCTACTCCAAGCTGTTCAGGCTTGAGAGCCAACTACCAGTTACGTAAATCAGGTGATGTGCATCTCTGTAATGAGGAGGGGTGTTGTCTAAGGGTACCGTCACACAGTGCAATTTTCATCGCTACGACGGTACGATCCGTGACGCTCCAGCGTCGTAACAATATCGCTCCAGCGTCGTAGACTGCTGTCACACTTTGCAATCTACGACGCTGGAGCGATAATTTCATGACGTATGTGCGATGTAGAAGCCGTTGGTTACTATGCGCACATCGTATACGATATATGTTACACCATGCAATCATGCCGCCACAGCGGGACACTAGACGACGAAAGAAAGTTTCAAACGATCTGCTACGACGTACGATTCTCAGCGGGGTCCCTGATCGCAGGAACGTGTCAGACATTGCGATCTCGTAACTATATCGCTCGAACGTCACGAATCGTGCCGTCGTAGCGATCAAAATTGCACTGTGTGACGGTACCCTAAGGACATCAAAACCCTATATAAGGTGTGCTTAATTATTAGGTAACTTCCTTTCCATTGGCAAAATGGGTCAGAAGAGAGATTTGACAAGCTCTGAAAAGTCCAAAATTGTGAGATGTCTTGCAGAGGGATGCAGCAGGCTTGAAATTGCCAAACTTTTGAAGCGTTATCACCGAACAATCAAGCATTTCATGGCAAATAGTCAACAGGGTCGCAAGAAGCGTGTTGGGCAAAAAAGGCGCAAAATAACTGCCCATGAATTAAGGAAAATCAAGCGTGAAGCTGCCAAAATGCCATTTGCCACCAGTTTTGCCATATTTCAGAGCTGCAACGTTACTGGAGTAACAAAAAGCACACGGTGTGCGATACTCAAGGACATGGCCAAGGTAAGGAAGGCTAAAAAATTACCACCTTTCAACAAGAAACATAAGATAAAATGTCAAGACTGGGTCAAGAAATATCTTAAGACTGACTTTTCAAAGGTTTTATGGACTGATGAAATGAGAGTGACTCTTGATGGGCCAGATGGATGGGCCAGAGGCTGGATCAGTAAAGGGCAGAGAGCTCCACTCCGACTCAGACGCCAGCAAGGTGGAGGTGGGGTACTGGTATGGGCTGGTATCATCAAAGGTGAACTTGTGGGACCTTTTCAGGTTGAGGATTGAGTGAAGCTCAACTCCCAGACCTACTGCCAGTTTCTGGAAGACAATTTCTTCAAGCAGTGGTACAGGAAGAAGTCGGTATCGTTCAAGAAAAACATGATTTTCATGCAGGACAATGCTCCATCACATGCCTCCAACTACCCACAGCGTGGCTGGCCAGTAAAGGTCTCAAAGAAGAAAACATAATGACATGGCCCCCTTGTTCCCCTGATCTGAACCCCATAGAGAACCTGTGGTCCCTCATAAAATGTGAGATCTACAGGGAGGAAAACAGTACACCTATCGGAACAGTGTCTGGAGGCTGTGGTGACTGCTGCACGCAATGTTCATCGTAAACAGATCAAGCAACTGACAGAATCTATGGATGGAGGCTGCTGAGTGTCCTCCTAAAGAAAGGTGGCTATACTGGTCACTAATTTTTGGGGTTTTTTGCATGTCAGAAATGTTTTTTTTCTACATTTTGTGCAGTTATATTGGTTTACCTGATGAAAATAAACAAGTAAGATGGGAATATATTTGGTTTTTATTAAGTTGCCTAATAATTCTGCACAGTAATAGTTACCTGCACAAACAGATATCCTCCTAAGATAGCCAAATCTAAAAATAACCCACTCCAACTTCCAAAAATATTAAGCTTTGATATTTCTGAGTCTTTTGGGTTGATTGAGAACATAGTTGTTGATCAATAATAAAAATAAACCTCTAAAATACAACTTGCCAAATAATTCTGCACACAGTGTACATCACATAGAGGACATTGGGACTGCAGCATATACAATAGGAGACTTTGGGGCTGGAGTATATACATCACAAGAGATATTTGGGAAGGAGCATGTACATATATACGAGAGACACAGGAGCTGCTGTTGTGTTCACCTGTGGAGAGGGAGTGCAACGAGTGCAAACTCCGCCAGCAATCTACATCCAGACACTGCCAATGGCTAATAGTGAGCGCTGCGTGTGTATGCTTGCAGTGAATGAAGGAATTAAAGGGCTGGTGGCTTGCAAAACGCAGTCACCAGCCTGAGCACTGCAGTCCCTGGGAATCTGCCCAGCGGCTGGAGAAGGGGTCACCCTGGATATAGGGCACCATCAGGCCGGCCTCACACTAGCGTGTTTTACGGACGTAAGAGAGGTGCTGAAATTACGGATTGCATACGGTACAATGCTTCTCTATGCCCCAGCTCCTATCAGCCGTATTTTACTGATCCGTATTATACGGTGTTCTACGGCCATAGAAAAACGCAGCATGCTGCGTTTGTCACCGTATTGCGCAAAAAATGCGCCAATGAAAGTCTATGGGGGCCAGAAAAATACGGATTACACACGGACCAGCAGTGTGACTTGTGAGAAATACGCAGCGGTGTTCTAGCGAAAAGCCGGCAATTCAGTGCGGTGTACAGTAAAATCACACTGACAGGTTAGAATAGAATAGCTAAGATAAATGTCTACCCATAGTATAGGGGTATATATATATATATATATATATATATATATATATACACATATATATATATATATATATATATATATATATATATATATATACAGTACAGACCAAAAGTTTGGACACACCTTCTCATTTAAAGGTTTTTCTGTATTTTCATGACTATGAAAACTGTACATTTACACTGAAGGCATCAAAACTATGAATTAACACATGTGGAATTATATACTTAACAAAAAAGTGTGAAACAACTGAAAATATGTCTTATATTCTAGGTTCTTCAAACTAGCCACCTTTTGCTTTGATGACTGCTTTGCTAATTCTTGGCATTCTCTTGATGAGCTTCAAGAGGTAGTCACCGGGAATGGTCTTCCAACAATCTTGAAGGAGTTCCCAGAGATGCTTAGCACTTGTTGGCCCTTTTGTCTTCACTCTGCGGTCCAGCTCACCCCAAACCATCTCGATTGGGTTCAGGTCTGGTGACTGTGGATGCCAGGTCATCTGGCGGAGCACCCCATCACTCTCCTTCTTGGTCAAATAGCCCTTACACAGCCTGGAGGTGTGTTTGGGGTCATTGTCCAGTTGAAAAATAAATGATGGTCCAAACTAAACGCAAACCAGATGGAATAGCATGCCGCTGCAAGATGCTGTGGTTCAGTATGCCTTCAATTTTGAATAAACCGCCAACAGTGTCACCAGCAAAGAACCCCCCACACCATCACACCTCCTACTCCATGCTTCACGGAGGCATGTAGAGTCCATCGGTTCACCTTTTCTGCGTCGCACAAAGACACGGTGGTTGGAACCAAAGATCTCAGATTTGGACTCATCAGACCAAAGCACAGATTTCCACTGGTCTAATGTCCATTCCTTGTGTTCTTTAGCCCAAACAAGTCTCTTCTGCTTGTTGCCTGTCCTTAGTAGTGGTTTCCTAGCAGCTATTTTACCATGAAGGCCTGCTGCACAAAGTCTCCTCTTAACAGTTGTTGTAGAGATGTGTCTGCTGCTAGAACTCTGTGTGACATTGACCTGGTCTCTAATCTGAGCTGTTGTTAACCTGTGATTTCTAAGGCTGGTGACTCGGATAAACTTATCCTCAGAAGCAGAGGTAACTCTTGGTCTTCCTTTCCTGGGGTGGTCCTCTGTTATGATCTGATGATTAAGGAGCGACATGCGTCTAGCTCTGAGCAGGTGGCAACTATACTGACCACAGTCCCTAAGCTCAACACAACACTAGAAGTAGCCGTGGAATGCTCCTAACTCTGCCTAGGCATCTTGTCACAGCCTAAGAGCTAACTACCCCTAAAGATAGAAGCAGGAAAACTATCTTGCCTCAGAGAAAATCCCCAAAGGATAGATTAGCCCCCCACAAATAATGACTGTGAGAGAAGAAGGAAATGACATACGTAGTATGAAACAAGATTTAGCACAGGAGGCCACTTCTAGCTAGACAGAAATAGTACAGGGCAGAACGCTGTGCGGTCAGTAATAAAAACTAGAAAAAGTTCACCGCAGAGAAATGCAAAAATCTCCACACTTGACTAAAGGTGTGGAGGGCAAACTCTGCTGCCCAGAGCTTCCAGCTTAACTGAATAGATCCATACTGAAAAGCTGGACAAATGAACAAAAACAAAGAAAGTGCTGAACAACAAAATCCACAACAAGAGAACCGCAAAAGGACAAGCAGGGACTTAGCTTTGAAGTACTGGTCAGAGTGTCAGGAAAGTCCTAAGAGCAATGACTCCAGGCAGGAACAATTGACAACTGGCATTGAATGAGGGATAAGGCCAGATTAATATAGTCGAGCCAGAAAGACGATCAGTGAAAACAGCTGCTGAAGCTAAATCCAAGAAGCAGCCATACCACTGAAAACCACAGGAGGGAGCCAAAGAGCAGAACTCACAAAAATGCTACTTACAACCACCGGAGGGAGCCCAAGAGCGGAATTCACAACAGTACCCCCCCCTTAAGGAGGGGTCACCGAACCCTCACCAAAGCCCCCAGGCCGATCAGGATGAGCCAAATAAAAAGCACTAACCAAATCGGCGGCATGAACATCGGAGGCAACAACCCAAGAATTATCCTCCTGGCCATAACCCTTCCACTTGACAAGATACTGAAGCTTCCGCCTCGAAAAACGAGAATCCGAAATTTTCTCAACCACATATTCCAACTCCCCCTCAACCAACACCGGGGCAGGAGGATCAACAGATGGAACAACGGGCACCACATATCTCCGCAACAAAGATCTATGGAAAACATTGTGGATGTCAAAAGAGGCTGGAAGGGCCAAACGAAAAGACACAGGATTGATAATCTCAGAAATCTTATAAGGACCAATAAACCGAGGCTTGAACTTAGGGGAAGAAACCTTCATAGGAACATGACGAGAGGACAACCAAACCAAATCCCCCACACGAAGACGAGGACCAACACACCGACGGCGGTTAGCAAAACGCTGAGCCTTTTCCTGGGACAACGTCAAATTGTCTACCACATGAGTCCAAATCTGCTGTAACCTGTCCATCACAGAATCAACACCAGGACGATCAGAAGGCTCAACCTGCCCTGAAGAAAAACGAGGTTGGAAACCAAAATTACAAAAGAAAGGCGAAACCAAAGTAGCCGAACTGGCCCGATTATTAAGGGCAAACTCGGCCAACGGCAAGAAAGACACCCAATCATCTTGATCAGCAGACACAAAGCATCTCAAATAGGTTTCCAAGGTCTGATTAGTTCGCTCAGTTTGGCCATTGGTCTGAGGATGGAACGCCGAAGAAAAAGACAAATCAATACCCATCCTAGCACAAAAGGCCCGCCAAAACCTGGAAACAAACTGGGAACCTCTGTCAGACACAATATTCTCCGGAATGCCATGCAAACGAACCACATGCTGAAAAAACAATGGAACCAAATCAGAGGAGGAAGGCAATTTAGGCAAAGGTACTAAATGGACCATTTTAGAGAACCGGTCACAAACCACCCAGATAACAGACATCCTCTGGGACACAGGAAGATCCGAAATAAAATCCATGGAAATATGCGTCCAAGGCCTCTCCGGGATGGGCAAAGGCAAAAGCAACCCACTAGCGCGGGAACAGCAAGGCTTGGCTCGGGCGCAAGTCCCACAGGACTGCACAAAAGCACGGACATCGCGCGACAAGGAAGGCCACCAAAAGGACCTAGCAACCAAATCTCTGGTACCAAAAATCCCAGGATGACCAGCCAACACTGAACAATGGACCTCAGAAATCACCTTACTCGTCCATCTATCAAGAACAAACAGCTTCCCCACAGGACAGCGGTCAGGCATATCAAACTGAAATTCCTGAAGCACCCGCCGCAAATCAGGGGAGATGGCAGAAAGAATCACCCCTTCCTTAAGAATGCCAACTGGCTCAAGGACTCCGGGAGAATCCGGCAAAAAACTCCTAGAGAGGGCATCCGCCTTAACATTCTTAGATCCTGGAAGATATGAGACCACAAAATCAAAACGGGAGAAAAACAGGGACCACCGAGCCTGTCTAGGGTTCAGCCGCTTGCCGACTCAAGGTAAATCAAATTCTTATGATCGGTCAAGACCACAATGCGGTGCTTGGCTCCCTCAAGCCAATGTCGCCACTCCTCAAATGCCCACTTCATAGCCAACAACTCCCGATTGCCGACATCATAATTGCGTTCCGCAGGCGAAAACTTTCGGGAAAAGAAGGCACATGGATTCATCAAGGAACCATCAGAATTCCTTTGTGACAAAACGGCCCCTGCCCCAATCTCAGAAGCGTCAACCTCAACCTGAAAAGGAAGAGAAACATCCGGTTGACGCAACACAGGGGCAGAAGTAAATCGACGTTTAAGCTCCTGAAAGGCCTCAACAGCCTCAGAGGACCACTTAGTCACATCAGCGCCTTTCTTCGTCAAATAGGTCAGGGGTTTAACCACACTAGAGAAGTTGGCAATGAAACGGTGATAAAAATTAGCAAAGCCCAAAAATTTCTGAAGGCTCTTCACAGATGTGGGTTGAATCCAGTCATGAATGGCTTGGACCTTAACAGGATCCATTTCTATAGACGAAGGAGAAAAAATAAACCCCAAAAAAGAGACCTTCTGAACTCCAAATAGGCACTTAGACCCCTTCACTAATAGAGCATTATCACGAAGGATCTGGAATACCATCCTGACCTGCTTCACATGAGACTCCCAATCATTGGAAAAAATCAAAATATCATCCAAATACACAATCAAGAATTTGACAAGATAATTGCGGAAAATATCATGCATGAAAGACTGGAACACAGATGGAGCATTAGAGAGCCCAAATGGCATCACAAGGTATTCAAAATGGCCTTCGGGCGTATTAAATGCAGTCTTCCATTCGTCACCCTGTTTAATACGAACAAGATTATATGCCCCTCGAAGGTCAATCTTGGTAAACCAACTAGCCCCCTTAATCCTAGCAAACAAATCAGAGAGCAAAGGTAAAGGGTATTGGAATTTGACCGTAATCTTATTAAGAAGGCGATAATCAATACAGGGTCTTAAGGAGCCATCCTTCTTGGCAACAAAAAAGAATCCCGCTCCCAATGGTGACGAAGACGGACGAATATGCCCCTTCTCTAAAGACTCCTTAATATAGCTCCGCATGGCGGCATGCTCTGGCACAGAAAGGTTGAAAAGTCGGCCCTTAGGGAACTTACAGCCAGGAATCAAGTCAATAGCACAATCACAGTCCCTATGTGGAGGAAGGGAACTGGACTTGGGCTCATCGAATACATCCTGGAAATCTAACAAAAATTCAGGAACATCAGAAGAGGGGGAAGAGGAAATTGACATCAAAGGAACGTCACTATGTACCCCTTGACAACCCCAACTAGTCACAGACATTGATTTCCAATCTAGCACTGGATTATGTACTTGTAACCATGGAAAACCCAGTACAACAACATCATGTAAGTTATGCAACACCAGAAAACGGCAATCTTCCTGATGTGCAGGAGCCATGTACATAGTCATCTGCGTCCAGTACTGAGGTTTATTCTTGGCCAATGGTGTAGCATCAATACCCCTCAAGGGTATGGGACTCTGCAAAGGCTGCAAAGAAAAACCACAGCGCCTAGCGAATTCTAAGTCCATTAAGTTCAGAGCAGCGCCTGAATCCACAAATGCCATGACAGAAAAAGATGACAATGAGCAAATCAGGGTCACAGACAGGAGAAACTTAGGCTGCACAGTACTAATGGTAACAGATCTAGCGACCCTCTTAATACGCTTAGGGCAATCAGAAATAGTATGAGCAGAATCACCACAGTAAAAACACAGCCCATTCTGACGTCTGTATCCCCTCTGTTCCGCTCTAGTCAAAATCCTATCACATTGCATGGGCTCAGGACTTTGCTCAGAGGACACTGCCATATGGTGGACCACTTTGCGTTCGCGCAGGCGCCGATCAATCTGAATGGCCAGAGACATAGATTCGCTCAAACCAACAGGTGTGGGAAACCCCACCATAACATCTTTAAGGGCTTCAGAAAGACCCTTTCTGAAAATTGCTGCCAGAGCGTCCTCATTCCATTTAGTGAGCACAGACCATTTTCTAAATTTCTGGCAGCATAATTCTGCCGCTTCCTGACCCTGACACAGAGCCAACAGTGTTTTCTCAGCATGCTCTACAGAGTTAGGTTCGTCATACAATAATCCGAGCGATTGAAAAAAATGCATCTACATTAAGCAATGCCGGATTCCCTGACTCAAGTGAGAATGCCCAGTCCTGAGGGTCGCCACACAGTAGAGAAATAACTATCTTTACTTGCTGAATGGGGTCACCAGAGGAACGGGGTTTCAGAGCAAAAAACAATTTGCAGTTACTTTTAAAGTTCAAAAACTTAGATCTATCGCCGTAAAACAAATCCGGAGTAGGAATTCCAGGCTCTAAGGCCGGAGTCTGAACCACATAATCTTGAATACTCTGTACTCTTGCAGCAAGCTGATCCACACGAGAAAACAAACCCTGAACATCCATGCCTGCATCCAAATCCCGAATCACCCAGAGATCAAGAGAAAGGAAAAAGACAAAACAAACTAAAGAAAAAAAAATGGCTCAGAACTCTTTTTCTCTTTCTTCTTTTGAGAGGCATTCAACTCATTTTTGGCCAGTTGTACTGTTATGATCTGATGATTAAGGAGCGACATGCGTCTAGCTCTGCGCAGGTGGCAACTATACGGACCGCAGTCCCTAAGCTCAACACAACACTAGAAGTAGCCGTGGAATGCTCCTAACTCTGCCTAGGCATCTCGTCACAGCCTAAGAGCTAACTACCCCTAAAGATAGAAGCAGGAAAACTATCTTGCCTCAGAGAAAATCCCCAAAGGATAGATTAGCCCCCCACAAATAATGACTGTGAGAGGAGAAGGAAATGACATACGTAGTATCAAACAAGATTTAGCACAGGAGGCCACTTCTAGCTAGACAGAAATAGTACAGGGCAGAACGCTGTGCGGTCAGTAATAAAAACTAAAAAAAGTCCACCGCAGAGAAATGCAAAAATCTCCACACCTGACTAAAGGTGTGGAGGGCAAACTCTGCTGCCCAGAGCTTCCAGCTTAACTGAATAGATCCAGTTATGATGAGGTAATTCAGTACCACAATGGACATTGAAATCAGAGCACACACAGTGACCTGACAATAACCCAAAAACATAGAACGAGCTCTGAGACATGGGAACTCCGCCGACCGCAATCCTCAATCCTCTCCAACCACACCAGAGGCAGCCGTGGATTGCCCCTAACGCTCCCTATGCAACTCGGCACAGCCCGAGAAACTAGCTAGCCCGAAGATAGAAAACAAGCTCACCTTGCCTCAGAGAAATACCCCAAAGGAAAAGGCAGCCCCCCACATATAATGACTGTGAGTTAAGATGAAAAGACAAACGCAGAGATGAAATAGATTTAGCAAAGTGAGGCCCGACTTTCCGAACAGAGCGAGGATAGGAAAGGTAACCTTACGGTCAACACAAAACCCCACAAACAACCACGCAAAGGGGGCAAAAAGACCCTCCGCACCGACCAACGGTACGGAGGTACACCCTTTGCGTCCCAGAGCTTCCAGCAAGCAAGAAAAAACCAAACTAGCAAGCTGGACAGAAAAAAACAGCAAACAAAACAACAAAAGCGGAACCTAGCTATGCAGAGCAGCAGGCCACAGGAACGATCCAGAAGGAAGCAAGTCCAACACTAGAACATTGACTGGAGGCCAGGATCAGAGCACCAGGTGGAGTCAAACAGATCAGCACCCAACGACTCCACCACATCACCCGAGGAAGGAAACTCAGAAGCCGCAGTACCACTCTCCTCCACCAACGGAAGCTCACAGACAGAATCAGCCGAAGTACCACTCGTGACCACAGGAGGGAGCTCTGCCACAGAATTCACAACAGTACCCCCCCTTGAGGAGGGGTCACCGAACCCTCACCAGAGCCCCCAGGACGACCAGGATGAGCCATATGAAAGGCACGAACAAGATCGGGAGCATGGACATCAGAGGCAAAGACCCAGGAATTATCTTCCTGAGCATAACCCTTCCACTTAACCAGATACTGGAGTTTCCGTCTCGAAACACGAGAATCCAAAATCTTCTCCACAATATACTCCAACTCCCCCTCCACCAAAACCGGGGCAGGAGGATCAACAGATGGAACCATAGGTGCCACGTATCTCCGCAACAATGACCTATGGAATAAGTTATGGATGGAAAAAGAATCTGGAAGGGTCAAACGAAAAGACACAGGATTAAGAACCTCAGAAATCCTATATGGACCAATGAAACGAGGCTTAAATTTAGGAGAGGAAACCTTCATAGGAATATGACGAGATGACAACCAAACCAAATCCCCAACACGAAGTCGGGGACCCACACAGCGTCTGCGATTAGCAAAACGTTGAGCCTTCTCCTGGGACAAGGTCAAATTGTCCACTACATGAGTCCAGATCTGCTGCAACCTGTCCACCACAGTATCCACACCAGGACAGTCCGAAGACTCAACCTGCCCTGAAGAGAAACGAGGATGGAACCCAGAGTTGCAGAAAAACGGCGAAACCAAGGTAGCCGAGCTGGTCCGATTATTAAGGGCGAACTCAGCCAAAGGCAAAAAGGACACCCAGTCATCCTGATCAGCAGAAACAAAGCATCTCAGATATGTTTCCAAGGTCTGATTGGTTCGTTCGGTCTGGCCATTAGTCTGAGGATGGAAAGCCGAGGAAAAAGACAAGTCAATGCCCATCCTAGCACAAAAGGCTCGCCAAAACCTCGAAACAAACTGGGAACCTCTGTCAGAAACGATGTTCTCCGGAATGCCATGTAAACGAACCACATGCTGGAAGAACAATGGCACCAAATCAGAGGAGGAAGGTAATTTAGACAAGGGTACCAAATGGACCATCTTAGAGAAGCGATCACAAACCACCCAAATGACTGACATTTTTTGAGAGACGGGAAGGTCTGAAATAAAATCCATAGAGATATGTGTCCAAGGCCTCTTCGGGACCGGCAAGGGCAAAAGCAACCCACTGGCACGAGAACAGCAGGGCTTAGCCCGAGCACAAATCCCACAGGACTGCACAAAAGAACGCACATCCCGTGACAGAGATGGCCACCAAAAGGATCTAGCCACTAACTCTCTGGTACCAAAGATTCCAGGATGACCAGCCAACACCGAACAATGAACCTCAGAGATAACTCTATTCGTCCACCTATCAGGGACAAACAGTTTCTCCGCTGGGCAACGATCAGGTTTATTAGCCTGAAATTTTTGCAGCACCCGCCGCAAATCAGGGGAGATGGCAGACACAATTACTCCCTCTTTGAGAATACCCGCCGGCTCAGATAAACCCGGAGAGTCGGGCACAAAAGTCCTAGACAGGGCATCCGCCTTCACATTTTTAGAGCCCGGAAGGTACGAAACCACAAAGTCAAAACAGGACAAAAACAGCGACCAGCGAGCCTGTCTAGGATTCAACCGTTTGGCAGACTCGAGATAAGTCAAGTTCTTATTATCAGTCAAGACCACCACGCGATGCTTAGCTCCTTCAAGCCAATGACGCCACTCCTCGAATGCCCACTTCATGGCAAGCAACTCTCGATTGCCAACATCATAATTTCGCTCAGCAGGCGAAAACTTCCTGGAAAAGAAGGCGCATGGCTTCATCACCGAGCAATCAGAACTTCTCTGCGACAAAACAGCCCCCGCTCCAATTTCAGAAGCATCAACCTCGACCTGGAACGGAAGCGAAACATCTGGCTGACATAACACAGGGGCAGAAGAAAAACGACGCTTCAACTCTTGAAAAGCTTCCACAGCAGCAGAAGACCAATTGACCACATCAGCACCCTTCTTGGTCAAATCGGTCAATGGTTTAGCAATACTAGAAAAATTGCAGATGAAGCGACGATAAAAATTAGCAAAGCCCAGGAACTTTGGCAGACTCTTCAGAGATGTCGGCTGAGTCCAATCATGGATGGCCTGGACCTTAACAGGATCCATCTTGGTAGTAGAAGGGGAAAAAATGAACCCCAAAAATGAAACCTTCTGAACACCAAAGAGACACTTTGATCCTTTCACAAACAAAGAATTAGCACGCAGGACCTGGAACACCATTCTGACCTGCTTCACATGAGACTCCCAATCATCCGAGAAGACCAAAATATCATCCAAGTACACAATCAGGAATTTATCCAAGTACTCTCGGAAGATGTCATGCATAAAGGACTGAAACACTGATGGAGCATTGGCAAGTCCGAATGGCATAACTAGGTATTCAAAATGGCCCTCGGGCGTATTAAATGCAGTTTTCCATTCATTGCCTCGCTTAATACGCACAAGATTATATGCACCACGAAGATCTATCTTGGTGAACCAACCAGCCCCCTTAATCTGAGCAAACAAATCAGATAACAGCGGCAAGGGGTACTGAAATTTGACCGTGATCTTATTTAGAAGCCGGTAATCTATACAAGGTCTCAGCGAACCATCCTTCTTGGCCACAAAAAAGAACCCCGCTCCCAATGGCGACGATGACGGGCGAATATGACCCTTCTCCAAGGACTCCTTCACGTAACTCCGCATAGCGGCGTGCTCAGGTACAGATAAATTAAACAGTCGACCTTTTGGAAATTTACTACCAGGAATCAAATCGATAGCACAATCACAATCCCTATGCGGAGGTAGGGCATCGGACTTGGGCTTATCAAATACATCCCGGTAATCAGACAAGAACTCTGGAACCTCAGAAGGGGTGGATGATGAAATAGACAGGAATGGGACATCACCATGTACCCCCTGACAACCCCAGCTGGACACAGACATGGATTTCCAATCTAATACTGGATTATGGACCTGTAGCCATGGCAACCCCAACACGACCACATCATGCAGATTATGCAACACCAGAAAGCGAATATCCTCCTGATGTGCAGGAGCCATGCACATGGTCAGCTGGGTTCAGAACTGAGGCTTATTCTTGGCCAAAGGCGTAGCATCAATTCCTCTCAATGGAATAGGACACTGCAAGGGCTCCAAGAAAAACCCACAACGCCTAGCATACTCCAAGTCCATCAAATTCAGAGCAGCGCCTGAATCCACAAATGCCATGACAGAATGAGATGACAAAGAGCAGATCAAAGTAACGGACAAAAGAAATTTTGACTGTACTGTACCAATGGTGGCAGACCTAGCGAACCGCTTAGTGCGTTTAGGACAATCAGAGATAGCATGAGTGGAATCACCACAGTAGAAACACAGCCCATTCTGACGTCTGTGTTCCTGCCGTTCAACTCTGGTCAAAGTCCTATCGCACTGCATAGGCTCAGGTTTATGCTCAGATAATACCGCCAAATGGTGCACAGATTTACGCTCACGCAAGCGTCGACCGATCTGAATGGCCAAAGACATAGACTCATTAAGACCAGCAGGCATAGGAAATCCCACCATGACATCCTTAAGGGCTTCAGAGAGACCCTTTCTGAAAATAGCTGCGAGCGCACCTTCATTCCATTGAGTGAGCACGGACCACCTTCTAAATTTCTGACAGTAAATCTCAATCTCATCCTGACCCTGACACAGAGCCAGCAAATTTTTCTCTGCCTGATCCACCGAATTAGGTTTATCGTACAGCAATCCGAGCGCCAGGAAAAACGCATCAATATTACTTAATGCAGGATCTCCTGGCGCAAGGGAAAATGCCCAGTCTTGAGGGTCGCCACGCAAAAAAGAAATAATAATTCTAACTTGTTGAACTGGGTCACCAGAGGAGCGAGGTTTCAAGGCCAGAAACAGTTTGCAATTATTTTTGAAATTCACAAACTTGGCTCTATCACCATAAAACAAATCAGGAATAGGAATTCTTGGTTCTAACATAGGAGTCTGAACCACCAAATCTTGAATCTTTTGTACATTTATAACGAGATTATCCATTGAAGAGCACAGACCCTGAATGTCCATGTCCACACCTGTGTCCTGAACCACCCAAATGTCTAGGGAAAAAAAAAAGGCAAAACACAGTGCAAAGAAAAAAAAATGGTCTCAGAACTTCTTTTTTCCCTCTATTGGGAATCAATAGTACTTTGGGCCTCCAGTACTGTTATGATGAGGTAATTCAGTACCACAATGGACATTGAAGTCAGAGCACACACAGTGACCTGACAATAACCCAAAAAATAGAACGAGCTCTGAGACGTGGGAACTCCGCCGACCGCAATCCCCAATCCTCTCCAACCACACCAGAGGCAGCCGTGGATTGCGCCTAACGCTCCCTATGCAACTCGGCACAGCCCGAGAAACTAGCTAGCCCGAAGATAGAAAACAAGCCCACCTTGCCTCAGAGAAATACCCCAAAGGAAAAGGCAGCCCCCCACATATAATGACTGTGAGTTAAGATGAAAAGACAAACGCAGAGATGAAATAGATTTAGCAAAGTGAGGCCCGACTTTCCGAACAGAGCGAGGATAGGAAAGGTAACCTTGCGGTCAACACAAAACCCCACAAACAACCACGCAAAGGGGGCAAAAAGACCCTCCGCACCGACCAACGGTACGGAGGTACACCCTCTGCGTCCCAGAGCTTCCAGCAAGCAAGAAAAAAACCAAACTAGCAAGCTGGACAGAAAAAAACAGCAAACAAAACAACAAAAGCGGAACCTAGCTATGCAGAGCAGCAGGCCACAGGAACGATCCAGAAGGAAGCAAGTCCAACACTAGAACATTGACTTGAGGCCAGGATCAGAGCACCAGGTGGAGTCAAACAGAGCAGCACCCAACGACTCCACCACATCACCCGAGGAAGGAAACTCAGAAGCCGCAGTACCACTCTCCTCCACCAACGGAAGCTCACAGACAGAATCAGCCGAAGTACCACTCGTGACCACAGGAGGGAGCTCTGCCACAGAATTCACAACAAGATCCATACTGAAAAGCTGGACAAATGAACAAAAACAAAGAAAGTGCTGAACAACAAAATCCACAACAAGAGAACCGCAAAAGGACAAGCAAGGACTTAGCTTTGAAGAACTGGTCAGAGTGTCAGGAAAGTCCTAAGAGCAATGACTCCAGGCAGGAACAATTGACAACTGGCATTGAATGAGGGATAAGGCCAGACTAATATAGCCGAGCCAGAAAGACGATCAGTGAAAACAACTGCTGAAGCTAAATCCAAGAAGCAGACATACCACTGAAAACCACAGGAGGGAGCCAAAGAGCAGAACTCACAAAAATGCTACTTACAATCACCGGAGGGAGCCCAAGAGCGGAATTCACAACAGTCCTCATATGAGCAAGTTTCTTTGTAGCGCTTGATGGTTTTTGCAACTGCACTTGGGGACACTTTCAAAGTTTTCCCAATTTTTCGGGCTGACTATCCTTCATTTATTAAAGTAATGATGGCCACTTGATTTTTTTTACTTAGCTGCTTTTTTCTTGCCATAATACAAATTCTAACAGTCTATTCAGTAGGACTATCAGCTGTGTATCCACCAGACTTCTGCTCAACACAACTGATGGTCCCAACCCCATTTATAAGGCAAGAAATCCCACTTATTAAACCTGACAGGGCACACCTGTGAAGTGAAAACTATTTCCGGTGAATACCTCTTGAAGCTCCTCAAGAGAATGCCAAGAGTGTGCAAAGCAGTCATCATAGCAAAAGGTGGCTACTTTGAAGATCCTAGAATATAAGGCATATATTCAGTTGTTTCACACTTTTTTGTTAAGTATATAATTCCACATGTGTTAATTCATAGTTTTGATGCCTTCAGTGTGAATGTACAATTTTCATAGTCATGAAAATACAGAAAAATCTTTAAATGAGAAGATATGTCCAAACTTTTGATCTGTACTGTATATATATATATACAGTTAGGGCCAGAAATATTTGGACAGTGACACAAGTTTTGTTATTTTAGCTGTTTACAAAAACATGTTCAGAAATACAATTATATATATAATATGGGCTGAAAGTGCACACTCCCAGCTGCAATATGATAGTTTCCACATCCAAATCGGAGAAAGGGTTTAGGAATCATAGCTCTGTAATGCATAGCGTCCTCTTTTTCAAGGGACCAAAAGTAATTGGACAATGGACTCTAAGGGCTGCAATTAACTCTGAAGGCGTCTCCTTCGTTAACCTGTAATCAATGAAGTAGTTAAAAGGTCAGGGGTGGATTCCAGGTGTGTGGTTTTGCATTTGGAAGCTGTTGCTGTGAGCAGACAACATGCGGTCAAAGGAACTCTCAATTGAGGTGAAGCAGAACATCCTGAGGCTGAAAAAAAAGAAAAAATCCATCAGAGAGATAGCAGACATGCTTGGAGTAGCAAAATCAACAGTTGGGTACATTCTGAAAAAAGGAATTGACTGGTGAGCTTGGGAACTCAAAAAGGCCTGGGCGTCCACGGATGACAACAGTGGTAGATGATCGCCGCATACTTAATTTGGTGAAGAACCCGTTCACAACATCAACTGAAGTCCAGAACACTCTCAGTGAAGTAGGTGTATCTGTCTCTAAGTCAACAGTAAAGAGAAGACTCCATGACAGTAAATACAAAGGGTTCACATCTAGATGCAAACCATTCATCAATACCAAAAATAGACAGGCCAGAGTTAAATTTGCAGAAAAACACCTCAAGAAGCCAGCTCAGTTCTGGAAAAGTATTCTATGGACAGATGAGACAAAGATCAACCTGTACCAGAATGATGGGAAGAAAAAAGTTTGGAGAAGAAAGGGAACGGCACATGATCCAAGGCACACCACATCCTCTGTAAAACATGGTGGAGGCAATGTGATGGCATGGGCATGCATGGCTTTCAATGGCACTGGGTCACTTGTGTTTATTGATGACATAAGAGCAGACAAGAGTAGCCGGATGAATTCTGAAGTGTACCGGGATATACTTTCAGCCCAGATTCAGCCAAATGCTGCAAAGTTGATTGGACGGCGCTTCATAGTACAGATGGACAATGACCCCAAGCATACAGCCAAAGCTACCCAGGAGTTCATGAGTGCCAAAAAGTGGAACATTCTGCAATGGCCAAGTCAATCTCCAGATCTAAACCCAATTGAGCATGCATTTCACTTGCTGAAATCCAGACTTAAGACGGAAAGACCCACAAACAAGCAAGACCTGAAGGCTGCGGCTGTAAAGGCCTGGCAAAGCATTAAGAAGGAGGAAACCCAGCGTTTGGTGATATCCATGGGTTCCAGACTTAAGGCAGTGATTGCCTCCAAAGGATTTGCAACAAAATATTGAAAATAAAAATATTTGGGTTATGTTTATTTGTCCAATTACTTTTGACCTCCTAAAATGTGGAGTGTTTGTAAAGAAATGTGTACAATTCCTACATTTTCTATCAGATATTTTTGTTCAACCCTTAAAATTAAACGTTACAATCTGCACTTGAATTCTGTTGTAGAGGTTTCATTTCAAATCCAATGTGGTGGCATGCAGAGCCCAACTCGCGAAAATTGTGTCACTGTCCAAATATTTCTGGCCCTAACTATATATATATATATATATATATATATATATATATAAATATATATATATATATATATGTCTGTGAGACACATATATATGTATATATATTAAGATTTCAGCCAGCGCTAGATAGCATTAATTATGACACCTATCCATTATTCATCCAATAGTATGAAATGGTTAAAAAACACACACACGTTATTACAAAGTCTTTTAATGAAATAAATACACAGGTTTTTGTAATATTTTATAATATTGGTAATCCACCTGAAGACCCTTGTTCTGTAAAAAGGTAAAATAAAATAAAAAAACAACAATATCCCATACCTTCCGTCGTTCTGTCACATCCAACGATGTAAGTCCATCTGAAGGGGTTAACTAATTTTACAACCAGAAGCTCTGCTAATGCAGCTGTGCTCCTGCCTGTAAAACCCCGGGGAATGAATGGAATGTAGGTCAATGACCTGTAGTTACCTTCAGTCGCGGTGATGCGCCCTCTGCTGGATGTCCTCATATTAACTCGAGCCTGGGAACTTTTCAGAATATTTTCCCACGCTGGAGTTCATATGAGGACATCCAGCAGAGGGCGCATCACCGCAACTCGACGTAACTACAGGTCATTGACCTACATTCCATTCATTCCCCGGGGTTTTACATGCAGGAGCACAGCTGCATTAGCAGAGCTTCTGCTTGTAAAATTAGTTAATCCCTTCAGATGGATTTACATCGTTGGACGTGACAGAACGACGGAAGGTATGGGATATTGTTGTTTTTTTATTTTACCTTTTTTACAGAATGAGGGTCTTCAGGTGGATTACCAGTATAAAAAAAATTACAAAAACCTGTGTATTTCATTCAAAGACTTGGTAATAATGTGTGTGGTTTTTTTTAACCATTTCATACTATTGGATTAAAAATGGATAGGTGTCATAATTGACATTAATCTGGCTTAATGTCACCTTACAATAGCAAGGTGACATTAACCCTTCATTACCCCATATCCCACCACTACAGGGGAATGGGAAGAGAGTGGCCAAGTGCCAGAATAGGCGCATCTTCCAGATGTGCCTTTTCTGGGGTGGCTGGGGGCAGATGTTTTTAGCCAGGGGGGGGCAATAACCATGGACCCTCTCCAGGCTATTAATATCTGCCCTCAGTCACTGGCTTTACCATTCTGGCGGAGAAAATTGCGTGGGAGCCCACGCCACTTTTTTCTGCGATTTAACCCTTTAATTTAATAGCTAGAGCGCCCAAATTTTGCACATACACTCTGCTAACATTAGTAATGTGGAATATGCAAAAAAAAAGGGATATGAGATGGTTTATTGTATGTAAACTATGTCTCATATCATGTCGGTTTTGAGAAGGAGATAGCAAAAGCCGGCAATTGAATTACCGGCTTTAAAGCTATCTAGCGCTGTATGATATATTAATATATTAATATATATATATATATATATATATATATATATATATGTATATGTGTCTCACTGATATATATATATATATATCTATATATATAATTGTCTAAGGGTTTTTCCGTCTGTCTGTCTGTCTGTCCTGGAAATCCCGCCTCTCTGATTGGTCGAGGCCGCTAGGCACAGCATCGATGTAGAAATCCCGCATCTCTGATCTGATCACAATCAGCGACGAGCACAGCGACGATGATGTCATAAAGGACGTAGATATCCCGCGTCTCTGATTGGTCGAGGCCGCCAGGCTTCGACCAATCAGCAACGGGCACAGCGACGATGATGTCATAAAGGACTTGGAAATCCCACGTTTCAGATTCAGCGACGGGCACAGTATCGACGTAGATGTCATAATTGTTGCCATGGTAACGATGATGTCATAAAGGTTGCCTCGACCAATCAGCGATGGGCACAGTCTGCCGCAATTCTGCCGAATTCTGGAATCATCATTGTCCATATACTACGGGGACATGCATATTCTAGAATACCCGATGCGTTAGAATCGGGCCACAATCTAGTGTATATATATATATATATATATATATATATATATATATATATATATATATATAGACAGTATATATGTTTTTATGATTTTTTGAGCACATGGATCCATTGTATGTCCGTATGTCGGTTTTGCAAGCCTGCGAGAAAATCGTGCAGTACGGATGACATACGGATTACATACGGAGGATGCCATGCGAAAAATGCGCTGACACACCCTGCCTACGGATGACATACGGACCACTTCTTTGCTGACTTTTCTACGTATTACAGCCGTAAATAATGGACCATATTTTTATACGCTGAGTTTGAGGTCGGCCTCATTCTCAGCAGCACATCTCCTATTTACACATGATGAGTATTCTTTACTGTAAGAGCGGAGACACTATAGAACTCTATAGCAGAGGAAGTGTTGTGGTGAATTCACAAAATAAGGACAATAAAGGTCAGATACTTTTCTCAAGTGCAATATTAATAGTTGTATTTGCTATATTTCTGGAGAGGCTGTTAACCAGGGGTTTATTCCGATTGCTACATAGAATTTCTGTCCTAAGGCCTGTCCCACACGCCCAGATAATTCCGGTACCGGAAAAAATCGGTACCGGAATTATCTGTGTCCATGTGTCCGTGTGCTCACATGGCACATCAGTGTGGCACACATGCGGCATCCGTGTGCCGCCCGTGTGCCACCTGAGGACCACACGGACTGTGCAGGAGAGACAGCGCTACACTAAGCGCTGTCCCCCCTGCGTAGTGCTGAAGCCAGCTTTCATCTCTTCTCCCCCGCAGGAGAGAAGAGATGAAAGATCAAGTTTTTGTTATTTTTTGTTAAAAATAAAGTTTGCTGGTGAGCTCCCGCCTCCCATCCCTCGTGCGCCGCCCGGCCCCTTGCATAGAAATACTCACCTAGCTCCCGCGATGTCTCCTCTCTCTTCTCAGAGCTGGCAGCTTCTCCTGTATGAGCGGTCACGTGGTGCCGCTTATTACAGTGATGAATATGCGGCTCCACCCCTATGGGAGGTGGAGCCGCATATTCATCACTGTAATGTGCGGCACCACGTGACCGCTCATACAGGAAGATGTTGTGAATTCTGCTTTTGGGCTCCCTCCGGTGGTTGTAGGTGGTAATGCAGTTGTCTCTGGGCTGCAGTCCTGGACAGGTGTATCTGCTGATTGCAGCTCTGACTGGAGTATTTAGATTTGCAGGACTCATTAGTCCTTGCCAGTTGTCAATGTTTCTTGGGAAGTATTGGTTCTCTGTCTGGCTTCTCCTGCTTAGCTGCCAATTCAGCAAAGATAAGTGTCTGTTTCTTTTTCTATGGCACACAAGCTGTGTGCTTGTTTTTGATTGTATTCCTGCTCTGTGTTTAGTAGTCTCTGGAGTTGCAGATATACGTTCCACGTCTTTAGTTAGATGGAGGAATTTTTGTATAATCTGCTGTGGATATTTTTGGAAGGGTTTTAATACTGACCGCACAGAACTCTGTCCTATCCTTTCCTATTTTAGCTAGAGCGGCCTCTTGTGCTAAATCCTGTTTTCTGACTGTGTTTGTCTTTCCTCTCCTACTCACAGCCAATATTTGTGGGGGGCTGCCTATCCTTTGGGGTTCTGCTCTGAGGCAAGGTAGTATTCCTATTTCCATCTTTAGGGGTATTTAGTCCTCCAGCTGTGACGAGGTGTCTAGGGCTTGTTAGGTACACCCCACGGCTACTTCTAGTTGCGATGTTAAGATCAGGATTTGCGGTCAGTATAGTTACCACCTACTCCAGTGAAAGTTTTCATGCTGCTCCAAGGTCACCGGATCATAACAGGAAGAGCTGCGACGCTGAGAGGATGGAAGCGCCGAGGGAGCTTGGTAAGTATTTTAATGCTAGCGGGCGGACGCACAGGGGGTGGGAGGGGGTTGATTACCGGGAACTTTATTTTAAAAACAAAAAATTTTTTTTTAAAAATTATTTTTCATTTCTTCTCTCCAGCGAATGCTGCTGGAGAGAAGAAATGAATGGGGCTTCAGCACCACAAGCTGGGGGGACAGCGCTTACAGTAGCGCTGTCTCCTGCATGGCACACGGACTGCACACGGACAGCATCCGTGTGCGGTACGTGTTTTACACAGACCCATTGACTTTAATGGGTCCGTGTGATCCGTGCATTCCCACAAACACTGACATGTCTCCGTGTTTTTTAAACGGACACACGGTCCGTGAAAACACGCTGACATGTGCAGAGACACATTGATTTTAATGTGTCTACGTGAGTCAGTGTCTCCGGTACGTGAGGAAACTGTCACCTCACGTACCGGAGCCACTGACGTGTGAAACCGGCCTAAGATGAGGTGAATGAGCTTTGGTACCATGGGGGGGGGGGGGGGATTTGGTTTCTTCTTGATCAACACTGCAGAACTGGATGAGCAGGGTGGACATGTGCCTTACACGATTCTGTGAACTAGTGTATTGTATTTTGCTGTATAATGCAATCTTTTATTTGTAAACCAACTTCATTTTCCTAACACATTTAATACCATCTGCATCTAGAAAAAGCTACATGAATCATTTTGTAGTCAATGAGCGGAGTAATAATATACACATATTTACATCAGTTATACAAAGCTTACAAGGAAAGCTGCCTTCCAGGCACCACGGCTTCTAGGCTCATTTCAGAAACCAAGATTTCCTGCAGATACACTGTCACATATTTATTGTTACTGGTAATGAACACTCCAGGGCTGAATAAAACTGCAGATAAGCCAGTGTACGTCAGGTGCAATGTAAAAAATAAATCATCCAGGTCAACCTACTATGTTCCAGACAGCGAACAGAGAATTAATTACAGAGCACAAATCCCCCCAAAAGATTGCATTTATGGAAATTCATTATCACACGATGAGCACCACTAGGGCTCTGTTCACAATAGCTTCTATTGATAATGGAGCTATAATAGATTTTCTTGCAATCAAACAAACAAATTCTCATGGAGCATGCTGATTAAAGATCTGTCAGCAGGTTTTTCCTATGTTATCTGAAAGCACCATGATGTAGGGGCAGAGACCCTGATTCCTGTCATGTGTCACTTATTGGTCTGTGCTTTTGTTTCAATAAATTCAATCTTTTTAACAGCAGTAGATTATCAATACAGGACAATCTGCCTTGTCCTAGTCCAACCTCACCCCCTGCACTGATATCTACCAATTATACAATGCGCACAGAAAACCGTCAATCAGGGGTGTGGGCGGCGGGGTTATTCAGGGCTTAGGCTACTTTCACACTAGCGTCGTTTGACGCACGTCACAATGCGTCGTTTTGAAGAAAAAATACATCCTGCAAAGTTGCCTGCAGGATGCGTTTTTTTCTCCATAGACTTTAATTAGCGACGGATTGCGACGGATGCAACGTGTTTTTGCAGTCTGTCGGGACAAAAAAAACGTTGCTTGCAACTTTTTTTTTGTCCGTCGTGTCCGGAACTCCGCCCCCCTCCTCCCCGGACCTTACAATGGGGCAGCGGATGCGTTGTAAAACTGCATCCGCTGCCCCGTTGTGATTTTACTTCACAGCATGAGTCGCTACGTCGGCCCAACACACTGCGACGGGCCCGTACCGACGCTAGTGTGAAAATAGCCTATCTCTGGAAAGGCACATGTAAAAAAAATATTCACGGGAACAGAGGGAATAAAATAAAAGCAAAATCTTGCCATTTTTTATGCGATGGCAAGACCAGTTTACCAATGACCTTTGCATACGATGATTTGATGCTTCAATACAAAGCATAAAGTTAGAGTTTTATTACTTCTGCTAATGTACTTGTGTTGTTTCCTGAAACAACAGGAAGTTAGAGTCTAAAAAGTCCCAGTGGCCAGTGTGTAAATAAAGATTTTGATATGAAAAAAAAAAAAAACATGGCAAAATTTTAAAAATACATTTAGCAAATAAACTTTATTTCAACAAAGGATAATTTTCTGATGACATATTCCCTTTAGAGAGGACCTCTCACCGAACTTTTCATGTTGAATTGGACTGCAGATGAATATAACATTTTTTTTTTTCAATTTCCCTTCCCTGTTGTGGAGATATTAGCAATCAAAGTATTTGGCCCCCTAATCTATATATATAATTGTCTAAGGGTTTTTCCGTCTGTCTGTCTGTCTGTCTGTCTGTCTGTCCTGGAAATCCCGGCCTGGCGGCCTCGACCAATCAGAGACCGGCACAGCATCGACGTAGAAATCCCGCGTCTCTGATTGGTCGAGGCCGCTAGGCCTCGACCAATCAGCAACGGGCACAGCGACGATGATGTCATAAAGGACGTAGACATCTCACGTTTCTGATTCAGCGACGGGCACAGTATCGACGTAGATGTCATAATGGTTGCCATGGCAACGATGATGTCATAAAGGTTGCCTCGACCAATCAGTGACGGGCACAGTGTGCCGCGAATTCTGGAATCATCATTGTCCATATACTACGGGGACATGCATATTCTAGAATACCCGATGCTTTAGAATCGGGCCACAATCTAGTGTGTTAATATTTGTTATAAAAGTTGTTATTATCAGATAAATTTCACTGGGGGCATGTACTTCTTCCCCTGTGTGATTCTGACCAATGATGAACAGGCAGCAACACACTGGAGAAAGAAGAACTCGCCCCATCACTGCTTAGAGCAGGTTTCTCAGTGTGTGAGATGTATGAAAGGCATCCTGATTAGAAAGCACAGATGACTAATACCTTTCCGCTATAATGCCCTGTAGGCATATGGACAGCATAGCTGAGTTTAGCTGGGTCAAATTACAAACCCTTCTATCAGCTTTCCTTCTCTCCTAGCACTGTCAAATCTGCTGTACTGCCCCTCTCCCACACTGAGATGCATTAGTATTCACACGTATGTCTGGTTTGCTCAATCTGGACTCTCTGCAGTGAGATTAGAGCAGACTGTTCTTGCATCTCACACAGGAGTAGCTGAGAACAGGGAGATTACTCCTGTGTGAGATATAATAACATCCCTGATCTCACTGCAGAGGGAGTACAAGTTGCTTGAGCATAACAGGCATAAGTGTAATTACATCTCACACACTGGGAAACGTGCTCTTAGCTATTGTGGGGCATGTTCATTTTTATAGTATGTTTCTGCTTTCATAAAGGTGGAAAATGACACGCCCCCAGTGAAAACTATCTGATAACACTTCCTTGTACTTAAGAAATATTAACTCATTATGTACCAATACAATATTTCTATTTGGACATCGCGGCGGCCATTTTCCTGAAGCCGAGATTCGAACTCGGCTTCAGGAAAATGGCCGCCGTGATGTCCATCTGCGCACGCGCGGCATCCCGCGGCCATTTTCCTGAAGCCCCGGGAAGCAGGAGACTCCATCTGCGCACGCGCGGCCTCAGGAAGATGGCCGCGCCCACCGAGAAACCGCTGAATAGCGGCAAGCGCGCTCTTTTTCTACAGCTGCACAGTGCATTCGGCACTTGCGCATGCGAGAAGCACTATGCCACCAATGGGAACATAAGCAAGATGTGGGGGAGAAACAGCGCTGTGACCACGCCCATCCTACCTGACCAGCCTGATTGACAGGCGAAAAAGGCCACTTTTGTAAGGTATTTCGGCAGCATAGGTAGGGAATCAGGGGACAAAAAATACCCTATTGCAAAGCACAGCTCAGGCCCTATTTAACGGTATTTTTATCTCCTACTGAAAAAACGGGGTGACAGGTTCCCTTTAATTGGTAGTTGGCTCTCAAGCCTGAACATCTTGGAGTTGGACAACATGTATAAAAAATATCATGTGATCAAAATACAACTTGCCTAATAATTCTGCATACAGTGTACATTCATATTGCCTTTGCAAAACCATACTAAAGGTCTCATTTTACAAATAGAGTATATGTGATTTGGAACCTGTAGCTTTAGTATTCTGCCAGAAAATGTCATATAATATGACAGAACTGCTCAGAATAGGGCTGAATAGCAATGAAGACTGTCTAGTGCACGTGCGTTGCTAATCTACAATTTGCAGTCCCTCCAGCAGCATACCAGTGCTCTCCCCTGGGTAAGTGGCATGATATTATAGCTGAATAGCATTGGTCCATTATGATCTATCATCTTCATTAGTGGCTTACACGCTGTATACATGAGCCAACAGCAGCATCAATTCTGAGAACCATTTCCATTACAAATGACACAGAAAAAAATCGCAATAAGCAATTTAAGTATAAAGGTCATAAAAGGTCAAACTACCTCTGCTTAATGTCAGTGTATTAAGGAATTCCCAATTTACAAGAAAGAAGAGTCAAAGCTGCTTTCTTCTGCACACACATCAGCGAGGGATGAGTCAGCCTTGAGTGGTTTTATAAGATATCAAACTTCAAAAAAAGACCTTCTCTTCAGATCTGCAATGTTCGAAGAACTGCCCAAACCCAAGGACACCGTACATTATACTGTCGTTATTTTAGAGATACATTATTTGTGCTCTGAATGAAAATCAATATGTGATCCGGTGCCTGAAAGCTTTCAAGAGGTAATTGTGTGTTATATTAAGGATGTATTTTATGATTATGCTTTGCGGAGGAACAGTGCCCTTCCTGTGTCTTTGGGTATGGGCAGAACTTTGCATTCGAAAAGGGAAAGAAATTTGGCTGAACTGGAGGCACTAAATCTACAATATAGAGTACTGTGAGTAATTCGCTGAGCACTAATAAAGGAAACCTGTCTGCATGTACATATGGAAGTAGTGGTATGGTTGTCCCCTCCAAAAAATGATGGCTTTTTTGTGGACCTGAGCATAAAGATTAGCAGGGCCTTGGACTTGGGGACATGTTGACAGCCAACAGGTCACAGCATGAGAACCTCCTCTTACCAGCCAGCATCCCTGATGGTTCTTGTGATTAGCAGGAACAGAACAACTTTATCAAAGGGTCATCACGCGGCAATGATGACATTACACTGGGTCTACTAATTAAAAAAGGCACTGGAGATGCCATAGGTAGGAGGCGGTTCACAAGGTTCTTGAGCTAGAGTCCACAGACTACTGATGTGCCCTCTGGACCAGGGTCCTACAAATTTTTTAGCTCAACTCTTTTATTTAGAGATCTTACTTGCCAGAAATCTACTGTAGAAGCCACAACCAAATCTAGCAGGAAGTGGACTTAGGGTACTTAGACTACTTCTTCTAAATGCCATGATTTGCATCTCACTTGCACAGTAGATTTCTCATGAATGGTACATCTCTACAGAAAAGTATTATTTTTACTGGAAGACAAGAGTCTACATAACTATACCATTACTTCCATAAGTAAAAATGTGTTGACAGTTTCCTTTAATGTAGACAACATTGGGCTCTTTTTTGTGAATTTCTAAATTCTGTAAGTAACAGTACTGGGTTATTTGAAGTCCGGAATGTATAGCGTTAAATTAAATGGTGTATACATTTTTTGATCAGAAGGAAAACAAGTCAACATAAGTAGGGCAGTCTGGAATAGAGGCAGGGCTGGAAGCACAGAAATCACAAATCTCTATTATGTTCGGCATACATCGAGCTCTTGACAAAAATGAATACAGAGGTTATAATCATGTCATACACAGAAATCACTATGGCTGTGGGGGCGGGAAACCAGAACCAAAGGGTTGCGGAGGATAAAATCACATTCAGACCTCAATACCTGACAAAAGTGAGCAGTAAGAAAACAGAGTGACATGGGCTTATTATACGATAATCTAGATATAACTATATCACTTAACCCACATGCCTCCTATTATGAAAAATATACACAGAGCCATATAGGCCGATTTTATAAGCTGAAAATGGGCAAATAAGAGCTCTTAAAACCCCTATTTTTCAAACATCAGTAAACGATCAGTCAATGACCGAGCAAAACGATCCACAATGCAGCCGAAGAAAAAGAATATATGCGGCACTCACCCTTTTGTAGCTGTGTATTCGTGCACTTTATTGGAAAAAATATATTAATACATCCATCAGGACATCAGGCATGCAGGAGGGTGCGGTAATGGAGTAAGGACGACGGCCGTTTCGCACAGTGAGTGCTTCGAGGGGTCCAGGCCGAGCAAAACGATGATTCATTGTGGATGTGCTGCCATTCAAATAATCGTCGGCAGCACATCCCCTTTTTACTTGCACAATGTGCTTCTGACATCAAGGATTTAATCAAACAGAAATTAGACGTAACAACTTAAAATGACTGAAATTAACTTCTAAAAGAATACACCTAATGATAATGTAGGTGTCTACGTCTAAAGACTGGAATGGCAAACCATTCGGAATGAAGACCAGAGGGAAAAAAACAAAAAACAAGATGTGCAGAAATGAAAAGGGATAAAAAGGAAATTATATATATCACTAGATGGCAGCCCGATTCTAAAGAATCGGGAGTCTAGAATCCATATATACTTTATTTATTCAAATGTAAGAATAATACAATTAATAAATAATAGTAAGAAAGAACAAAAAATGGCTGCACTCACCAGCTCTTGACAATTCTTGTTATTTAAGGTACAGTTACACAGGATCCATGAACATGCTTATGAGGGGAGGGATGAAAGACATCAGACGACAACTTTGCGTGTTGTGGCAAATGCCACAACAACGGTTCTTAAGCGTGGTGGTGGCAAACAACAGGTTAATAAGAGGCAGTGTCAGGTAGTAGGAAAATAGCCAGTTAATAATAGGCAATAGTTCTTTGCAGGAATGCAGATATTAATAAATAGGCAGGTTATATTGCAGAGAAATTGCTGGGCAATAATGGACAATGTCCTTATGTGGCAAATAATAGAGCAATATACCCAATGTGGCAGAGAAGAGGTTAATAAACGGCAGTCTCTCAGTATAACAGTCAGTGAATAATAGGCAGTGTATGGAGAAAACACCAAACAAAAGTTCAAAATTGGTGTGAAAATGTCACTGAACCACTTCACAACTAAATATATATAGTTTTGGTAAATGGTATTATAATTTTTTTGACGAAATTCGGCAGGAGCTTGAAGAGCAACGTCACTGGGCCCGCCTCCACGCAGTAGAAACTTGCTGTGAGGTAAAAATTCAAAAATCACACCAAAATGGCGGGCGGAGTGTGTCACAGTACGGCACGTTTCTGATTGGTCGCTCGCAGCAGGCGGCAACCAATCAGACACTGGACACTGTTGACGTCACTTATCTCCGGACATTAGCTCCGGACATTAGCTCCGGACATTAGCTCCGGACATTAGCTCCGCACATTAGCTCCGCACATTAGCTCCGGACATTAGCTCCGGACATTAGCTCCGCACATTAGCTCCGCACATTAGCTCCGGACATTAGCTCCGGACATTAGCTCCGGACATTAGCTCCGGACATTAGCTCCGCACATTAGCTCCGGACATTAGCTCCGGACAAAGCCACGGAAGTTGGCACAAATTGCAGGAAGTAGTATTCTAGGCAATTAATCTCCGGACATTAGCTCCAGACATTAGCTCCGGACATTAGCTCCGGACATTAGCTCCGGACATTAGCTCCGGACAAAGCCACGGAAGTTGGCACAAATTGCAGGAAGTAGTATTCTAGGCAATTATCTAATATATAATTGCCTAGAATACTACTTCCTGCAATTTGTGCCAACTTCCTGTCCGGAGCTAATGTCCGAAGCTAATGTCCGGAGCTAATGTCCGGAGCTAATGTCCGGAGCTAATGTCCGGAGCTAATGTCCGGAGATAAGTGACGTCAACAGTGTCCAGTGTCTGATTGGTTGCCGCCTGCTGCGAGCGACCAATCAGAAACGTGCCGTACTGTGACACACTCCGCCCGCCATTTTGGTGTGATTTTTGAATTTTTACCTCACAGCATGTTTCTACTGCGTGGAGGCGGGCCCAGTGACGTTGCTCTTCAAGCTCCTGCCGAATTTCGTCAAAAAAATGATAATACCATTTACCAAAACTATATATATTTAGTTGTGAAGTGGTTCAGTGACATTTTCACACCAATTTTGAACTTTTGTTTGGTGTTTTCTCCATATACTGCCTATTATTTTTGTTATTTCTTACTATTATTTATTAATTGTATTATTCTTACATTTGAATAAATAAAGTATATATGGATTCTAGACTCCCGATTCTTTAGAATCGGGCTGCCATCTAGTATATAAGATAAAATGCCTTTATTAAAGTGAATGGCAGATTAATATAATATGCAAGAGTGTCCGCACTAAAAATAATCAATAAGAAAAACACCATGAACAAAAAAAGATTAAAAAAATGAAGCCACAATATATCATGACATAATCACATGAAAATATATGTAAAGATGAATAGAATATGACGAAGGACGCAGTTTGGAAACGCGCGTCGGGGTGTGCTCAGCACTACACCGTGCATCGGGGACCGCCATTCCACTACCGCCAGGTATTATCTTTTCAATCTCCTACACTACCTTCCTCATGATCGTGAGCTGTGTTTTCAATTATGCTGTTTGCTGTGGGCAGTATTTGCCTGATATGTTCTCCTGAATATGGATATTTATTATTACACATTTTTTCTATTTTAGAGAAAGACTATTATATATGATTCTATTTCTATATTTGGATTTATTTTATTTGTGTATTATACTCATGTATTGAGATGGTATTATACTGATGTATTAAGATGGATTTGCGGCACTGCATTATCGATCTAGTGGATTTATTGTTGTGATTCATTTTTATCTACATATCTTATACGTTTTTTCCAACATTAATACTCTATTCATCTTTATATATATTTTCATGTGACTATGTCATGATTTTTTGTGGCAGTCCCTGCTTCATTTTTTGATCTTTTTTTGTTCATGGTGTTTTTCTTATTGATTTTAGTGCGGACACTCTTGCATTTTATATTACGGTAATCTGTCAATCACTTTAATAAATGCTTTTTATAATATATTTTTCCTTTTTGTCCCTTTTTATTTCTGTACATGCCCTGGGTTTTTTTTTATCAATGATTTAATGTCAGATTTAATTATTTATATGGCCCATTAAATTCTGCTTGCTGGCAGCACATCGCCCAGTGTACAAAGGAACTTTTACCTATGGCGTGGTCTGGTCTGATGGGCATTGCTGGCCTTGATCCGGCGCTTCTTCTCTTCTTGTGATCACCTTGCCCATGCTTGCGTCAGGTGGATGACATGTCCTGCGTCATCCACACAGTGTCCTGCATCTCGCTTCTGCGCAGGCATACTACTCTCTGCGCTGCCGAGAGTATTGTAGTGCGCATGCACCGGTGTTCTTTGGCCTTTCTCCTTGCATGCACACTACAGTACTTTACTTTGCCCTCGACAGGGTTGAGAGACACCTGCATGATGGAGGACACTGTGTGGATCATGGAGGACACTGTATGGATGATGGAGGACAGTGTGTGGATGATGGAGGACACTGTATGGATGATGGAGGACATTGTGTGGATAATAGAGGAAACTGTATGGATGGTAGAGGACACTGTGTGGATGATGGAGGACACTGTGTGGATGATGGAGGACACTGTGTGGATGCTGTAGGATGTGTCATCCACATGAAGGAAGAAGGAGGATGGAGATTGTAAAAAGAGAGGAGGGGCCAGATCAAGACCAGAGATGCCCATCAGACCAGACCGCGCCATTGGACAGAAAACCTGAAGTTGATGATAATGATGCTGCAACAAATAATGCTGCACCAGAAAAGAAAAGCCAGAAATATTGGGAGGTAAGAGGAAAATCACAGGTCTCCTGTCCAGCAGTCACAGATTACTGACTTGGCTGATAGACCGGAGTCCTGAAAATCGATTCTCCCTCCTATAGTCATGTTCCCATACAGTTTGCATTGGTCCGTATGTATGGGCCATAAACAAATTGTATATAGTTTATTGGGAAAAATATCACTGTCTTAAGGCACTTCATGACTTCATGAGGGAATGTGGGTTCATGACAGTGGAACAGCTGGTGCCTTATAACACTCTTAATACATTACAGCATATGGAGTGCTTTGCCTCACTCTCTCTCTCTATTTATCTCCTTATTTATTTTTTATTGACTTTTTATGGTGTAAGATTGTAGTAGCATCGTACATAGTGAAGAGGCAGTGACCCACAAAGTTCAAACACAAAAGTCTCTTTTAATGTGTTTCCTCACAGCATTAAAGTCCAATTCACATAAATGCACATAACTTCAGTGTATATTATCAGTGATCAGTTTACACCAGTTCATAGCAATACAAATCATATGGCTTCAGATTGCGATCCCTAAACAGGCAAGACTTCACATGTCCAAGCTAGCCCCCACCGACTAGTTCTCATGGGTGTCCTGCATCGCTGTATCACAGTCTCTTTACTCACATAGTCGTACACAGTCCAGGATATCCTCCGGATAGCAGCCGGGCACCATATCCACCTATTTGCAATCGTTACACATGCTAGTCCTCTTTCGGGCACAGGACATCCGCTTCCGGGCACAGGACTGTCCACATCCGACTCCTTTGGGCACAGGACATCCACTTCCGGGCACAGGACTGTCCACATCTGAGACCAGTACCATGGACGACTTGCATCACTGTACACGCTGCTGGTGCCAGGCTATTCAGCTGCCCTGGGTGCTTGCTCCACTTGCCTGTGCCTCCATGCACTCAGCCAACACTCTGCAGGCCTCTGCTCTGCACACCAGCACACACCAGACTAACATTGACGTGCACCTCACACACCTGACCTGACACACCCATCCCAATTAAAATAGTAAAAACAGGGAAAGGTACGGTAAAATAAAATGCCTTTATTACATATAATATATATAAATATACAGGGCAACAATAGGCAATCACAAAAGTGTGCCTGTAACTGGAGGACTAAAATATATATATATAAAAATATACAGCAGCAAAAAATAGCAACAATTACTGAAAATGGACACAGAGAGGACTGGGTAAAAAAAATACTAAAGAATATTATTGGAGAAATAAAGAACAATGTATATATCCTGAGTGTATAGATGGCGATATAGGTATGAAAATGATATATATATATGTATAAGACAAATGGCCATAAATGATAGAAAAAAATAAAATAAAAAGGCACTCAGCAAGCCAAGTGAGGGCTACTAAAAAACATATAAAAAGTGTAATAAAAACCATGTACGAATATAATAACCGCTAATAATATGAAAATGTGCACATTGGCAATAAAGTGCAAAATTTCGGCCGCATTGTTTTCTCTGCACCTGGCAGCTTTTGTGACTCTGGGCTCATCTCTCACTATTTTTTGCACGCTATGTGTATCCTCTAGTTTATTATTTAGAGGTCTGCCTCTACCCTTGTTCACACTGGTTTGGACTATTGTCTCTTACACCTCTATTTTGCACTTTATTGCCAATGTGCACATTTTCATATTATTAGCGGTTATTATATTCGTACATGGTTTTTATTACACTTTTTATATGTTTTTTAGTAGCCCTCACTTGGCTTGCTGAGTGCCTTTTTATTTTATTTTTTTCTATCATTTATGGCCATTTGTCTTATACATATATATATATCATTTTCATACCTATATCGCCATCTATACACTCAGGATATATACATTGTTCTTTATTTCTCCAATAATATTCTTTAGTATTTTTTTTACCCAGTCCTCTCTGTGTCCATTTTCAGTAATTGTTGCTATTTTTTGCTGCTGTATATTTTTATATATATATTTTTTGGTCCTCCAGTTACAGGCACACTTTTGTGATTGCCTATTGTTGCCCTGTATATTTATATATATTATATGTAATAAAGGCATTTTATTTTACCGTACCTTTCCCTGTTTTTACTATTTTAATTGGGATGCTTATACATATTCACACTGGTGTTTATGATATGTCTTGATCTTCATACTTGAGGTTCTTTGTTCTGTTCTTACACCGAATGGTCTGCCATTCATACACTAAGTAGTGGTCTTTTGGTATTTGCACATTGCACAATCTCTCTAAATATCATTATTCCAGCCCGGTTGTGGTCCGAATATTGGGAGTTATTTTTCTGATCGCTATTTTTGTTTCATTTCTGACACACCCATACCTCTTACTGCAGGGCTTTTAACACACACAAACCTGTGGCCTTCAGCCACATGGAAAACCTGGATCGGAAATCCGTGACTCCCATGCACACCTATGGACTTCATCCGTCTGCATGCACATTCTGGGGGAGCACAAACAGCGCCCCCTAGCTGTAACAGAGGCCACAGCCTCACATGGCTACAAATGAAGAAATCAATGGGACATCCCAAGACAGTTAGTGCATTGAATAAAGTCAGTTCTATATTAAGAAAATCCGAAATAGGAGACAAATATAGATACTTAATTTTGAAAAAGGTGACTAGGGACTATAGGATAAGTTTTATACAGGGAAATAGCTATGTTAGAGGAAGCAGTTGAACCCAAGGCCTTAGAGATAAATGAATTGATTCGTGAGACCCTGAACCAGAGGCCAAGTCAGTATTCTGTGGCAGCGGGACTATCACTGACACCTCTTCTGATTACTAGGTGAGACATCATGCAAGAGTCACACCACAAGGATAGGGTCTACAAATAGACCCTGGTGCTGGGGTCTCTACAGGAGAGAGGACTTCACTGATCGTAAGTACTTACACTCTACAGGAGAGGGAACCTCGCTGATCATAAAAGCTTACACTCTACAGTAGAGAGTCTTACCCAGTGACTCTGAAAATAGAAAACGACTCCTGTGTACAAACTGTGCGCCGCTGGGAACTGCTGATCTGTGATGTCCCAGGAACTGACCACCACTGTACAAAGTATGATAATTCGCTGTCATTGCTGCAGGGCACAATGAGGAGGCCCGTGAGGCCAAGCAAAAAGATATTAGCCCGCTCTCTGATGTTTCAGTAATGTGGGAAAAGGTGCCAATATTTTTTTGGCAAACTGTTACTCGAAACGTAAAATGTTTCAATTCGCTTAATACCGCGAATTTCAGGAAATTTGACTCAAATTCAATTTTCTGGCGATTGGCCAGCTCATCTCTATTAATCACATATTCTACAGTCACAATTGACCCCAGCATCTAAGCGGTTAATTTCTGAAACTTGGTGGATGGTAGCTGTCAATCAGCACCACATCCACTGCTTGTGATCATACATGATTTCAGTGCTAGGTGAAGATTTATAGTGGATGCTGTCAAGGAGTTAACGACATGTTATGATAATTGTAATTATTAGCTGATTTGATTTTTAGGCCGCGGTCACACTACCGTAGAATACGGACGAGTGCTATGCAAGAAAACATTGCATAGCACTCGGACCTGTGTTAATCTATTGGGAAGCTCACCACCGTTTTTTTTCTCAGGCATATTCTACGTGCGAGTGATATTGCAGCATGCTGCGATTTTTTGCATATGTCGGCAGAGTCTTGGGTGCGAGAAAAAATCAGACACCACACGGACCATCAGTGTGACTTGCGAGAAATACGCACACATTTTTCTCATTTCACCCCATTGAGCCATTAAATTCATTGAGGAAAAGCAGAGAGAAATGTAAAGCCATACGCATGTCATATGGATGTTATATGGATACTTAGATGCGAGGAAATCACATCATAGTTTTGCAAATGGATTACATACGGATCACCATACGGAGAACATTGCTGCGATTCTCGGGTGAGAGAATCGGACCGATTTTTCATACGTTGCATCTGACTCCGGCCTTATAGTCAGTGAGGCTGCAATATCCAAATTTTCTCTAGTTCTAAGGAAACAAACATAAAAAAATTGTCTGGTCTGGAAACTCACATTTAATTACCTTATTAGAGAATTTTGAGTTCATAAATGGAAATTTTCTAATTAGTTACAGAAGATAGCAGCCACAAAAAGTATCTGTCACTATGGAGGACCTGGCAAGTCCGAATGTTACGTGGACAAACCATTGATTTCACTGGGCCCTGTGTAATGCCTCGTCTTACCAGTGGTGGCACTGCAGAAGAACGTGACACTCACTTGTTTCTAGTGCAACATACTGCTGATCTCTGGAGATCACTGTCTCTGGAGATCACTGCAGCAGAACACCCTATGATTGGCCCTTCAAGAAAAGATTGCCAAAGGGTATGTCTCTAACATACTTAGATTTTCAAAACAAAAATGCTTTAGGATATGTCAACGTTTCTTTCCTTTTCCTGCATCTTATTGGTCGTTTCCTAAATGCATGTTCATTGTTTTTCACCTCTGGCATTTTTATTAGCATTTTTGGTCATCTTTTGTACTAGCATTTTTCAGTGTGTTCTTTTTTCCTATTCAACAATGAAGAAACGGCTATTAAAAATGCTGGGAAAATGCTCAAAAAGACGCCCGGGTGCCTTCTGAGCCTTCTCATTGACTTGTATTGTAAAATACAGAGCATCTTCTGAGCTCAAGACACCTGAAGAGTGGACAGGTATGTTTGGCCTCAACTGGTGATGTGGATCCTCTATGCCTCATGACTAAGACCTGATGGTCGAAACGCGTCGGCGTTGACCACCTGGGACCCCCATCTCTTTTTTGCAAATGTTTGCATTTTAAAGTGTTTTCAATAAATTGACTTTTTAGAAGATCCATGCTGGAGATTATTTTTTCTTTTTCATTGCTGGCTCTGGACTACGCCCTTGACCAAGGCGGCTCCGTGCATGGACATCATTGCACTGTTGAGGGATTGGTGAGCTGACTTATTTTCTTCCCATTTTTTCCTTTTTCACTATTTTTGTATTTCAGGTCCAGGTGGGCACATGAGAAGCGAGAACTTGGCATACTTCATAATATTAGTAAAAGCAGGTGGGATGAAGTGGAACCCAGCAAGGATTGAAGCAAGTTAAAGAACAATGTGCACAGAGGTGGAGTACACAAAACAGATGTCTAGAGACTCAATCCTAACACACTGTTGTCTGTCCTAATGGGTTTTAAATGGGATTAGAGAGATGATGTCACTGAGCCACGCTGGGCAACCTGTAAAATCTGACATGGAGCACAGCAGATGGCAGTGGACCAAGGTGAAGGAAGCAGAGCCCAGGATACCCGGGACAGGTGAGTAACAAGGTCACTTTGATTAGCCACTTGGCGTGTTTATATTTTCAGCTTTTACATTTTAAAAATTAGAAAAAAGAAAAAGGGCGGATGCAATAGTTTGGCCACCCTGCATGATTAGTACTAGGGTTGAGCGAAACGGGTCGAACATTTTCAAAAGTCGCCGACTTTTGGCTAAGTCGGGGTTTCATGAAACCCGATCCGACCCCTGTGCGGGGTCGGCCATGCGGTACGCGACTTTCGCGCCAAAGTCGCGTTTCAATGACGCGAAAAGCGCCATTTCTCAGCCAATGAAGGTAAACGCAGAGTGTGGGCAGCGTGATGACATAGGTCCTGGTCCCCACCATCTTAGAGAAGGGCATTGCAGTGATTGGCTTGCTGTCTGCGACGTCACAGGGGCTATAAAGAGGCGTTCCCGCCGACCGCCATCTTACTGCTGCTGATCTGAGCTTAGGGAGAGGTTGCTGCCGCTTTGTCAGAAGCAGGGATAGCGTTAGGCAGGGTCCATTAACCACAAAACCGCTTGTGCTGCAGCGATTTGCACTGTCCAACACCACCCTCGGTGTGCAGGGACAGTGGAATTTTTTTTTTTTTTTTTTTTCCCCTCAGCGCTGTAGCTCATTGGGCTGCCCTAGAAGGCTCCCTGATAGCTGCATTGCTGTGTGTACGCCGCTGTGCAAACCAACTGCTTTTTTCAAAGCACAAATCCTCTTGTTCCTTCCTTTCTGCACAGCTATCTTTTTTGTTTGTCCACACTTTTTATTTCATTTGTGCATCAGTCCACTCCTTATTGCTGCCTGCCATACCTGGCTGAGATTACTGCAGGCAGGGAGATAGTAGCTGCCTGCCATACCTGGCTGAGATTACTGCAGGCAGGGAGATAGTAATTGTAGGACATTCCCTGTTTTTTTTTTTTTTTTTTTTTTGGTGGGAGATTAAGATTGGCAATTTGGCATTTCTGCTAGAGTGCCATCCCTGTGTGTGCCATCTCTCTCACATAGTGGGCCATAGAAAGCCTTTTCATTTTTCTGTATTTTTTTTTGTGGGGTGTATAAATTCTCCCTGATAAAAATACAGTGGGAGATTAATATTGGCCTTTGGGCTTGTGTGCCAGTCCTGAGTGTGCCATCTCTCTCACAAATAGTGGGCCATAGAAAGCCTATTTTATTTTTTTTTGGGTTTTATAAATTCTCCCTGAAAAAAAGGGAGATTAATATTGGCCTCTGGGCTTCTGTGCCAGTCCTGAGCGTGCCATCTGTGCCAGTCCTGAGCGTCCCATCTCTCTCACAAATAGTGGGCCATAGAAAGCCTATTTAATTTTTTTTTTGGTTTTATAAATTTTCCCTGAAAAAAGGGAGATTAATATTGGCCTCTGGGCTTGTGTGCCAGTTGTGAGCGTGCCATCTGTGCCAGTCCTGAGCGTGCCATCTCTCTCACAAATAGTGGGCCATAGAAAGCCTATTTAATTTTTTTTTTGGTTTTATAAATTTTCCCTGAAAAAAGGGAGATTAATATTGGCCTCTGGGCTTGTGTGCCAGTTGTGAGCGTGCCATCTGTGCCAGTCCTGAGCGTGCCATCTCTCTCACAAATAGTGGGCCATAGAAAGCCTATTTAAATATTTTTTTGGTTTTATAAATTCTCCCAGAAAAAAAGGGAGATTAATATTGGCCTCTGGGCTTCTGTGCCAGTTGTGAGCGTGCCATCTGTGCCAGTCCTGAGCGTGCCATCTCTCTCACAAATAGTGGGCCATAGAAAGCCTATTTAAATATTTTTTTGGTTTTATAAATTCTCCCAGAAAAAAAGGGAGATTAATATTGGCCTCTGGGCTTCTGTGCCAGTCCTGAGCGTGCCATCTGTGCCAGTCCTGAGCGTCCCATCTCTCTCACAAATAGTGGGCCATAGAAAGCCTATTTTATTTTTTTTTTGGGTTTCAGAAATTCTCCCTGGAAAAAAAAAGGGAGATTAATATTGCCCTTTGGGCTTGTGTGCCAGTACTAAGCGTTCCATCTCTCTCTCTCTCTCAGTCAGTGGGCCATAGAACGCATATTTTTGGTTTTATTTGTTTTCTAAATTCTCCCTGAAAAAATCATTTTATTTTATTTGGTTTCTAAATTCTTCCTGATAAAATCATATTTTTTTTATTATTTTTATTTCTAAAGTCTCCCTGAAAAAAAAAAAAAAAAAAAACAACCAAAAAAACAGTGGGAGATTAATATTGGCCTTTCTGCTTGTGTGCCAGTCTTGACTCCTGGGTGTGCCATCTCTCTCTCTCTCTCTCTCTCTCTCTCTCTCTCTCTCTCTCTCTCCAATTGTGGTCCATAGAAAGCCTATATTTTTTTTCCTTGATTTGGGTTCTAAAATCTACCAGAGAAAATAACTACATCAATCATTGGTAGAAAAATATTGGCCTCTGGGTTTGTGTGCCACTCCTGACTCCTGTGTGCGTCATCTCTCAGTCAGTGGGCCATAGAACGCCTATTTTTGGTTTTATTTGTTTTCTAAATTCTCCCTGAAAAAATTATTTTATTTTATTTGGTTTCTAAATTCTTCCTGATAAAATCATATTTTTTTTATTATTTTTTTTTCTAAAGTCTCCCTGAAAAAAAAAAAAAAAAACAGTGGGAGATTAATATTGGCCTTTCTGCTTGTGTGCCAGTCTTGACTCCTGGGTGCGTCATCTCTCAGTCAGTGGGCCATAGAACGCCTATTTTTGGTTTTATTTGTTTTATAAATTCTCCCTGAAAAAATCATTTTATTTTATTTGGTTTCTAAATTCTTCCTGATAAAATCATATTTTTTTTATTATTTTTTTTTCTAAAGTCTCCCTGAAAAAAAAAAAAAAAAAACAACCAAAAAAAACAGTGGGAGATTAATATTGGCCTTTCTGCTTGTGTGCCAGTCTTGACTCCTGGGTGCGTCATCTCTCAGTCAGTGGGCCATAGAACGCCTATTTTTGGTTTTATTTGTTTTCTAAATTCTCCCTGAAAAAATCATTTTATTTTATTTGGTTTCTAAATTCTTCCTGATAAAATCATATTTTTTTTATTATTTTTTTTTCTAAAGTCTCCCTGAAAAAAAAAAAAAAAAAAACAACCAAAAAAAACAGTGGGAGATTAATATTGGCCTTTCTGCTTGTGTGCCAGTCTTGACTCCTGGGTGCGTCATCTCTCAGTCAGTGGGCCATAGAACGCCTATTTTTGGTTTTATTTGTTTTATAAATTCTCCCTGAAAAAATCATTTTATTTTATTTGGTTTCTAAATTCTTCCTGATAAAATCATATTTTTTTTATTATTTTTTTTTCTAAAGTCTCCCTGAAAAAAAAAAAAAAAAAAACAACCAAAAAAAACAGTGGGAGATTAATATTGGCCTTTCTGCTTGTGTGCCAGTCTTGACTCCTGGGTGCGTCATCTCTCAGTCAGTGGGCCATAGAACGCCTATTTTTGGTTTTATTTGTTTTCTAAATTCTCCCTGAAAAAATCATTTTATTTTATTTGGTTTCTAAATTCTTCCTGATAAAATCATATTTTTTTTATTATTTTTTTTTCTAAAGTCTCCCTGAAAAAAAAAAAAAAAAAAACAACCAAAAAAAACAGTGGGAGATTAATATTGGCCTTTCTGCTTGTGTGCCAGTCTTGACTCCTGGGTGTGCCATCTCTCTCTCTCTCTCTCTCCAATTGTGGTCCATAGAAAGCCTACATTTTTTTTCCTTGATTTGGGTTCCAAAATCTACCAGAGAAAATAACTCCATCAATCATTGGTAGAAAAATATTGGCCTCTGGGCTTGTGTGCCACTCCTGATTCCTGTGTGCGTCATCTCTCACTCAGTGGCCCATAGAAAGCATATAGTTTGTTACATTTGTTTTCTAAATTCTCCCTGCAAAAATCTATTTTTTTTTTTTGGGGGGGTTTCTAAAGTGTTCCTGAAAAAAATAAAAATAAAAAAAAAATAATAGTGTGACATTAATATTAACATTTGTGCTTCAGTGACAGTCCTGCGTGTGGGGCATCTCTCTAATTTGCAGCCACCAAAAAAAGAGTGTGTAACATTGGGCCTGATTTTCGCTGTGGTCTCACCAACCTGTAAAGGGGTAGCTAAATCATACAGAAGTTATAGCTCACCGTGTAAGTTGTGTGACTGCAACAAATAACGTTAGTTTGGTTACGTTTTTAAAACAATGAGGAAGTCTAGTGGAAGAGGTCGTGGCCGGGGGCGTTCATTGTCAGCTGGTAATGAGGGTAGTGGTAGTGGTGGAGCATCAGGTGGTCGTGGGGGAAAAAATATTGCACCTAAGTCTGGAGCTGTGGAGCCAGGTTCGTCGTCCGGCTACACAAGGCCTCGAACGCTCCCTTTTCTGGGATTAGGAAAACCGCTTTTAAAGCCGGAGCAGCAAGAGCAAGTTTTGGCTTATCTTGCTGACTCAGCCTCTAGCTCTTTTGCCTCATCTCGTGAAACTGGTAAAAGTAAAAGCAGCGCGTCGTTAGTGGATGTTCACGGTCAGGGACAAGTCACTTCCTTGTCCTCTTCAGCAAAAACAACAACAGAGAAGAATGCAGCAGGCGACACAACGGGTTACTCCATGGAGCTCTTTACACATACCGTCCCTGGCTTAGAAAGTGAAGCAGTTAACAGTCCATGCCCATTACAAATTGAATCTGACATGGAGTGCACTGACGCACAGCCACAGCCAGACTACTATGCTGGTCCTTTGACTCAGACCACAACATTGCCCTCGCAGGGTGCTGATCAAGAATCAGACCCTGATGAGACTATGTTGCCCCATCACGAACGCTATACCACCGAACGACACGGTGACACAGACGAAGTTGCGCAGGAGGTACAAGAAGAGTTATTAGATGACCCAGTTCTTGACCCCGATTGGCAGCCATTGGGGGAACAGGGTGCAGGCGGCAGCAGTTCTGAAGCAGAGGAGGAGGAGGGGCCGCAGCAGGCATCAACATCGCCACAGGTTCCATCTGCCGGGCCCGTATCTTGCCCAAAACGCGTGGCAAAGCCAAAACCTGGTGGAGGACAGCGTGGCCATCCGGTTAAAGCTCAGTCTGCAATGCCTGAAAAGGTATCCGATGCTAGAAAGAGTGCAGTCTGGCATTTTTTTAAACAACATCCAATTGATCAGCGCAAAGTCATCTGTCAAAAATGTTCTACTTCCTTAAGCAGAGGTCAGAATCTGAAAAGTCTCAATACTAGTTGCATGCATAGACATTTAACCACCATGCATTTGAAAGCTTGGACTAACTACCAAACGTCCCTTAAGGTTGTTGCACCCTCGGCCAATGAAGCTAGTCATCAACGCAACATCCCTTCCGGCAGTGTAGGACCACCATTTAGCGCACCACCTGCTGTATCTGTGCAGGTATCTTTGCCAGGCCAAAGCAGTCAGGGTCAGGGAATCACCAGTTTCGTAGTAGGAAACACTGCATCTAGGGCACCGGCGGCAACAATACCATCTCCCACCGTCTCTCAGTCTGCCATGTCCACCGGCACCCCCGCTAGTTCCACGATCTCCAGCTCTCCAGTCCAGCTCACCCTACATGAGACTATGGTTAGAAAAAGGAAATACTTAGCCTCGCATCCGCGTACACAGGGTTTGAACGCCCACATAGCTAGACTAATCTCGTTAGAGATGATGCCCTACCGGTTAGTTGAAAGCGAAGCTTTCAAAGACCTGATGGACTACGCTGTACCACGCTACGAGCTACCCAGTCGACACTTTTTTTCCAGAAAAGCCATCCCAGCCCTCCACCAGCATGTTAAAGAGCGCATCGTCCATGCACTCAGGCAATCTGTGAGCACAAAGGTGCACCTGACAACAGATGCATGGACCAGTAGGCATGGCCAGGGACGTTACGTGTCCATCACGGCACACTGGGTAAATGTGGTGGATTCAGGGTCCACAGGGGACAGCAAGTTTGGGACAGTTCTGCCTAGCCCACGGTCTAGTAAACAGTTGTCTGTAGCCGTTCGCACCCCCTCCTCCTCCTCCTCCTCGTCCTCCTGCAGAAGCAAGAGCTCGTCCACAGACCGCAGTCGCACAAACACTCCATCCGCACCTGCCACTGTTGCACACCAGGTCTCCCATTATGGGGCAGCTACTGGCATACGTCAGCAGGCTGTATTGGCTATGAAGTGTTTGGGCGACAATAGACACACCGCGGAAGTTCTGTCCGAGTTCTTGCAGCAAGAAACGCAGTCGTGGCTGGGCACTGTAGATCTTGAGGCAGGCAAGGTAGTGAGTGATAACGGAAGGAATTTCATGGCTGCCATCTCCCTTTCCCAACTGAAACACATTCCTTGCCTGGCTCACACCTTAAACCTGGTGGTGCAGTGCTTCCTGAAAAGTTATCCGGGGTTATCCGACCTGCTCCTCAAAGTGCGTGGACTTTGCGCACATATCCGCCGTTCGCCTGTACACTCCAGCCGTATGCAGACCTATCAGCGTTCTTTGAACCTTCCCCAGCATCGCCTAATCATAGACGTTGCAACAAGGTGGAACTCAACACTGCACATGCTTCAGAGACTGTGCGAACAGAGGCGGGCTGTTATGTTTTTGTGGGAGGATACACATACACGGGCAGGCAGTAGGATGGCAGACATGGAGTTGTCAGGTGTGCAGTGGTCGAAGATTCAAGACATGTGTCAAGTCCTTCAGTGTTTTGAGGAATGCACACGGCTGGTTAGTGCAGACAACGCCATAATAAGCATGAGCATCCCCCTAATGCGTCTGCTGATGCAAAGTTTGACGCACATAAAGGATCAGGCGTCTGCACCAGAGGAAGAGGAAAGCCTTGATGACAGTCAGCGATTGTCTGGTCAGGGCAGTGTACATGACGAGGTACCGGGCGAAGAGGAGGTGGAGGATGAGGAGGATGATGGGGATGAGTATATTTTTAATGAGGAAGCTTTCCCGGGGGCACGGGAAATTGGTGGCGTGGCAAGGCCGGGTTCTGGTTTTTTGAGGGACACAAGTGACGTAGATTTGCCTGCAACTGCCCCTCAACCAAGCACAACCGCAGATTTGACAACGGGAACTTTGGCCCACATGGCGGATTATGCCTTGCGTATCCTCAAAAGGGACACACGCATTACAAAAATGATGAACGATGACGATTACTGGTTGGCCTGCCTCCTTGATCCTCGCTATAAAGGCAAATTGCAAAATATTATGCCACATGAGAACTTGGAACTAATATTAGCAACAAAACAATCAACTCTTGTTGACCGTTTGCTTCTGGCATTCCCTGCACACAGCGCCCGTGATCGTTCTCACACGAGCTCCAGGGGCCAGCAGACCAGAGGTGTTAGAGGGGCAGAAATCAGAAGTGGCGTTGGACAGAGGGGTTTTCTGACCAGGTTGTGGAGTGATTTTTCTATGACCGCAGACAGGACAGGTACTGCAGCATCAATTCAAAGTGACAGGAGACAACATTTGTCCAGTATGGTTACAAACTATTTTTCATCCCTTATCGACGTTCTCCCTCAACCGTCATTCCCATTTGATTACTGGGCATCCAAATTAGACACCTGGCCAGAATTGGCAGAATATGCATTGCAGGAGCTTGCTTGCCCGGCAGCTAGTGTCCTATCAGAAAGAGTATTCAGTGCTGCAGGTTCAATACTAACAGAAAAAAGGACTCGTCTGGCTACCCAAAATGTAGATGATCTAACCTTCATTAAAATGAACCACAACTGGATTTCAAAATCTTTTGCCCCACCCTGCCCGGCTGACACCTAGCTTTCCTATGAAAAGGTCTTGCCTGTGGACTATTCTGAATGACTTTTCCAATCTCGTAATTTTCTTCACCTGATTGTCCAGCATACGACATGTTTCCACCTCACGAAATGGCCAAACTCCCCACACGGGGCCGTGCTATCGCCACTTTGCGCTTGGACCCTTGAGAGTGCTGTTTGTCTGAAGAGGTGGGTGTGGCCGCTTTTGGTCGACGGCACTGCCACTGGGTCCCTCATAGTACAATAAAGTGTCTCTGGCGGTGGTGGTGCGCACCCAACGTCAGACACACCGTTGTAATATGAGGGGCCCTGTGCCTGTACCGCCGGCCACAAGACAGTTCCCCCCCCCAGCTCAAACAGTGCTCTACCACTAGCAAAATTATCTCTCACAGCTTCACCAATGTGTAGTCTAGCCGCTGACATCCTTCAATGCCTGGCACTGACAATACCATTGTTTTGACATTTTTGTTATGTTAGGCCTTCGAAGCCTGTCTGCGGTCCCTTCTTTCTACAACTACTACACTGACCAGGCCACTGCTGGCCGTGTTACCCTGGAACCAATTTAAAAGTGCCTACAGTCAGCCCAATTTTGTTATGTTAGGCCTTCGAAGACTGTCTGCCGTCACTCCTTCCACTAGACTTCCACTGACCATACACTGCTGCCCATGTACCCCTGGAACCAATTTAAAGTGCCTACAGCCAGCCCAATTTTGTTATGTTAGGCCTTCGAAGCCTGTCTGCGGTCACTCCTTCCACTAGACTTCCACTGACCAGACCACTGCTGCCCGTGTACCCCTGGAACCAATTTAAAAGTGCCTACAGCCATGTGTTATTATTTTAGGCCTTCGATGCCTGTCTGCGGTCACTCCTTCCACTAGGCCTCCACTGACCACACCACTGCTGCCCGTGTACCCCTGGAACCAATTTAAAATTGCCTACAGCCAGCCCAATTTTTTTATTTTAGGCCTTCGATGCCTGTCTGCGGTCCATTCTTTCAACTACTACTACACTGACCAGGTCACTGCTGCCCGTGTACCCCTGGAACCAATTTAAAATTGCCTACAGCCATGTGTTATTATTTTAGGCCTTCGATGCCTGTCTGCGGTCACTCCTTCCACTAGGCCTCCACTGACCACACCACTGCTGTCCGTGTACCCCTGGAACCAATTTAAAATTGCCTACAGCCATGTGTTATTATTTTAGGCCTTCGATGCCTGTCTGCGGTCACTCCTTCCACTAGACTTCCACTGACCAGACCACTGCTGCCCGTGTACCCCTGGAACCAATTTAAAAGTGCCTACAGCCAGCCCAAGTTTGTTATGTTAGGCCTTCGATGCCTGTCTGCGGTCCATTCTTTCAACTACTACTACACTGACCAGGTCACTGCTGCCCGTGTACCCCTGGAACCAATTTAAAATTGCCTACAGCCAGCCCAATTTTTTTATTTTAGGCCTTCGATGCCTGTCTGCGGTCCATTCTTTCAACTACTACTACACTGACCAGGTCACTGCTGCCCGTGTACCCCTGGAACCAATTTAAAATTGCCTACAGCCATGTGTTATTATTTTAGGCCTTCGATGCCTGTCTGCGGTCACTCCTTCCACTAGGCCTCCACTGACCACACCACTGCTGCCCGTGTACCCCTGGAACCAATTTAAAATTGCCTACAGCCAGCCCAATTTTTTTATTTTAGGCCTTCGATGCCTGTCTGCGGTCCATTCTTTCAACTACTACTACACTGACCAGGTCACTGCTGCCCGTGTACCCCTGGAACCAATTTAAAATTGCCTACAGCCAGCCCAATTTTTTTATTTTAGGCCTTCGATGCCTGTCTGCGGTCCATTCTTTCAACTACTACTACACTGACCAGGTCACTGCTGCCCGTGTACCCCTGGAACCAATTTAAAATTGCCTACAGCCATGTGTTATTATTTTAGGCCTTCGATGCCTGTCTGCGGTCACTCCTTCCACTAGGCCTCCACTGACCACACCACTGCTGTCCGTGTACCCCTGGAACCAATTTAAAATTGCCTACAGCCATGTGTTATTATTTTAGGCCTTCGATGCCTGTCTGCGGTCACTCCTTCCACTAGGCCTCCACTGACCACACCACTGCTGTCCGTGTACCCCTGGAACCAATTTAAAATTGCCTACAGCCATGTGTTATTATTTTAGGCCTTCGATGCCTGTCTGCGGTCACTCCTTCCACTAGGCCTCCACTGACCACACCACTGCTGTCCGTGTACCCCTGGAACCAATTTAAAATTGCCTACAGCCATGTGTTATTATTTTAGGCCTTCGATGCCTGTCTGCGGTCACTCCTTCCACTAGACTTCCACTGACCAGACCACTGCTGCCCGTGTACCCCTGGAACCAATTTAAAAGTGCCTACAGCCAGCCCAAGTTTGTTATGTTAGGCCTTCGATGCCTGTCTGCGGTCACTCCTTCCACTAGGCCTCCACTGACCACACCACTGCTGCCCGTGTACCCCTGGAACCAATTTAAAATTGCCTACAGCCAGCCCAATTTTTTTATTTTAGGCCTTCGATGCCTGTCTGCGGTCCATTCTTTCAACTACTACTACACTGACCAGGTCACTGCTGCCCGTGTACCCCTGGAACCAATTTAAAATTGCCTACAGCCAGCCCAATTTTTTTATTTTAGGCCTTCGATGCCTGTCTGCGGTCCATTCTTTCAACTACTACTACACTGACCAGGTCACTGCTGCCCGTGTACCCCTGGAACCAATTTAAAATTGCCTACAGCCATGTGTTATTATTTTAGGCCTTCGATGCCTGTCTGCGGTCACTCCTTCCACTAGGCCTCCACTGACCACACCACTGCTGTCCGTGTACCCCTGGAACCAATTTAAAATTGCCTACAGCCATGTGTTATTATTTTAGGCCTTCGATGCCTGTCTGCGGTCACTCCTTCCACTAGGCCTCCACTGACCACACCACTGCTGTCCGTGTACCCCTGGAACCAATTTAAAATTGCCTACAGCCATGTGTTATTATTTTAGGCCTTCGATGCCTGTCTGCGGTCCATTCTTTCAACTACTACTACACTGACCAGGGCACTGCTGGCCGTGTACCCCTGGAACCAACATCAGAAAATATAAAAATAAGTATTTTGCTTATAAAAAAGAAAATACTGGTGAGATATCAAATGCAGACATTTTAACATTAAAAACAAACACACAACTCTAATCTGGTACAGTACTAAAAATGGCCACCAGCTACAATTACTTTCTCCTGCAAGTAGTTAACTGAAAGTTTTTTTAAATTGAAAACACACATATGGCATCCACCGAGTGTTGTCCTGTCGCGTCTTCTTTATATTATTGCCGAGAAGATGCAAAATAATGAAAATAATAAAATCATTAATTACCAAAATAATAGAGAAAGTCAACACCACATTGCAAATAAACATTCATTCCAAATAAAGAAGCAGGGCGCGTCCGAGGGTGAGTATATACCTAATAAGAATATAATCACCCTCGGACGCGCAATGCTTATTTCCAACAGCCTTCCTTCCTAAGAATCAGCCCTTCCGTCGTGTAGAGAGACGTTGTGTTACACTCCAAGGTGTTCCCCAGGTTGCCTTTCCTGAGCTTCGATCTTCCGGCTCTCGTTTAGTAGTTCTTGGAAACTACTCTGCATTAGGCCTTCAAATTGGGTATGGGGTGTAGAGAGATGGTGTGTTCCACTCCAAGGTGTTCCCCAGGTTGCCTTTCCTGAGCTTCGATCTTCCGGCTCTCGTTTAGTAGTTGTTGGAAACTACGCTGCATTAGGCCTTCAAATTGGGTATGGGGTGTAGCGAGAGGGTGTGTTACACTCCAAGGTGTTCCCCAGGTTGCCTTTCCTGAGCTTCGATCTTCCGGCTCTCGTTTAGTAGTTCTTGGAAACTACACTGCATTAGGCCTTCAAATTGGGTATGGGGTGTAGAGAGAGGGTGTGTTACACTCCAAGGTGTTCCCCAGGTTGCCTTTCCTGAGCTTCGATCTTCCGGCTCTCGTTTAGTAGTTGTTGGAAACTACGCTGCATTAGGCCTTCAAATTGGGTATGGGGTGTAGCGAGAGGGTGTGTTACACTCCAAGGTGTTCCCCAGGTTGCCTTTCCTGAGCTTCGATCTTCCGGCTCTCGTTTAGTAGTTCTTGGAAACTACACTGCATTAGGCCTTCAAATTGGGTATGGGGTGTAGAGAGAGGGTGTGTTACACTCTAAGGTGTTCCCCAGGTTTCCTTGCCATTGCTTCGGTCTTCCGACTCTCGTTTAGTAGTTGTAGAAAAGTACACTGCATTAGGCCATACAAAATGGGTATGGGGTGGAGAGAGATGGTGTGTTACACTCCAAGGTGTTCCCCAGGTTGCCTTTCCTGAGCTTCTATCTTCAGGCTCTCATTAAATTGTGGTTAAATGGAACAACTGCATTTGGCGTACTAGTTGGTTTGGGGCCTACTATCGGTGTCTGCCACTCCTTGCTGTTCTCCTCCACTGAACAAAGCTGTGCCGCCTGTTTACTACGGTTGCCAATTTTGAACTGCATTTCGACTACTTACTGATTTGGCCCTACTCTCTGTGTCAGCCTCTCATTCCAGTTGTCCTCCACTGCAATGCCCCCTGGTTATTCCTGTGTTACCAATTTTGAACTGCATTTAGCCCACTTTCTTCTTTGGGCCTATATCTGTGTTTCCACTTCATCGTGCCCATTGCCCAGCCAGTGATAGATGAGTCTGCTGGTACATTGACCCATAACGCAACATTCCCCGTGCACGCTACACAACAACATTGTGACCCTGCTGAAAGTCAGGTTGCTCTTCCCGCATACCATACCACCTTACACGGGGACAAAGAGGAAGGTGCAGATGAAAGTGCAGGTTCCTTCATCAGGTGGGGGGAGGAATACTAGTTGGCGACGTCACTGGCACAGGGCCTCTCATAGTACGCAAAAGTGTTGCTGCCGGTGGGAGGCGCCCCCGCCGTGCAAACACACCGCTGTACTTTGAGGGGCCCTGTGCCAGTGCCAATGCCAACGAGTGGGCCCCCCCTGCTTGCTCAGGTTCACAGCACTTGCAAAGTTGAAATACTTACCTCTCCCTGCTCCACTGCCGTGACGTGGTCCAGATTTCCTGGGCCCACTAATTACTTGAACCAGCCCTACCCCCCACAACTTTAGCCAAATGACCCCCAATTTCAAATGCCTTCCAATTATTATAAGGTAAATTACGCTTGACAAGCTTCATTAAGAAGAATGGATGGTTTTGACATTAAAATGGCCACTCTAGGTGTTTTCCTGGCCCCCACTCACTGCCGACTATGCTGCCCCATTGACTTGCATTGGGTTTCGTGTTTCGGTCGATCCCGACTTTACGTCATAATCGGCCGATTTCACTCGACCCGACTTTGGACATAGTCGGGTTTCGCAAAACCCGGCTCGACTCTAAAAAGGTCAAGGTCGCTCAACTCTAATTAGTACCTATTAGCACCCCCTTTTGAAAATATCACAGCTTGTAAACGCTTTTTGTAGCCAGGCAAGAGTCTTTCAATCCTTGTGTGATGAATGAAGGATTTTCCTCCATTCTTCCTTGGAAAATTATTCTAGTTCTGTGAGATTCCTGGGTTGTCTCACATGCACTGCTATTTTGAGGTCAAGCCCCAGATTTTCAATGATGTTCAGATGAGGGCCATTGTAAAACCTTCAGCTTGAGCCTTTTGAGGTAGTCTATTCTGGATTTTGACGTGTGTTTAGGATCATTATTCATTTGTACAAGCCATTCTTTATTCAACTTCAGCTTTTTTTTTTTATAGATGGTGTTATGTTTGCCTCAAGAATAACTAGCTTAACTGTTCACAATAACAGTATTTTTGACATGCCACTATATGTTCATTATTTAGATCATTTTCATAGCACTTTATCAGGCAGCTTTCAGAACAGACCCATCAGAAAAACACCTCGTGTGCATATTCCATAATGTGTACAACCCCTGCAAATCACTGTAGCCTTCTATAGCGATTTTTGTTTTGTTCCCTAGAATCAGACTTCTATTTAAAGGGAACCTGTCACCCCCAAAATTGATGGTGAGGTAAGCTCACTGTCACCAGGGGCTTATCTACAGCATTCTGTAATACTGTAGATATGACCCCAATGTTACCTGAAAGGGGAGAAAAAGACAATAGATTATACTTACCCAGGGGCGGTCCCACTCCGATGGGCATCGCAGGTCCGGTCCGTGCCTTCCATCTTCATTCCATGACATCCTCTTCTGGTCGTCACGCTGCGGAAAGGTCAGAGAGGCCCGGCGCCTGCGCACTGCAGTACTTTTCTCTGCCCTCAATAGGGCACACAAAGTACGCCTGCGCCGGAGCCGCAGCATTAAAGGTACCTTCACACTCAGCAACTTTACAACGAGAACGACAACGATCCGTGACGTTGCAGCGTCCTGGATAGCGATCTCGTTGTGTTTGACACGGAGCAGAGATCAGGATCCCGCTGTGCCATTGCTGGTCGGAACTATAAGTCCAGAACTTTATTTGGTCGTCAGGTCGGCGTGTATCGTCATGTTTGACAGCAAAAGTAACGATGCCAGCAATGTTTTTACATGGAGCTAACAACCAGCGAGAACAATAAGTGAGTCGCCGTTACGTCACTGGATCGCTCCTGCATCGTTCTGGAGCTGCTGTGTTTGACGTCTCTACAGCGACCTAAACAGCGACGCTGCAGCGATCTAGTTTAGGTCGGCTCGTTGTCTATATCGCTGCAGCGTCACTGAGTGTGACGATACCTTAAGACAATAAGAGGACGTCATGGAATGAAGATAGGAGGCGCCGGAGCACCCATCGGACCGGACCGCATCGGGACCGCCCCTGGGTGAGTATAATATAACCTCTTCTTCTCCTCTTTCAGGTTACATTGGGGGCTTATCTACAGCATTACAGAATGCTGTAGATAAGCCCCTGATGACGGTGGGCTTACCTCATCATCGATTTTGGGGGTGACAGGTTCCCTTTAAATTCATACTGTATTTGCAAAAACAAATCTACATACTGGATGGTAAAAATTATTTCCACTATACCTCATCCAGCAGTAATTTGGAATCTAAAAAATACATGAAGGGTCTCTGTCCACCGAGGAGGAATGATAAGATAATTGCGCATTGTGACTCAGCTGTTTGTCATTCTGTGCACTTCTATCTTCAGAGATAAATTTATAGTTCTGTCAAAAGAGTGTTTTGCAATCAAATTCATTTTCAATACAATGACATGTAACATTTTCACATTAGTATTCTTTATATATCACACTCAGATAAATTGGGAATTTGTCTGCATTTCACAGATCTTTTCCAAAGAATGAATAGGTGACATTGAAAAAGTTCTGCACTAGAAACAAGTAGAGAGGTTTCCATCATGGCAAAAAGGAATAAAATGTTTAAGAGCGTCTGTTAGGGCAAAATGACGAGCTAACCTAAACACCCCGCCTTGTGGGGCAGCTTCCAATTTCTATTTATACAGCTTAGAAAAGCTAGCCTAGAATGGGCGGGTATGTATGCGTTATGCATACTCCTGGCCAGAACATGTCTAGTGGGCACGGCCTTTAGCCATACACTTGTACTGAGCGAAGGCGTGGCCGTTTAGTGACATTGTTGTCCAGTGGGCGCAGCCTCTTTCTATACAAGTGTATGGCGGGAGGCCGCACCCACTAGTTGGGCTCCGCCCAGGAGTATACACAGTATCCGCCAGTCTCGGCTCACAAACCAGCGAATCCTTGCAGAGCACAGAGCCTCTGCTGGGGGGAGTCATAAGTCTGCACAGAGTGAATGCAGACTTATCATTTTAGATCGGACAACCGCTTTAAAGATGGGATCAACGGTTGCTGTGTTTCGACCCGGTATTAATAGAAATTTCAATTCAATAGCTTATTGCTAATGGCTGTACAGATTTGTGTAAATTATGAGACCATAAACTAAGCATTTGTAATGAATTTCTAATGAAATGGCAGAAAAGTTACTTTTATTAAGACCATGAGTAGCAGTCTCACCGTGGCCGAATGATACGATAGAACCGAGCCTCGTATAAAGCGCTTGTTCACACAACTGCATCTTCAGTTCAAGTATAGTACATGAAAAAAACTGATCGCACTCGGACCAATGTCATTCAATGGGGCAGTGCAAATGAATGATTTTTGTCACTGACCAAATCTGCAAGTGAAAAAATTGCAGCATGCACTAGTTTCTGTAAATCGGTTAAGACTCATCCATTCAAGTCTATGGGTGACAGAAAAAAATCGGATGACAAACGGAGCAACAGTATAACATCTGATTTTTACGGATACATTGCAATCCTGTAACATAGGAAACTGTAAATGGTTTTGTAAATGGTTAACTCCTTCCCAACAGGCGGAGTATATACGGCATACGGTGCCAAGGGAGCTGCGTTACAGCAAAGTGCAGTATAAATATACAGCGCTGTGATAGTGCAGGCTGACGCTGAGCGCTGCCATGATCAAGTGCGGGTGTCAGCTCATACACACATGCCCACAATGGGTTCAGGCACCGATTGCGGGTGTTTAACCCCAGTGATAAAGCTGTGAATAGTGACAGCGACATCATGGGGCATTTGTTGTGAATTCTGTTGTCGGGCTCCCTCCTGTGGTCATGAATTGTACTTCGGCTGGTTCTGTCCATGGACTTCCTCTGGTGGGTGTTTCTGAGTTTCACAGGTGACTAGGTTAATTCGTTAGCTGCTGCTCTATTTAACTCCACTTAGATCTTTGCTCTATGCCACCTGTCAATGTTCCAGTATTGGTCTAGTTCACTCCTGGATCGTTCTTGTGACCTGTCTTCCCATCAGAAGCTAAGTTCCAGCTTGTATTTCTTTGGTTTTCTATTTTTCTGTCCAGCTTGCTATTTAATTTGTTGTCTTGCTTGCTGGAAGCTCTGGGAAGCAGAGGGTCTTTTTGCGCCCTCTGCGTGGTCTTTTTGTAGGTTTTTGTGCTGACCGCAAAGTAACCTTTCCTATCCTCGGTCTGTTCAGTAAGTCGGGCCTCACTTTGCTAAATCTATTTCATCTCTGTGTTTGTATTTTCATCTTTACTCACAGTCATTATATGTGGGGGGCTGCCTTTTCCTTTGGGGAATTTCTCTGAGGCAAGGTAGGCTTTATTTTTCTATCTTCAGGGCTAGCTAGTTCCTTAGGCTGTGCCGAGTTGCATAGGGAGCGTTAGGCGCAATCCACGGCTATTTCTAGTGTGTTTGATAGGATTAGGGATTGCGGTCAGCAGAGTTCCCACGTCCCAGAGCTCGTCCTTATTATCAGTAACTATCAGGTCATTCCGTGTACTCTTAACCACCAGGTCCATTATTGTCCTGACCACCAGGTCATAACAGGCATTGCAGAGGGAGGAAGCTGCCTCTGTGCTCCCATCGGCACAACGGGATGCAAACGCGTTGTGTAGATGGTCTCCATGGTGACCCAGGGACAAAAGATGGCCATGGGATCACCCAGGGACGGTGGCCTGTCAGCTCATGTTCAGAGCATGAGCTGACAAACCTCCTCCCTGCATGTCTGACCCAGCTCAAATGCTCTGCAATGCAGAAGCATTGCACAGTACAATCAACGACCTGCCAGTTTGAAGTTGATGTCCCATCTTGGGACAATGTAAAAAAAGTAAAACAAAAGTTAATAAAAATTGTAAAAATGTTTTTTTAAAAATCACAAAATAAAGAATAAACAAAAAAGGAATAATATTAATCCAATAAATACATTTATTTATGTAAAAAAAAGTACACATATTTGGTATCAGCACATCCGAAACAACCAGACCTATAAAACTGTCCCACTAGTTAAGCCCTTCAGTGAACACCGTTTAAAAATAAGGCAAAAAACTATGCTTTATCATCATACCGCAGAACAAAAAGAACAAAAAAATGATAAAAAAGAATGTAACTAATAATAGCATCTATTTTCTATAAAATAGTTTTTGTGTAAAAGCACCAAGACATAAAAAAAATCAATTTGGTATTGTTGTAATCATGCTGACCTGAAGAATAAAGCTGCCTTATCAATTTTAGTGCACACGGAATGGCATTAAAGAAAACCTAAAAAAATAATTCCTGAATTGCTGTTTTTTGTTCATTCTGCCTCCCAAAAATCGGAATAGAAATAGAAAGCAATTAAAAAAATGTCATGTGCCCAAAAATGGTACCAATAAAAACGTCAATTCGACCCGCAAAAAACAAGTCCTAAAAAACGTATTCTGTCAGTCCAAAAAAATTGGAAAAATTATAGCTATCAAACACGTTTTTTCAATAAAAAGCATTGTTTAGTGTGTGACAGCAGCCAAACATTTAAAATGCTATAAATCTGGTATCGCAGTAATCAAACTGACAGTCGTCTAATCACTTATACCGCATGAGGAATGATGTAAAAAAAATAAATAAAACCAACTCTTCACCTGCTCTTGATTTTTTCATTCTGCCTCCCATAGATCGCAGTGAGGCTCCTCTCACATTTATCCTGCACTCTACCTTAAGTGATTACACCGAGGTTTCTGTGTAAATCTCTGAAAAATGTGATTCAGACAGAAACACTGGCAGAAGGTTCCCTATAATGAGGCAGAAGGAGGCACTGTGGATGTTGTGAGGCTGCCTATGATCCAGCGGTGTTCATAAAACCAAGGTCCGCCACAGTTTTGTGCACCTCTGAAAAGATGGACATTACTGAACAGAGGCATTATAGTGAATGGATCCCTCGGGGGTTTCATCTGAATCACGTCACTCAGAGATTTAGGGCAGAGACAGACTGTTGTATTTCTCGTGCGAAAATCGCATCATTAACCTCGTACTGGCTGTCGGCTCTCCTGACCTGAGCTTGACAGCTGCATAGAAATACATCATACTGTTTTGCTTAGGTCAGAAGAGGTGCCAGGCCAGTGCGATGCGATTCTCGCAGAGAAGTACGGAATTCTCTCGCTGCCCTTAGATGGAAACCCCGACGTAAGTGCTCAGTGTAGAGCGAAGGATAAATGTGATCCCAAATGTTATGTAAAATGTTCCCTACAAAAACTTCAAATCAATCCACAAAAAAAGCAAGTCCCCGCTCACCACTGTCATCTATTAACAAAAATATAGGGGGCTTCTACGTTACACATTTATTATTTTCACGGCTCAATATAATAAACTTCTGTGAAGCACCTTGGGGTTCAAGGTGCTCACCACCCATGTAGATAAATTCCTTGAAAGGTCTAGTTTCCAAAATAGTGTCACTTGTGGGGGGTTTACACTGTTTGGGCACATTAGGGTCTCTCTAAAAGCAACATGGCATCTGCTAATGATTCCAGCATATTTTGCATTCAAAAAGTCAAATTGCGCTCCTTCCCTTCTGAACTCTGCTGTGCTAAAACAGTGGTTTTCCCCCACATATGGGATACACAACACATTTTTGGTCCATTTTTTCCTCTTACCCTTGCAAAAAAAAAGTTTGGGTCTAAAGTATAATTTTTGTGAAAAAAAGTAAATTGTCCCTCCAACTTCCATTAATTCCTGTGAAGCACCTGAAGGTTGAAGGTATGTTTCCACGGTCAGGAAACGCTGTGGGTTGGATGCTGCATACAGCGTCCACCATGCAGCGCCCAGATGTTACAGCATAGTGGAGGGGATTTCATGAAATCCCATCTCCACTATGCATGCAGGGACGCCTCTGGCGTCTTACAGTTCTACCAAAGTTGAAGGAATTTATAGAGATCTCTTGCCCACAGTGCTTCTTTTTGAATCTGACCTGCGGTGCGGGTTTCAAATCCGCAACATGTGAATTTCTCTTGCAGGTATGCTGAGCTTTCTGGCAGAATTTCCCCATAGAGTTACATTAAATGTGGAAAATCCGCAGGTAAAAAATGCACATGAGTTTTATGTGCATTTTGGCGGCATCAGAATCGCATGTAATCCACACCTAAGCATAGCAATAAAGTTTTGTCAAAGCAAAATAGCGGGAAGTATCAAGAACAAAATAGTTTTATTTAAAGCACGACATAGCAAAAAGACAAAAAATGCAGCACCAGAAACGCAATAAAAAAACACAAGTAACCTACTTTACATGATAGGTACAGAAATTCTGCAAAATCAGAAACATGACAACAAATCTGCAATGTGTACACAGGCTGCAAGGACAACCACACTCTCCCTTGAAGCACTATTAACTTAATAACACAGTCTGCACATACAGCATATTGGGGGAACACTAAACTTCTGCTAGGAGTCATATTGAAAGCTTCCACATTAGCAACATCAGTGAGCCAGACAGCAGTGGTTGGAGAGCGTGCTACATTCTACATTAATGTACAAAGCTTAATTAGCAGTATTATGACTACCCTTAAAGTACCACTCTGGGGGGTTTTCATCACCAGATAGGTATCAGCAATTTTTTTTTCCTGAGAGCAGTAAAATACTTAACGGCTACAGTCTTCTACTGTTCCCAGTGCCGCTCTGGTCCTCTTCTACTCAATGTGACCGGGATTGTGACGGAATTGTGACCTGCTGGATATCTCTAGTGTTTGCTGGGTGATCCGGAAGTCACTTCTCATTGTAAGGCTACTTTCACACTTCCGTCTTTTTAGATCCGTCACAATGCGTCCTTTTGGGAAATGCAAATGTGCCCGCAGGATGCGTTTTTTTCCCATAGATTTGTATTGCCGATGGATCGTGACGCATGGCCACATGTCGCGTCCATCGTGCACTGGATGCATCGGTATTTGGCGGACCGTCGCAGCGAAAAAACGTTCAAGGGAACGTTTTTTTGTACGTCGTGTCCTGCATTTTAAACTGTGCATGCGCGACCGGAACTCTGCCCCCTCCTCCCTGGGAGTTTATTATGGGCAGCGGACGCATTGAAGCACTGTCCATCGGTACGTTGCGCCGACGCTTTGTGACGGCCCCGTACCGACGGAAGTGTGAAAGAAGTCTAAGTCTGTGAGACTCAGGATGAGGCCAGAACACGGCTCCCATAGACTTACACTAAGGGAGATAGTGACCATTTGCAGCCACTTCTGACCAGACAGAGCTGCAGTCACAAGATAGCGGAGACGGACCAGCACAGCGCTGGAAACAGTAGAAGACGGTCATCGGTACGTATTTTATTACACACAGGGAACATAAATTACTGATACCTATCCAGTGGTGAAATAAAAAAGAAAAATGAGTGGTACTTTAAACCCCACCTACCCCTGAAATGCTATCTTAAAGGGATGATCCAGTTCTTTAAAAACAGATCAACCATCCTTAGATTGGGTCTGCTATCACCCCCAATGATTAGTTGTTTGAAGGGGCAGACCTTTTTTGCCCCTCTATACAGCAAAGCGCGGCACTGCACCGTACTTTACCGACTGTGCTTAGCATGGCAGCTTCTGTCCCATTCACTTAATCATTACAAAATGCCACTGAGGATCTCAACTTTAACATGAAATTTTAGGGAAAAGGGTTGTGTCCCAATGATAAAAAAAAATAATATATTTTTATTACTGTCTATCAGGTGCACTCTAACTTTGTGCTTCCAGCCATCAAAACAGGTATGCCGATGAAGCCAAAATGTCTCGGTTGGCAACTGTGGAGTAAAAGAAGCCCTATGGGTGCTTGGCCTGCATATCAGGAGCATCCCTGGCCATATGCCCAACCTAGACTCTAGGAGTATGATGAGGGTATATTGCTTGCATGTGTGCTGGGTGACCAGTGACAGCCATCCATACCATCCATAATGGCAGCCCACAGGTCCAAGAAAGAAGAGACGCTCCACTCCAGAGCACAAACTGCTGATCTATAAAAACGAAAATACTTTGCATGCTGAGAAAAGAACATGAAAATGTAGATTTTATGGTTTTAATACCTATGTGATTTATGATGTTTCTGACGACCGACCTGATGGCTCGACTATTATTACTTCTGAATTTGGACCCTAAAACTTCCAGAGTATTTTGTGATTCCAGAATAAAAATAAGTGTTATATTACTTTTCCAGTAACGTTAGAAAATAATTTTCAAACATTTAGATATATGAAAACAGCTTTAAACATTTCTGAAGGGCATTTATAAAATCCTGTGCACATTGAGTATATACTACGACCATCTATGACTCACGCGGGGCAATGTCCATCAAGTGTGTGTTCAATATTCCTAGAAAATGAACACAATCTATGTCCTCTCCTATATATGTCAATATGATGGAGAGACGGTCAACTCTATGCAAAATGCAAAGCGTTATGAAATCCATAAATCTTCTGCAGATATTGAATCAGTTGACGTATGACCGGAGATGTTCAGCCCTCGGATTTATTGTACCAGTCCAGTTAATACACAGCGGAATATAAATAGATCTAAAATGCATTAAAAAAATTATAGTATTTGGATAAATATTTTTTTGCTAATATTGAATCATTTTCCTGATTCTTATGTCTCTACAAGTGACATTTTTATATCGGCCCACATCCGTTTATGCCACTCTTCGATCACGTAAATGAAATATAATGACTTTGGCAGGCTATTATTTTATCACCTACTGCACTGCCACTGCACCATTTTAAATATGGATAATACATTAGCATGGGACATTTTTACTCCCAAAATTCACATGAAACACCTGTACACCCTTGATAATCCAATAAAGGACAAATTACAAGAGGAAAACAGGTTTCATTGGCAATGTATCCTCTTGGGTAAATACCTCTAGTATATAATTTACTACTCTGAAAAACAAAAAAAATCCAGACAGAAGTCTGAGACCTCCTCAAGGACGTTAAATGAAGTATTCAAGTGCATCCAAAAAAAGCATACTAAGTAACGATAATAGCAAAATACAAGTGGATGGAGAGGGGTATGACATATGAGCGTGCTGGCATATCGGACCCCTGTCTGATGCCGATTTCATGGATTTTGGTCACGTTAGGTGGCATGACGGATGGGATGCTCGGTATCTTACCTTAGTTAGTTGAGCAATTTTCTTGCACATCTTGACATGCAGGTCATGAGTGTATTCCTGCGATAGCAGAGGGCTCGCTTTGGATCCATTATACATGCCATGCTGATTTTTTCCCGAGGCCATTCTTCTGTTCTTGCCTCTTTTTTATTTAACACAGATCAGCAAGTGGATTTCGGACTACACACACATTGACGAGGCTTTTGTAAACGCTAACAGTGGGTGCGGAGAAGAGGCGGCCAAGGCCCCCCGCACACGCTTCTCCTGTAACTGCAGATGTCCTGATCCTTCAGAAAGCAGCCAGGCTGGAGAAGCTGCAGCATGTGCTGTATATCTGTGGCTTCCTTATTGGACTAAAAGCTGACGGGGAGATGCCGGGAATTCTTTTTAGCATGCATTTCAGGAGACTAGCAGACAGAAGCAAGAACAGAGCTGGAGACAGGAATATCCTCACCCAAAACACATAGAATATTAACCCCACATTCAGCGTCTGAGACTTTTTCCCTTGATGGATCAATGATCCCTTAGCAAGGTTATTTTAAAGCATGATTTTCTCATTTTTTTTTTAATTAATATTTGTAACCCAGATTTGATTTGATTTGATTTGATTCCACGGTGATTTGATATACAGAACAGCTCCAAACCATTTTCCTGTTTATTGCTTAATAATTTAATTCTTGCAATGTATTGTACCCACAGGTCTTCTCAGGATGTAAGAGCAAACATTTTTTTTTTCAATTCTGCAACTATGGAATTCAATGTGAATTTTTCTACCATAGGCAACTAATACCTTGCTTAATTAATTATTCACCAATGTAGAATTATTATCGTAATCACTAGAGAAAGGGGAATTTACTCAAGAGGAAATGAGTTCTACTCTAATTTTGCCAAAATTTGTATTTTTCAGAATACGGACTTCTTGTAATTTGCTCAATATGAATTCAGCAGTGGTCACAGTTTTGCTGAATCGTAGAGGGCAGGCAGAACGTATGAAAAAAATCAAAAACATACCACCAGTCCACCACCAGATGCTGAGACCCCGGTTGTGACCAGGCTTGGGATGACCCGCCGTAAGGTCACCACGTGCGCTACTAGTCTGGCACCAGGCCTGGGACATCCTTGCGCATGTGCGTAGATAGTAACATTGTCCTGCACTAGTCTGAAAAAGCCAAAGGTTTCAGCCCCCAACAGCATTAGAAAGAGGCACCAATGACCGGACGGTGGACATCGAGCAGAAGGGCGTTGGGTGGTGAGGTTTTAGTAGTTTTCTATTTTTCACCATTTTATGTTTATTATGCTCTGGGGCCTAGATAGACCCCAGAGCATAATAAAGGACATTGAACTTGAGGAGTATAAAGAAAAAATCCATTGCACATCAAATTTCCCAATAACACCAGTGCGGTCCGATTTTCACTAACTGTCAAAAGGAGAAGGTAGAGAAACGTTCTTTTTGATCAAAGTCTGATACAATGCTGATAAAAATCTGATCCAAATATTCAGACATGATAAAAACAGACATCTGAATGTGGCCTAAAATATAGTTAAAGAAGTCTACTGAAGAATTGAGCAGGGTCGTTGTATGGGGGTACATACACCTGGTGAAATAAGTATTGAACACGTCACCAATTTTCTAATTAAATATATTTCTAAATGGGCTATTGGCACAAAATTCTCACCAGATGTTGGTAACAATCCATCCAATCCACACAGGCAAAGAAATCAATCCATAGATGTTAAGTGTAATAATGAGAAATGACACAAGGAATAGTATTGAACACATGAAGAAAGTGAGATGCAAAAACCACTGAAAGTCATGACACCAGCTAAAATCTAACAGTTATTAGAAAGCAATCCTGCCACTTAGTGAAAAATAATGTCATCTGGTATAACTAATGGCCTATAAAAAGGTGTCTCATTACCAAGGTGCCACACAAGAAACAATTCATGATGGGTAAAACCAGTGATCTGTCTTAAGACTTTCAAAGCCATCCTGTTGCAAAACATACGGATGGCATTGCTTACAAAAGAATTTGTAAACTACTGAAGGTCCCAATGAGCACTGTTAGGATTATACTCCAGAAATGGAAAGAACATCACTTCACCTTAAAACGACAATGACCAGGTGCTCCCCACAAGATTTCAGACAGATGATGGAAAAGAATTGTCAGAAAAGTTGTCCAAGAGCCAAGGACCATCTGTGGAAGTCTACAGAAAGCCTTGGAATCAGCAGACATAATTATTTCAAAGATAACAATAAGTAATGCCCTCAACCTTCATGTCCATTTTCTCCTGCTACCCTTGTGAAAATGACAAAATTTTGTCTAACAGAACATTTTTTGTGGGAATTAGTTTTTTCCATTTTCACAGATCAACGTTGACAAATTCTATGACGCACCTGTGGGTTCAAGATAATAACCACATGTCTAGATAAAATCCATGATAGGTCTAGCTCCCAATACAGGGTCATGTGTGGGGAGGGTTTCCATTGTTTAGGCATATGAGGGGCTCTCCAAACAAGAGATGACACCCGCAGACCATTCCACCAAAATCTGGGTTATCAAACGTCACTCCTTCCTTTCTGCCGTGCACACAAACAGTAGTTTTCCTCCACATATGGGGTATCTGCATACTCAAGAGAAATTGCACAAAAAATTTTGGGTTCCAATTTCTCCTGCTACCCCTGTGAAAATAAAAAATTGGAGCTAAAAGAACATTTTGTGGGAAAAATTAGATTTTTCATTTTCATGGCCCTTTTCTTGGCCCTATGTTGCACCTGGAGGTTCAGTGTGCTCACCACACATGTAGATACATTCATAGTGGGGTCTAGTTTCCAAAATGCATTCACTTGTGGGGGATTTCCACTGTTTAGACCAGGGGTTCTCAAACTGCGACCCGCGGGCCACATGTGGCCCACCAAGGACATTTTTCCGGCCGCTGGGCCCGTCCGACATTGAACTTCACTACAGTTCAATGCCAGTGGGCCCTATAATCACGGGCAGAATGACGAGGCGGCAAGGATAGGCAATGTGCAGCCCTCCGTATGCAGCACAGACCACATGATTGTCATCACGCCGCCTGCGCGGCCTGACGTCACGCCGCCTGTGCTAGAAGACTGTTTTTTGTTTTTTTAACACCGGGTCCAGTCTATCATGCCCATTGGGGACCTGTGCTGCCTACTGGGGACATTTACCTGCCTATTGGGGACTATGCTGACTATTGGGGACATTTACCTGCCTATTTGGGACTATAATGCCTATTGGGGACCTATACTGCCTATTGGGGACATATACCTGCCTATTGGGGACTATGCTGCCTTTTGGGGACCTATACTGCATATTGGGGACATTTACCTGCCTATTGGGGACTATGCTGCCTATTGGGGGGCATGTACATGCCTATTGGGGACATTTACCTGCCTATTGGGGACTCTCGCACCACACCACTCTGAGCCTGAGGTAAAAGCAGAGTTCCACCAATATGGGCACTGGTGAGGCTGAAAGGATATTGACTGGCAAGGCTGCATTGATGGGCACTGATTAGACTGCATTGATGGGCAGTGCAGTCTGTATGTCTCTGTGTGGGCAATTTTATTGCTGGTATATTGCTTTTGTAGCGCTGTATATATATATTGGTATTTTAATAATAGCAATTTGGAATCACTAGGAAACAATGATATCAAGAAAGAGAACAATTGTTACACTTGTTACGACTAGCAGTGAAAAATATGGAACCAGACATTGACCATCTCATTAGCCAAAAGCAGGCCCATAGTTCCCATTGAAATACCGGTAAGCATGTTGATTTTTTACTTGTTCTCAATTTAAATATTGTGTTTGTTCCTGTTTTGTTTTGTTTTTTACTTCAAAATAAGATATGTGCAGTGTGCATAGGAATTTACTTATAGTTTTTTAAAAAAAACTATATTCCAGCCCTCCAATGGTCTCAGGGACCGTGAACTGGCGCCCCGTTTAAAAAGTTTGAGGACCCCTGGTTTAGACACATCAGGGGCTCTCCAAACGCGACATGACATCTGCTAATGATCGCAGCTAACTTTGCTTTCCAAAAGTCAAATGGCGCTCCTTCGCTTCTGACATCTGCTCGCACCCAAACAGTAGTTTTCCTCCACATATTGGGTATCTGCACACTGAAGAGAAATTGCACAACATATTTCGAGGTCCATTTTCTCCTGTTACACTTGTGAAAAGAAAAATATTGGGGCTAAAAAACATTTTTTGGGGAAAGAATATTTTTTTTCATAGCACTAAGTTATACACTTCTGTGAATACTGGGGGGGGGGGTTCAAGGTGCTCACCACACAACTAGATACATTCCTTGAGGGTTATAGCTTCCAAAATGGGATCACTTGCAAGAGGTTTCCACTGTTTAGGCACATCAGGGCTCTCAAAATGTGACATGAAGTCTGCTCTTGAATTCAGCTTATTTTACATTTAAAAAGTCAAATAGAGCTTCTTCCCTTCCAAGCCCTTCCGTGCACTCAAACAGTAACATAGCATAGCATAGTAACATAGCTAGTAAGGCCGAAAAAAGACATTTGTCCATCCAGTTCAGCCTATATTCCATCATAATAAATCCCCAGATCTACGTCCTTCTACAGAACCTAATTGTATGATACAATATTGTTCTGCTCCAGGAAGACATCCAGGCCTCTCTTGAACCCCTCGACTGAGTTCGCCATCACAACCTCCTCAGGCAAGCAATTCCAGATTCTCACTGCCCTAACAGTAAAGAATCCTCTTCTATGTTGGTGGAAAAACCTTCTCTCCTCCAGACGCAAAGAATGCCCCCTTGTGCCCGTCACCTTCCTTGGTATAAACAGATCCTCAGCGAGATATTTGTATTGTCCCCTTATATACTTATACATGGTTATTAGATCGCCCCTCAGTCGTCTTTTTTCTAGACTAAATAATCCTAATTTCGCTAATCTATCTGGGTATTGTAGTTCTCCCATCCCCTTTATTAATTTTGTTGCCCTCCTTTGTACTCTCTCTAGTTCCATTATATCCTTCCTGAGCACCGGTGCCCAAAACTGGACACAGTACTCCATGTGCGGTCTAACTAGGGATTTGTACAGAGGCAGTATAATGCTCTCATCATGTGTATCCAGACCTCTTTTAATGCACCCCATGATCCTGTTTGCCTTGGCAGCTGCTGCCTGGCACTGGCTGCTCCAGGTAAGTTTATCATTAACTAGAATCTCCAAGTCCTTCTCCCTGTCAGATTTACCCAGTGGTTTCCCATTCAGTGTGTAATGGTGACATTGATTCCTTCTTCCCATGTGTATAACCTTACATTTATCATTGTTAAACCTCATCTGCCACCTTTCAGCCCAAGTTTCCAACTTATCCAGATCCATCTGTAGCAGAATACTATCTTCTCTTGTATTAACTGCTTTACATAGTTTTGTATCATCTGCAAATATCGATATTTTACTGTGTAAACCTTCTACCAGATCATTAATGAATATGTTGAAGAGAACAGGTCCCAATACTGACCCCTGCGGTACCCCACTGGTCACAGCGACCCAGTTAGAGACTATACCATTTATAACCACCCTCTGCTTTCTATCACTAAGCCAGTTACTAACCCATTTACACACAATTTCCCCCAGACCAAGCATTCTCATTTTGTGTACCAACCTCTTGTGCGGCACGGTATCAAACGCTTTGGAAAAATCGAGATATACCACGTCCAATGATTCACCGTGGTCCAGCCTATAGCTTACCTCTTCATAAAAACTGATTAGATTGGTTTGACAGGAGCGATTTCTCATAAACCCATGCTGATATGGAGTTAAACAGTTATTCTCATTGAGATAATCCAGAATAACATCCTTCGGAAACCCTTCAAATATTTCACCAACAATAGAGGTTACACTTACTGGCCTATAATTTCCAGGTTCACTTTTAGAGCCCTTTTTGAATATTGGCACCACATTTGCTATGCGCCAATCCTGCGGAACAGACCCTGTCGCTATAGAGTCCCTAAAAATAAGAAATAATGGTTTATCTATTACATTACTTAGTTCTCTTAGTACTCGTGGGTGTATGCCATCCGGACCCGGACATTTATCTATTTTAATCTTATTTAGCCGGTTTCGCACCTCTTCTTGGGTTAGATTGGTGACCCTTAATATAGGGTTTTCATTGTTTCTTGGGATTTCACCTAGCATTTCATTTTCCACCGTGAATACCGTGGAGAAGAAGGTGTTTAATATGTTAGCTTTTTCCTCGTCATCTACAACCATTCTTTCCTCACTATTTTTTAAGGGGCCTACATTTTCAGTTTTTATTCTTTTACTATTGATATAGTTGAAGAACAGTTTGGGATTAGTTTTACTCTCCTTAGCAATGTGCTTCTCTGTTTCCTTTTTGGCAGCTTTAATTAGTTTTTTAGATAAAGTATTTTTCTCCCTATAGTTTTTTAGAGCTTCAATGGTGCCATCCTGCTTTAGTAGTGCAAATGCTTTCTTTTTACTGTTAATTGCCTGTCTTACTTCTTTGTTTAGCCACATTGGGTTTTTCCTATTTCTAGTCCTTTTATTCCCACAAGGTATAAACCGCTTACACTGCCTATTTAGGATGTTCTTAAACATTTCCCATTTATTATCTGTATTCTTATTTCTGAGGATATTGTCCCAGTCTACCAGATTAAGGGCATCTCTAAGCTGGTCAAACTTTGCCTTCCTAAAGTTCAGTGTTTTTGTGACTCCCTGACAAGTCCCCCTAGTGAAAGACAGGTGAAACTGCACAATATTGTGGTCGCTATTTCCTAGATGCCCAACCACCTGCAGATTTGTTATTCTGTCAGGTCTATTAGATAGTATTAGGTCTAAAAGTGCTGCTCCTCTGGTTGGATTCTGCACCAATTGTGAAAGATAATTTTTCTTGGTTATTAGCAGAAACCTGTTGCCTTTATGGGTTTCACAGGTTTCTGTTTCCCAGTTAATATCCGGGTAGTTAAAGTCCCCCATAACCAGGACCTCATTATGGGTTGCAGCTTCATCTATCTGCTTTAGAAGTAGACTTTCCATGGTTTCTGTTATATTTGGGGGTTTGTAACAGACCCCAATGAGAATTTTGTTACCATTTTTCCCTCCATGAATTTCGACCCATATGGACTCGACATCCTCATTTCCTTCGCTAATATCCTCCCTTAAAGTGGACTTTAGACAAGACTTTACATAGAGACAAACCCCTCCTCCTCTCCGATTTTTACGATCCTTTCTAAACAGACTGTAACCCTGTAAGTTAACTGCCCAGTCATAGCTTTCATCTAACCATGTCTCGGTAGTTTCCCCCCACATATGGGTATCAGCGTTCTCAGGAGAAACTGCACAAAAAATTTTGGAGGCTATTTTTTCTGGTACCCTTGCGAAAATTAAAAAATGCAATAAGAATAAACAAATGTTGCTCCTTCCCTTCTGAGCACTGCGGTACGCCCAAATAGTAGTTTCCCCCTACATATTGGGTATCTGCATGCTCAGGAGAAATTGCACAATAAATTATGTGGTCCATTTTTCCTGTTACCCTTGTGAAAATAAAAATTGTGTCTAAAGTACATTTTTTGTAAATAAAAGATAAATGTTCATTTTTTTTCCATGTTCCAAAAATTCCTGTGAAGCAACTGAAAGGTTAATGAACTTCTTGACTGTGGTTTTGAGCACCTTGAGGGGTGCAGTTTTAGAATGCTGTCACTTTTGGGTACTTTCTGTCATAAAGACCCCTCAAAGTCATTTCAAATGTGATGTGGTTCCTAAAAAATGGTTTCGTAAATTTTGTTGGGAAAAATTAGAAATCACTGGCCAATTTTTAACCCTTATAATTTCAAACAAAATAAAATTATATTTGAAAAATTGTGCTGCTGTAACGAAGACATGTGGGAAATGTTATTTATTAATTATTTTGTCTGACATAACTCTCTGGTTTAAGGGCATAAGAATGAAAAGTTTGAAAATTGCAAAATGTTTCATATTTTTGCCAGATTTCTGACATTTTCTCAAATAAACTCAAGTCTTATCGAATAAATGTTACCACTATCATGGACTACAATATGTCACGAAAAAACAGTCGCAGAATCAGTGGGATCCATTGAAGCGTTCCAGAGTTATTACCTCATAAAGTGACACTTGTCAGAGATGTAAAATGTGGCCTGGCCATGAAGGTGAAAACAGGCTTGGGGAGTACAGGGTTAAACAGAATTAAATATGCATATTCAATACTTTTTCCCTGTGTTATTTCTCATTATTACACAGAACCTTATTTATGGACATCTATGGTTTGATTTCTTTGCCGGTGTGGATTGGATAGGTTGTTACTGACATCTGGTGAGAAATTCATATCAATAGCATCTTTAGAAATGTCTGGAGAATTCTCTGGCAAGCACATCTCTGGTTCTTAATCTAGGGAAATCTGAAGCCGAGGCATGCATATGGCATTTCAGGCTTTTACACTCTATTAAAGAATTATTATGTTACAAAAAAGGCAATGAGAATAAATTGTATAATACACATAAAAAGCTAAAAAGCTAGTTTTTGTTTGCTTACTACTACATGATCTTAACAGTAGAATTGCTTTATGGCTTCTTTACTTAAAGCCAACCAATGTGTTAAAAAGTCCCTGCAATAGGCAAACATAATGGAACATAGGGACAATGAGTAGCATTAAAGAGAATGAATCAGTAGGACCAACTCTCTTTAACCATCTATATGGGCATGCAGGTCATAAGAAGCTGTATAAAATGATTCCTTGATATCTGTGATCTGATGTCTTACTCCAGAGAAATCCATGCTTTTCTTATATGTAAATGAGCTGTTAAGATTTATACGCTGGACACTGATGTGCAAGAGAATCTGCCTCCAAGGATTATTTTAAATGAGAGGAGTAACCAGTATGAGACATGTAGAATTGACCTTTGCCTCATGACAAACACATTTGCTGCAGCTCTAACAGCTGTGCTGTATTGCACCACTGTCTGCCTCTAAGATAGAAGCTGAAGTCCTGAGAGGAACCTGCAAAAGAAAAAGAAGTCCTGAGAGGAACCTGCAGATGTGTCAGTTATAATCACACACAGCTCTGCAGTGAGATCAGGAGAGCAGAGAGCGGCCATTATTTATCACATTGGTAACTCTTTAATTTAAAATACTCTCTGGCGGCAGATTCTCAAGAAGGTCTTTGTCCAGCCAATAGATCTTAACAGCTCATTTACATATAAGAAAAATCCGGATTTCTCTGGAGTAAGACATCAGGCCTCAGATGTCAAGGTATCATTTTATTCAGCTTCCTAAAACCTGCATGCCCATATATACGGAATAAGAGGGTTGATCCCACTGACAGGTTTCCTTTAAGAGCACGGAACAATTTATTATAGATCTTTCAGTGCGCATAGTTCTTTGTTGTCTGCCTGTTTAAACCGGCCAATAAACCACTACAGGTTAATAAAAATTTACCGATTGGCATTCATTGAGTGCTGCCCCTTGGATCGTTGAAATGGACCCTTTGAGTTGTTATCAGCTGTTGTCATTACGGGCTCTTTTGCTCTATTATTGGGGCAACTTGTGCTTCACAATCTAAGATATCTGTCAGATGAATGCTTGTTTAGCTCATGGCTAAGTCTGAAGACTCAGTTGAGTGTTGATATGTAGAGATGAGCGAACTCAAACGGTAAAGTTCGGGGTTGGTACCGGATAACTGGTGTTGGGTACCGCACCCCAAACACGAACTGTTCGAGTTCAGATGCTGAATAAGGTATCTTGAAAGACTGTAACAAAGCCAATCAACAAGGTTTTAAGCTGTGGGCACTTCTGGCACCATGACAGCTATGTCAAGTATTGGCCCTGACTGATTAAATGTGGGATCACAGGTACCGCCATTCTGCTCTGTTTAGCATAAGGACACGATGCAGTTAGAGTGAGGGAAAGTATTAGGTTTTGTGTGTGTGCAGTACTCTGCACCCTTGTCTGTGGGAGTAGTGTCCCTAACCAATTCCTTCTACTCTGCCTCTGTGTCTGTAAGACTAGTGTGCATAAAAAATTATAATCTGCACCCATGTCCATGGGAGTAATGTGCATGAAAGCAAGTTTTTCTATTATGCACCCGTGTCTGTGATAGTACTGTGTGTAAAAAAATGTTTCAAATCTGCAATCACATCTGTGATAGTTCTTCGAGTAAAAACAATATTTTCAACTGTGCACCTGTGTCTGTGATAGCACTGTGTGTTAAAACAAATTTTTCGAATCTGCATCCATGTCGGTGGGAGTAATGTGCATAAAAAGAAATTTTTCCACTCAGCTCCCGTGTCTGTGATAGTACTGTGTGTAAAGAAAAAACTTTTATACTCTGCAACTGTGTCTGTGGGAGTAGTATACGTAAAAACATTTTTTCCTAATTTGCATCCATGTCTGTGGGAGTAATGTGCCTAAAAAACACTTTAAAAATGAGAACATCAAATGGGGGATGTAGACGTGGTGCTACTGGTGGTGTGCCCGTAATGCAGACTGGTGCAGTTTAACGGTACAGTCTGGAAACACCAAAAAGAAAAACTTCATAAACAGGCAAACAGAAAATATGAAATCAAAATGTATTAAAATGTACAGTAAAACCAAACCATAAAAGGCAAAGAGTGTGAACATGGTAGCCATGTGAGACTTTAGTGTATGACTGGAGCTGGAATAATTGTGGCTGCTGGCACCATATTTGCCCTCCAATATACTGTATTGTCGTTAAAGGATTTAAAGTACTTCTTCCAATTACAGAGCCTACAAAGAGTCATGGATGGTTATTTCCTCTTGCTACATCATCTGCTCAGGAGTGGTTAATTTGCGCGACTGCTGCCTTCCTTGGATGTGGTAGCCGTTTCTCAGGCTCCCACTCTGGAATAAAAACCTGATTCTCCGTTACCCGTGATCACCATGGAAGGGAGCCGGTGTGCAGACAGGTCCCGAAGCAGCGGGCATTTTGAAAACACCCCTTGCATGGCGAGATGAAGTGACTGGCCTCCAGAAGACACCTCAGCTGCCTTGCCTTATCATCCACTGCACCCAAGGCGATGCACAGGGTGGCTCGAGAGAGGGGTGAGGTTCTATTCAGTGCCTCTGTCAGACTTAGATCTGCCTCCTCCATGGGGGGGTCCTCAACCCACCAGTGGACAGGCTCAGGACTGGGAAAGGGGGGCTGGCCATCAGGGTCCACCGTGCCTCTGGCAGAAACTGGGTGCATGTAGTAGCGGCTGGGCCTGATGTGGAAAGCATTTTGGCACATGTCCTACCAGTATTGATGTGTGTGTCGTGCTGCGTAGCTTTGAGTACTCCACGGACATGGCAAGCGCTGATAACACCCATTATCACTGTTACTATCCTAATTCTATGCTTCCTTGAAAAAAAACCTTCAGGTGATGATGGATGAGGTGGTGGCACAGAAGGAAGAGGAGGAATAGGGACCATTCACACCATTATCAGGCTAGTTGATAGTCGAGGATGAGGAGGAAACATATTCACAGCAGGGTGGAACGCAAAGCAGCTCACGAGCATCATAAGCGTGGCAAGAGGAAAACAGAGAACCCAGATGATACATCTAGGACAGCTTGTTCTTGCTTCTGGGCAGCCTGGCACACATAAGCCAATACATGCTGCTGTGCCTGAGCAACGACCGCCAAGTAGCCTGAATTGTTACCAATGCTGATCACTGGGTGGCCACCCTTGATTACTGGGTGGCCACCCTGATGGATCCCCGCTACAAGGACAAAGTACCATCTTTACTTCCATCACTGGAGCAGGATTGGAAATTCGGGAATACAAGTACACGCTGATAGATGCACTATGGATCGGGTTCCCACCTGACAGTGAGGGCTTAGTGAGAGCACAAGGCAGAGGTGGAGAAGGAAGTCACAAACGCAGCTGAGGCACTGGCAACACCTCGGAAGGGAGAGTTAGCATGGCTGAAATGCGGAAAGCCTTCCTTAGCACACTAAAACTTCCGGCACCAACATCTAATATGGTCCGTGTTAACAAGAGGCAGCATTTTAACATGATGGAAAAGTACATCTCCACATACTCATGGGTCTGCCTCATTTATCTTTTGGGTCTCCAAATTAGACACAACGCCTGAGCTTTCCCTTTACGCCTTGAAGGTGCTGGCTGTCCTGCTGCAAGTGTACTGTTAGAACGTGTGTTTAGCATGGCAATGGGAGCGATCACAGACAGGCGCACTCGCCTGCACATAGCCAATGTTGGCAAGTTCACATTCATTGAAATGAACCAGGCTTGGATCCCACAGGACTTGTCCATACCTTTGGCTGACTGGAGAATTAGACCAGTTGCACCCAGCCATTGTTATACTCCACTGCAGTATTTGTTCTATTTCCCATTCCCAATGTTTTGGGGCCTCTCTCCCACAAAAACAAAAAAACAAAGAAACAAAAAAAACAGTGTTGGCTACCTCCTCCTCTGCCTCTTCCACCTACACCACCATGTCCACCTCCACCTCCTCCTTTGTTAATTCTATGTTATTTTAAAGGGGTTGTCCCATAAACAAAGTTAATTTTAATCCATACATCTTGAAATAATAATAATTTTTCCAATTGCATGTGTTTTAAAAAATGTTCATGCGCTGAGATAATCTTATAAATGTGCCCCTAGTGCATACTGTGTAATGGTTGTGTCTGACTGTACAGGGACTGGTCATTCCATATCTCCTGTGCAGGGGAGAAAGCAAAAACGTATATAGAGATTACAGCATAGGATGCAAATAATTATTTCTTTGAGGTTAAGCATTTTATAAAAAGAGGCAGTGAAATGCTTTATCACACAAAAAAATCTTCTAGATCCCGTGCTGTCCTGTCTGTATCCTCTCTTTTGCTTCCTCCCTGCCCAGGAGCTGTGGTATGATCAGACCATGTTCCTGTACGGTCAGACACAGACATCACACAGTACTCAGCAGGGCACAATATTGCGGTTTGCCCTGATGAAGATGTTGGATTACCTCGAAACGTGTTGACAAATAAACCCGCATCTACACGTTTTCCTATTGTGTATCGTATCTCTGGCACTGCGACTTCACACTCATCTCATCTTCCAGCATTTGAGTTTTGTTGTGGTCATTAATTTTGTACTGTGATGTGTTTTTGCATTGAAATATCAATAGTTAGCAATAATTGTAATAGGTAAAAGAAACTCAAGGATAATCTTTTAGCCTAAAGCTGCAGACTATTAACAATACAGCCCATTTATTCAATTAAATCCCGTGTCATGATGCATTAGATACTGGCATTGTGCCAGGTCAGTGGAAATCTGTCAACGCTGGGCACAACTCTGCCAACTAAGCCATTTGGAGTCTCTGAAAAAATCACTTAAGACTAATACGATTTGTGTACATGTATTTTTTAAATTTCTTTTTCTTGAGGTTTAATTATTGGACAAGACGCTCGCTGCATTAATCTACTTGGCCTTAGTGTGGCATTTCACTTTGTTTTTCACTTTAGAGTCTCAGCTTTGTCCATTTTTTTTTGGAGTACACACATTTCAGAGATTAGCGAAGTAGAGCTGGAACAAGGCGTGGCAACGGCCGCTCATCAAATTCATGAGGAGTGTTTCCCAAATCTCATTCCAGTCACCGACTGAAGTAAGATTTGTAGACAGCACACACTTGTATTGATGATGCTGCACCCACTAGACAGGTTCTGCCTGGGAGTATATATATCGCATACCTGACCTCCGTTAACGGGGCAGAGAATGGCGAATCTTCGCGGCGCACAGTGCATGCGCTAGGAGGATTCACTAATCTGCAGTCACACCGAGTGACCACTGACTTTTAATTTTTGTCCGGACAACCACTTTACAGAGGAAATATACTTATAAAAAATGTTTCTGAATATGTTGTGAGGGATCTCTGTTAGGGATAACTATGGTGCGTGAGTCAGTATGTCGATCGACAGAAGCCCCCTGAAGGAAAGCTGCATTGAAAAGGTTAGTCAGAATGGAAACTAACTCGGGATAGAATCTTATAATATTCATCAGACAGATTATCAGGGCTAAAGGTCATACTATTGGATGCGTCAGTTATAGCCTGTCTCACTTCATCTTCCGTTATTATTGAGTCTAACCTCACTTGTTGCTCAGTGGTCAGGGATGGGAGATTAATCGAGTTAAAAAAGGAGTTAATTGCCGAGAGTTTGGTAGGGGAGGCTCTATATAGGTCCTCATAATAAGCTTCAAACCCCTTAAGCTTCAAAATCTCGTACTGGCTCTCAGACTACTGACCGTGAAGAGATCATGCAAATTTTCAGTGATTATTATAAAGACCTATACAAAGCCTCCCCTGCCAACCTCCTAGGAATTAACTCCTTTTTTAATTCGATTAATCTCCTATCCCTGACCACTGAGCAACAAGTGAAGTTAGACTCAATAATAAAGGAAGATGAAGTGAGACAGGCTATAACTGACGCATCCAATAGTATGACCTTGAGCCCTGATGATATCTCTGATGAATATTATAAGATTCTATCCCGAGTTAGTTTCCATTCTGACTAACCTTTTCAATGCAGCTTTCCTTCAGGGGGCTTCTGTCGATCGACATACTGACTCACGCTCCCTAAACTTAACAGAGACCCATTACTGCCACAATCATACTTCCCAATCTCACTCCTCAACCATGATTATAAACTCCTGGTGAAGATCTTAGCAAACCGTTTACAAATGTTGTTGCCTGGCCTTCTGTGTGGGGCTCGGATGCGCTTTGCCCAGGGACGGAGCAGCGTGGCAAATACACGCCTGGTGGCCGAAGCCACGGTCTTGGCCCAACACGCATCACAAGCATCTGCAATGCTGATGAGTCTCTATGCCGAAAAGGTCTGTGAAAAAAAGACCCTGACAACACCGTTTCACCGATGCTTTTTCCGAGGGGCATGAACAAGGGGAAGGAGGAGGCTCCTTAAATATATTGCGATAAGCAATGTGTGTATATTCAGTGTAAAAGCGGCCAATCATTGTCCAGAGATTAGGCGGCACATAACCCACTCACTGGTCACTCATAATGAGACTTCCAGTCCCTGCACTTGGAACGCATGCGTGGAATGCATGCTGCTTTGAGTGCGCATAACTGCAAGTCATTTAGTGCCGCGAGTGCGCATGTACACGATCTCCGAGCAGTGTTTTTGGAGGAGCCTGTAACACATGAGTCTCAATAATTCTGTATATACACAATGTAGCCCAAAGCGGATGGGATATATAAGTGGTGCTGATCTGAAGGAATATTTTAAAGTCCCAATGGCTTCCCCCATGTGTTCCAAGCACAGAGACCGGAAGTCTGTATTTGATCTACTAGTGACCAGTGAGTGGCTAATGCAACGCGTACTCTCTGGATAATGATTTCCCGCTTTTTGCGCTGGATATTCACACAATGGTTATCGCAATATATTTAAGGAACCTCCTCCTTACCCTTGTTCACGCCACTTGGAAAAAGCATCAGAGAAACGGCAGCGTCGGGGTCTTTTTCTTCAAATGTGGACATGATTAATTAATTCTAAGTAAGTTTTTTGGACTTCTTGTTCTATTTGTTTTCAACAAAGTATTTACCATCTCTCTTGATTTTTCTTGATGAATGCCTTATGAATTGCACTAACCACCTTATATTTAGGTTGTTTCATCTTATAGCTTATGTTATGCAGTATAAACTACATATTTACTGCTGACTGTAGACTCTAATTTGAATGCCTTTAGCAAATGAAAAGGTGTCTATAACTGCATTATGCACTTTATATTAGATTAATTTGCATCTGATTCGTTAATGTTTAGACATTTTATGTATTTGAGTCCTTTATGATAATCTTAAAGTTTACATCTAATTAGATCTATATTGGAATGGTATCTTATCATCATTTACTAATTTAGACTTTATGAGGTCCCTCTTGCTGTGATATATCTGTAATTCCCTGTTAGTTGTTCTTGCAGGTTTCCTCTGCTTTTAATTTAGTAATGTATTTTATATATTTTTTTATTTAACAAACATTTTTAACATACTGTAAGCATATATCTCTTCTTTAATCAGAGAATACTAGGATCTGGGTTTGTGAGATTACACCTTATCCCTTTGGTAGCGCACACACCATGAGTAGAAGCATGAAAGCATACTGAGCAGTGTAGATGGGAATGTAGCACTGGGATAAGCTAGATTCTGCACTGTTTTTCCTTCCACTCTTTTTCTCTCAGCACAGTTTCCATTTAACCCCTTTACCCTCAAGGGTGGTTTGCACGTTAATGACCGGGCCAATTTTTACAATTCTGACCACTGTCCCTTTATGAGGTAATAACTCTGGAACTCTTCCATGGATCCAGGTGATTCTGACATTGTTTTCTCATGACATATTTTACTTCACGTTAGTGGTCACATTTCTTTGATATGACTTGCGTTTTATTTGTGAAAAAAAATGGAAATTTGCTGAAAATGTTGAAAATGTCGTAATTTTCCAACTTTGAATTTTCATGCCCTTAAATCACAGAGATATGTAACACAAAATACTTAATAAGTAACATTTCCCACATGTCTACTTTACATCAGCACAATTTTGGAACCAATTTTTTTTTTTTTGTTAGGAAGTTATAAGAGTTAAAAGTTGACCAGCGATTTCTCATTTTTACAACACCATTTTTTTTTTTAGGGACCACATCACATTTGAAGTCACTTTGAGGGGTCTATATGATAGAAATTACCCAAAAGTGACACCATTCTATAAACTCAAGGTGCTCAAAATCACATTCAAGAAGTTTATTAACCTTCACAGGAATTTTTGGAATATTTAAAAAAAATTAACATTTAACTTTTTTTTCCCAAAAAATTTACTTCAGATCCAATTTGTTTTATTTTCCCAAGGATAACAGGAGAAATTGGACCCCAAAAGTTGTTGTACAATTTGTCCTGAGTACGCAGATACCCCATATGTGGGGGTAAACTACTGTTTGGGCACATGGCAGAGCTTGGAAGTGAAGGAGCGCCGTTTGACGTTTCAATGCAAAATTGGCTGGAATTGAGATAGGACATCATGTCACATTTGGAGAGCCCTTGATGTGCCTAAACAGTGGAAACCCCCACAAGTGACCACATTTTGGAAAGCAGACCCCCTAAGGAACTTATCTAGATGTGTGGTGAGCACTTTGAACCCCCAAGTGGCTTCACAGAAGTTTATAATGTAGAGCCGTAAAAATAAAAAATCATATTTTTTTTCACAAAAATGAAATTTCCACCACCGATTTTTATTTTCCCAAGGGTAACAGGAGAAATTGGATCATAAAAGTTGTTGTGAAATTTCTCCTGAGTACGCTGATACCCCATATGTGGGAGTAAACCACTGTTTGGGTGCACGGCAGAGCTTGGAAGAGAAGGAGCGCCATTTTACTTTTTCAACGCAGAATTGTCTGGAATTGTGATCGGACGCGATGTCACGTTTGGAGAGCCCCTGATGTGCCTAAACAGTTAAAACCCCTACAAGTGACCCCATTTTGGAAACTAGATCCCCAAGGAACTTATCTAGATGTGTGGTGAGCAATTTGAACGCCCAAGTGCTTTACAGAAGTTTATAATGTAGAGCCGTAAAAATAAAAAATCATATTTTTGTAACAAAAATTCACTTTTTACCCCCAATTTTTATCTTCCCAAGGGTAGCAGGAAAAATTGGACACCAAAAGTTGTTGTACAATTTGTCCTGAGTGCGCTGATACCCCATATGTGGGGGTAAACCACTGGGCGCATGGCAGAGCTCGAAAGGGAAGGAGCGCCGTTTGACTTTTTAATGCAAAATCGGCTGGAACTGAGATAGGACACCATGCCGCGTTTGGAGGGCCCCTGATGTGCCTAAACAGTAGAAACCCTCCCACAAGTGACAAAATTTTGGAAAGCAGACCCCCTAAGGAACTTATCTAGATGTGTGGCGAGCACTTTGAACCCCTAAGTGGCTTCACCGAAGTTTATAATGTAGAGCAATTAAAATAACAATATTCTTTTCACAAAAATGATCTTTTTGCCTCCAATTTTTTATATTCCTAAGGGTAACAGGAGAAATTGGACCCCAAAAGTTGTGCAATTTGTCCAGAGTACGCTGATACCCCATATGTGGGAGTAAACCACTGTATGGGTGCACGGCAGAGCTTGGAAGAGAAGGAGCACCGTTTTACTTTTTCAACGCAGAATTGGCTGGAAATGAGATCAGACACGATGTCACATTTGGAGAGCCCCTGATGTGCCTAAACAGTGGAAACTCCCCAATTCTAACTCCAACCCTAACCCAAGCACACCTCTAATCCTAATCCCAACCCTAACCATAACCCTATCCACACCCCTCACCCGAACACGTCCCTAACCCTAATTCCAACCATAACCACACCCCAACACATCCCTAACCCTAATCCCAACCCTAACCACACCCGTACCCTGACACACCCCTAACCCTAATCCCGACCCTAACCCCAACCGTAAACGTAATCCCAACCCTAACTTTAGCCCCAACCCTAACCCTAACTTTAGCCCCAACTCTAACCCTAACTTTATCCCTAACCCTAATGGGAAAATGGAAATAAATACATTTTTTTAATTTTATTATTTTTCCCTAACTAGGGGGGTGATAAATGGGTGTCTGATTTACTATTTATAGCAGGTTTTCATAGCGAATTTTTATGTTTGGCAGCTGTGACACACTAAAAGACGCTTTTTATTGCAAAAAATAGTTTTTGCATCACCACATTTTGAGAGCTATAATTTTTCCATATTTTGTCCCACAGAGTCATGTGAGGTCTTTCTTTTTGTGGGACAAGTTGACGTTCTTATTGGAACCATTTTCGGGCGCATGACATTTTTTGATCGCTTTTTATTACGATTTTTGGGAGGCAGAATGAACAAAAAACAGCAATTCATAAATTTCTTTTGGGTGGGGCATTTATACCGTTCCTTGTGTGGTAAAATTGACAAAGCAGTTTTATTCTTCATGTTAGTACGATTACAGCGATACCTCTTTTATCATTTTTTATATTTTGGCGCTTTTATACAATAAAAATTATTTTATATAAAAAATAATTTATTTTTGCATCGCTTTATTCTGAGGGCTATAACTTTTTTCATTTTTTGCTGATGACACTGTATGGTGGCTCGTTTTTTTGTGGGACAAGATGATGTTTTCAGCGGTACCATGGTTATTTATATCCATCTTTTTGATCGCGTGTTATCCCACTTTTTGTTCGGCGGTATGATGATAAAGCATTGTTTTTTACCTATTTTTTTTTTTTACGGTGTTCACTGAAGGGGTTAACTAGTGGGACAGTTTTATCAGTCGGGTCGTTACGGACACAGCGATGCTAAATATGTGTACTTTTATTATTTTTTTATTTACATAAAGAAAAGTATTTATTGGAACAATATTTATTTATTTTTTCTTTATTTAGGAGTTAAAAAAATATATTTTTACACAGTATAATATTAATTTTTTCACTTTTTTACATTGCCCCAGGGTGGGACATCACTGTATAAAGTCAGATCGCTGATCTGACACTTTGCACAGCACTGTGTCAGATCAGCGATCTGAGAGGCAGTGAAAGAGGCTTCTCAGGTACTGCTCTCAGCAGGCACTGACAAGCCACCTCCCTGCAGGACCTGGAAGGACCCCACAGCCATGTTGGATCCGGGGGTCTGCAGTCAGGGAGAACCTCAGAACAATGTGAACACATCGCGTTGTTGTGAGGGTCTCAGGGAAGCACGCAGGGAGACCCCTCCCTGCTCGATGCTTCTCTATGCCACTGGAAACTACAATCTTGTTTGATCGCAGTGTTCTGGGGGTTAAAGTGCTGGCAGCAGTCCGTGACTACTCCTGGCACTTAGTCCCAGGTGTCAGCTGTGATAATCAGCTGACACTGGCAGTGATCGGCCGCGCTCCCCCCATGAGGGTGGCTGATCGCGTATGACATCCTATTCCGTCCATGGGAAGTAAGGCCCTGGTTACATGGACGGAATAGTACATCCAGTGCCAGAAAGGGGTTAAAGAGGTTTTCTGACTCCCACATTTTTTTTACAATAATATTGTATAGTAGGGTTGAGCGACTTTTCTTTTTATAGGATCGGGTCGGATTTCACGAAACCCGACTTTTTCAAAAGTCGGGTCGAGTGAAATCGGCCGATCCTATAGAAAAGTCGGGGTCGAGGTCAGCCGAAACACGGAGAGGAAACTCTCCTTCAGGCCCTGGGATCCATATTTAAGTGTAAAATAAAGAATCAAAATAAAAAATATTGCTATACTCACCCTCGGACGCGCCCTGGTTCTTACCGGCAGCCTTCCTTCCTAAGAATGAGCGCCTGAAGGACCTTTGATGACGTCGCGGCTTGTGATTGGTCGCGTGAGCGGTCACATGGGCGTCACGCGACCAATCACAAGCTGTGACGTCATCTAAGGTCCTTCAGGCGCTGATTCTTAGGAAGGAAGGCTGCGGGTTAGAACCAGGGCGCGTCCGAGGGTGAGTATATACCTATTAGGAATATACTCACCCTCGGACACGCCCTCGGACGCTTCCTTCCTAAGAATTAGCGCCTGAAGGACCTTAGATGACGTCGCAGCTTGTGATTGGCCACGTGACCGCCCATGTGACCGCTCACGCGACCAATCACAAGCCGCGACGTCATCGAAGGCCCTTCAGGCGCTCATTCTTAGGAAGGAAGGCTGCCGGTGAGAACCAGGGTGCGTCCGAGGGTGAGTATAGCAATTTTTTTCTTTTTTATTCTTTATTTTACACTTAAATATGAATTCCGATACCGATTCCCGATATCTTAAACATATCGGGAATCGGTATCGGAATTCCGATTACAGATCAGAAGATCGCCGACCTCATGGCCGACCCCACACAGGGGTCGGGTCGGGTTTCATGAAACCCGACTTTGCCAAAAGTCGGCGACTTCTGAATCTGGCCGACCCGTTTCGCTCAACCCTATTGTATAGCCCTGATTGACACGGTCTACTTCTTGATTCACGTTTTTCCTTTTTTCTTATTTATTTTTTCTCAGCCCATAATGAATAACGCTGGCCTCACGGTTAGTCCTAGCATCAACCTAACTACTCCTGTTCTCCTTAGCTCCAGAATTCCCACCCACTGAAATCACCAGAAAAAGATTGGTTTGTGAGTGATGATAAAGACACAACTGGTCATGCCGAAACAATTCAGAGCACAAGAGAAAACCATCCTTCTGTCTTATCAGCACATTATCAAATCCTCCTGAATCTGGAATGTTGATAGTCATGTGACGACATACTAAAACTATTGCAAACTGAATACAATGGTGTACACATCCCCTTTAACTTGTCTCTAAACCCAATTTATCCCAAGATATCAAGCAAACATGAACAAAATATGTAAGTCTTAAGTATGCCTTAATCATCCATCACTCTTAGGCAACTATGTTAAAAACAGATTTATGTTTTTCACTAGATAACTATGATAGATGACTCTAACGGATGACATAAATCCAGCTGTCATCTATAGGCTCCCATATTAAGAAGAAAAGTTTAACATGTCCAACTAGACAGCGCATAATTATATTTAATCGGTATCATGAAAAATTGTATAGCTATCACGCCATTTACACCTTTGCACTGATTGTTTTGTGTAGAGTACATTATCTAGTTGGCGGGCCTGCAATAACCGACAAAAATCTTCCTCTGCTGTCCTCTTTTCTTCTGTAATGAAGGTCTGTGAGTGGTCGCCAGGTAGCCCAAAAACTGGCTATCACAGATAGGCTTAGTGCAAGCCACTCCATTTACCAGATCCCAGGAGGAAAAACCTATAGCTCATCACCCAATGAATTTCGGAACAGTTCTGTTCATGCACTGTGCAGGGAGCCTTCCAACCTGCAGGTGATCATGGAAGAAGCAGGAAGTTTCACTGGCAGTAATCTTCTGATGAACGCAATCCAGCACTTTTAGTAGTAAAATTTCTACTTTAAAAGATAAAGTAAAACATGTTCAAAAAATGGACCACAACGACATATTCAGGGATGTTTAACCCCTTACTGAACGGGCCAAATTTTTGAAATCTGATGAATGTCACTTCATGTGGTAATAACTCTGGAATTCTTCAACATATCCCATTGATTTTTGTGACATATTATACTTTATGATAGTGGTCAATTTATAGTGTTATTTTCTGCATTTATTTATTATACAAATATCAGAAATTTTTAAAAAATTTCCAAAAATTACTAATTTTCAAACTTTAAATGATGTGAGACAGTGACCCCTGTTACAGCTAGGGGGCACTGTTTGTTCTCCCCAGGATGCGTACAGAGGCGTAGTGAGGCCATGAGGTGGCGTTACAGTCGCAGGTGTGGCTGTGATTACAATTGTTAAAAGCCCAGTAGTATAGAGAGGTTTTAGATTTGAGTCTGAGGAGTCTCAGGTGTGTGTCAGGGCCAGAGTGAAGCCTGATAACCCACAGCATACACAGTGGTCCTGCTGTCCACGATGAATGGTCACGGATGTGGACAGGTCTTGTGCCTGGAGGTGAACTGAAGGTAGACTGTCCTGTGCCCGAAGGAAGGAATGTCACAGCTGCAGACAGGAGGATGTCAAGGTCTGTGTATGGCTGTGAGTAGAGACTGTGATACAGCGGTGCAGGACACCCATGGAACTAGTCAGAGGAGGACTAGCATGTGCAGTGACTTCAATCTAAAGGATGCTGTAATGAACTGGTGTTAACTGAACACTGAAGTTATGTGCATTTAAGTTATATGCTTGGAACCTTTTCGGTGTGAAGATAACGCATTAAAGAGACTTTTATGTTTGAACTTTGTGGGTCACTGCCTTTTCACTCGTACCGGTGCCTTACAATGATTATCCCTTTAATCGAGATAATCATACCACACAAAAACATTAATAATATTTTGCACATGTCTGATTTACACCAGCACCATTTGTAAAATATTAATTTATTTTGTTAGAATTTTAGAAGGTTTAAAAATGTAGCAGTAATTTTTCTTTTTTTTTTTTTCAAGGAAATTTACAAAACTTATTTTTTCGAAACCTATTCAGTCTTGAAATTACTTTGGGGGTCTTATATATTGGAAACCCCCCAAAGTGATACCATTTTAAAAACCACACTCTCAATATATTCAAAATTGCTTTCAGGGTAGTTTATTAACCCTTCAGATGCCTTTCAGGAATTAATGCAAAATGGCAATGAAGAAGTTTATTTTTTTGGACTTATGAAAAGGTCACAGGCTGTTATTTGTCCATGCATTGCCATCGCAAACATCAGGACCACACGATCTAGACCTCAGGGTGCCGATGGGGTTAATCATGAAGCCCCCACATTCCGTTAACCATCGAGATGCTGTAGTCATTATTAACAGCAGCATTTAAGGGGTTGAACAACTATAGTTGGTACAACACTGATCGTGGCTGATGCAGCAAGTTGTCAGTTATAGTGTATAGCCGTCAGCTGCTGGATTGTCACCCATCGGAGGATGCTAGTCTCTTATCTAAAGTCAGTAAAAAGACGTATTGGTGGTCACTATGGGGTTAAGCTTATCTCATTTGATAATTTCCCCATGCAAAAAAAATTGCAGCGTTATATATTTTCCCTGGCTAACTGAAGGTTTTGTTACTTGCTCTTTCATTTTTTCAGGCGTCTTTGAACAGAGATGATAGGATACCAGTACATTTTTGATGGCACTGGCTCTGTTGAAGTGATAATAGTTTTGAAGGGATGATATATTTTCTAAATTAGGTTATTAAAAATGAAGGGACAGTGCTTCTATGAAATTTTTCTGGCGGTCGAAAGAAGACAGAAAATCACAGCAGAAATCTTATTTTTTGTCTATGTTTTACTGGATTGTACTAATTTAGCTTGAGTCAATTAGTCCTAAAATAGGAGTGGGTAATCTTATTTCTTCCAAAGGTCATTTGTATATTTATACCATCTTTTGGGGGGCACACAAACTTATCAGTTAGAAAAGGAAAGTGCTATATTTGGTCAAAAATGTAATTAACTCACCCCTAATACCCTAATATAATGACTGGAGCTGCTTCTCTTTGGTGTAGATGTGATGTTAGATGTTATTGATTATGTTGCTATTCGCAACTGCTTTTCCAGATTTGCATATATAAATCATATAGGAGACACCGAGACTGCCGCATACACATCACACATGAGACACAGAAACTGCTGTATATACATCACTTAATCCCTTAACAACCACGATACTCCTTTTAATGGCGGCAGTTAAGGGTAGTTATTCCTCAGCACCGCTAAAAAGGCGCTGAGAAATAAGTGCATAGCACCCCCAGTTTTTACCGACCTCAGTGTTGCGATCACCGTTATTCACGGTAATAACAGCGACCGCCAAAAAAATCAGTTTTCCCAGTTTTCATCAGTTTTTTAATTTCTCTCTTCTCTGATGTGATCTAGCACATCAGATGTTGTGAATTCTGCTCTTGGGCTCCCTCCGGTGGTTGTAAGTGGCACTTTTGTGAGTTCTGCTCTTGGGCTCCCTCTTGTGGTTTCTAGTCGTATGGCTGCTCCTTGGAGTTAGCTGTCTTCAGCTGCTTCCACTGATCGTCTTTTCTGCTCGGCTATTTATGCCTGCCTCTGTCCTTCAGCCAGTGCCACTTGTAAATGGTTCCTGGTTGGATTCACATCTCTTTGGAGTTCCCTGTTATCCTGACAAGTTCAGCAAAGCTAAGTTTTTGCTTGCTCTTTTCTGTTCACAGATTGTGGACTTATCCGTTCTGTGCTTCTATGTTTGTCCAGCGTTATCAGTATGAATTAATTCTGTCTTGCTGGAAGCTCTGGGAAGGAGATTTACCCTCCACACCTTTAGTCAGGTGTGGAGATTTTTAGTACACTCTGCGTGGATTTTTGTAGTGTTTTATACTGACCGCACAGTATTCCATCCTGTCCTATCTATCAAGTTAGACTGGCCTCCTGTGCTCATCCTGGTTTCATTCTGTGTATGTCTTTTCCCTCTCCACTCACAGTCATTATTTGTGGGGGGGCTAATCTATCCTTTGGGGATTTTCTCTGAGGCAAGATAGTTTTCCTGCTTCTATCTTTAGGGGTAGTTAGCTCTTAGGCGGTGATGAGGTGCCTAGGGAGAGTTAGGAGCATCCCACGGCTACTTCTAGTGTTGTGTTGAGCTTAGGGACTGCGGTCAGTACAGTTACCACTTCCTTCAGAGCTCGTTCCATGTTGCTCCTAAACCACCGCATCATAACAGTACAAGTGGCCAAAAATGAATTAAATGCATCTCAAAAGAAGGAAAAAAAAGTTCTGAACCATTTTTTTTTTCTGTGCTCTGGTTTGTCTTTTTTTATCTCTTGATATCTGGGTGGTTCGGGATATATGCTCTGGTATGGATGTTCAGGGTTTGTTTTCTCGTGTGGATCAACTTGCTGCAAGAGTACAGAGTATCTAGGACTATGTTGTCCAGACTCAGGCTTTAGAGCCTAGAATTCCTACTCCTGATTTGTTTTTTGGGGACAGATCCAAGTTTTTGAACTTTAAAAATAACTGCAAATTGTTTTTTGCTTTGAAACCCCGTTCTTCAGGTGATCCCATTCAGCAAGTAAAGATCATCATATCCTTGCTGCGTGGTGACCCTCAAGACTGGGCCTTTTGTCTTGAAACAGGGGATCCGGCATTATTGAATGTAGACGCATTTTTTCAAGTGCTCGGATTATTGTATGACGAACCTAATTCTGTGGATCATGCAGAAAAAACCCTGTTGGCCTTGTGTCAAGGTCAGGAAGCGGCAGAATTATACTGCCAGAAATTTAGAAAATGGTCTGTGCTCACTAAATGGAATGAGGAGGCTCTGGCTGCTATTTTCAGAAAAGGTCTTTCTGAAGCCCTTAAAGATGTTATGGTGGGCTTTCCTAAGCCTGCCAGTTTGAGCGAATTTATGTCTCTAGCCATTCAGATTGATCGGCGTCTGCGCGAGTGCAAAGCTGTGCACCATATGGCAGTGTCATCGGAGCAGAGTCTTGAACCTATGCAATGTGATAGGATTTTGACTAGAACAGAACGGCAGGAATTCAGACGTCAGAATAGGCTGTGTTTTTACTGTGGTGATTCGGCTCATGTTATCTTTGATTGCCCTAAGCGTACTAAGAGAGTCGCTAGGTCTGTTACCATTAGTACTATACAGCCTAAATTTCTCTTATCTGTGACCCTGATTTGCTCATTGTCGTCCTTTTCTGTCATGGCATTTGTGGATTCAGGCGCTGCCCTGAACTTAATGGACTTAGAATTCGCCAGGCGCTGTGGTTTTTCCTTGCAGCCTTTGCAGAGCCCTATTCCTTTGAGGGGTATTAATGCTACACCCTTGGCCAAGGATAAACCTCAGTACTGGACGCAGATGACTTTGTGCATGGCCCTAGCACATCAGGAAGATTGCCTTTTTCTGGTGTTGCATAACCTGCATGATGTTGTTGTACTGGGTTTTCCATGGTTACAGGAACATAATCCGGTGCTGGATTGGAAAACTATGACTGTGACTAGTTGGGGTTGTCAAGGGGTACATAGTGACGTTCCTTTAATGTCTATTTCCTCTTCCCCCTCTTCTGAGGTCCCTGAGTTTTTGTCGGATTTCCAGGATGTATTTGATGAGCCCAAGTCTAGTTCCCTTCCACCGCACAGGGACTGTGATTGTGCTATTAACTTGATTCCTGGTTGCAAGTTCCCTAAGGGCCAACTTTTCAATCTGTCTGTGCCAGAGCATGCCGCCATGCGGAGTTATGTTAAGGAGTCTTTGGAGAAGGGGCATATTCGGCCCTCTTCGTCACCATTGGGAGCGGGTTTCTTTTTTGTTGCTAAGAAGGATGGCTCCTTGAGACCCTGTATTGATTATCGTCTTCTTAATAAGATCATTAAATCATTAAATTCCAATACCCCTTGCCTCTGCTTACTGATTTGTTTGCTCAGATTAAGGGGGCTAGTTGGTTTACTAAGATTGACCTCCAAGGGGCATATAATCTTGTTCGTATTAAACAGGGTGACAAATTGAAAACTGCATTTAATACGCCCGAAGGCCATTTTGAATACCTTGTGATGCCATTCGGGCTCTCTAATGCTCCATCTGTGTTCCAGTCTTTCATGAATGATATTTTCCGCAATTATCTTGATAAATTCATGGTCGTATATTTGGATGATATTTTGATTTTTTCCGATGATTGGGAGTCTCATGTGAAGCAGGTCAGGATGGTGTTCCAGATCCTCCGTGATAATGCTTTGTTTGTGAAGGGGTCTAAGTGCCTATTCGGAGTTCAGAAGGTCTCTTTTTTGGGTTTTATTTTTTCTCCCTCGTCTATAGAAATGGATCCTGTTAAGGTCCAAGCTATTCATGACTGGATTCAACCCACATCTGTGAAGGGCCTTCAAAAATTTTTGGGCTTTGCTAATTTCTATCGCCGTTTCATTGCCAACTTTTCCAGTGTGGTTAAGCCCCTTACTGATTTGATGAAGAAAGGCGCTGATTTGACGAATTGGTCCTCTGCGGCTGTTGAGGCCTTTCAGGAGCTTAAACGCCGATTTACTTCTGCCCCTGTGTTACGTCAGCCGGATGTTTCTCTTCCTTTTCAGGTTGAGGTCGACGCTTCTGAGATTGGGGCAGGGGCCATTTTGTCTCAGAGGGAGTCTGATGGTCCTTTGATAAAACCGTGTGCCTTTTTTTCCAGAAAGTTTTCGCCTGCGGAACGCAATTGTGATGTCGGCAATCGGGAGTTGTTGGCTATGATGTGGGCGTTTGAGGAGTGGCGACATTGGCTTGAGGGAGCTAAGCACCGCGTTGTGGTCTTGACTGATCATAAGAATCTGGTTTACCTCGAGTCGGCCAAGCGGCTGAATCCTAGACAGGCTCGATGGTCTCTGTTTTTCTCCCGTTTTGATTTTGTGGTCTCGTATCTTCCGGGATCTAAGAATGTTAAGGCTGATGCCCTCTCTAGGAGTTTTTCGCCTGATTCTCCTGGAGTCCTTGAGTCGGTTGGCATTCTTAAGGAAGGGGTGATTCTTTCTGCCATCTCCCCTGATTTGCGGTGGGTGCTTCAGGAATTTCAGTTTGATATGCCTGACCGCTGTCCTGTGGGGAAGCTGTTTGTTCCTGATAGATGGACGAGTAAGGTGATTTCTGAGGTTCATTGTTCAGTGTTGGCTGGTCATCCTGGGATTTTTGGTACCAGAGATTTGGTTGCTAGGTCCTTTTGGTGGCCTTCCTTGTCGCGTGATGTCCGTGCTTTTGTGCAGTCCTGTGGGACTTGCGCCCGAGCCAAGCCTTGCTGTTCCCGTGCTAGTGGGTTGCTTTTGCCTTTGCCGGTCCCTGAGAGGCCCTGGACGCATATTTCCATGGATTTTATTTCGGATCTTCCTGTTTCCCAGAAGATGTCTGTTATCTGGGTTGTTTGTGACCGGTTCTCTAAAATGGTCCATCTGGTACCTTTGCCTAAGTTGCCTTCCTCCTCAGATCTGGTTCCATTGTTTTTTCAGCATGTGGTTCGTTTGCATGGCATTCCGGAGAATATTGTGTCTGACAGAGGTTCTCAGTTTGTCTCTAGATTTTGGCGGGCCTTTTGTGCTAGGATGGGCATTGATTTGTCTTTTTCTTCGGCGTTTCATCCTCAGACTAATGGCCAAACTGAGCAAACTAATCAGACCTTGGAGACCTATTTGAGATGCTTTGTGTCTACTGATCAGGATGATTGGGTGTCTTTCTTGCCGTTGGCTAAGTTTGCCCTTAATAATTGGGCTAATTCGGCTACTTTGGTTTCACCTTTCTTTTGTAATTTTGGTTTTCATCCTCGCTTTTCTTCTGGGCAGGTTGAGCCCTCTGATTGTCCTGGTGTTGATTCTGTGGTGGACAGGCTGCAGCAGATTTGGACTCATGTGGTGGACAATTTGACGTTGTCTCAGGAAAGGGCTCAACGTTTTGCTAACCGCCGTCGGTGTGTTGGTCCCCGGCTTCGTGTGGGGGATTTGGTTTGGTTGTCCTCTCGTCTTGTTCCTATGAAGGTTTCGTCCCCTAAGTTTAAGCCTCGGTTTATTGGTCCTTATAAAATTTCTGAAATTATTAATCCGGTGTCTTTTCGTTTGGCTCTTCCAGCCTCTTTTGCCATTCATAATGTTTTCCATAGATCTTTGTTGCGGAGATATGTGGTGCCCGTTGTTCCCTCTGTTGACCCTCCTGCCCCGGTGTTGGTTGATGGAGAGTTGGAATATGAGGTTGAGAAGATTTTGGATTCTCGTTTTTTGAGGCGGAGGCTTCAGTATCTTGTCAAGTGGAAGGGTTATGGTCAGGAGGATAATTCTTGGGTTGTTGCCTCCGATGTCCATGCCACCAATTTGGTTCGTGCTTTTCACTTGGCTCGTCCTTATCGGCCTAGGGTCTCTGGTGAGGGTTCGGTGACCCCTCCTCAAGGGGGGGTACTGTTGTGAATTCCGCTCTTGGGCTCCCTCCGGTGGTTGTAAGTGGTACTTTTGTGAGTTCTGCTCTTGGGCTCCCTCTTGTGGTTTCTAGTGGTATGGCTGCTCCTTGGAGTTAGCTGTCTTCAGCTGCTTCCACTGATCGTCTTTTCTGCTCGGCTATTTATGCCTGCCTCTGTCCTTCAGCCAGTGCCACTTGTAAATGGTTCCTGGTTGGATTCACATCTCTTTGGAGTTCCCTGTTATCCTGACCAGTTCAGCCAAGCTAAGTTTTTGCTTGCTCTTTTCTGTTCACAGATTGTGGACTTATCCGTTGTGTGCTTCTATGTTTGTCCAGCGTTATCAGTATGAATTAATTCTGTCTTGCTGGAAGCACTGGGAAGCAGATTTACCCTCCACACCTTTAGTCAGGTGTGGAGATTTTTAGTAAACTCTGCGTGGATTTTTGTAGTGTTTTATACTGACCGCACAGTATTCCATCCTGTCCTATCTATCAAGTTAGACTGGCCTCCTGTGCTCATCCTGGTTTCATTATGTGTATGTCTTTTCCCTCTCCACTCACAGTCATTATTTGTGGGGGGCTAATCTATCCTTTGGGGATTTTCTCTGAGGCAAGATAGTTTTCCTGCTTCTATCTTTAGGGGTAGTTAGCTCTTAGGCAGTGATGAGGTGCCTAGGGAGAGTTAGGAGCATCCCACGGCTACTTCTAGTGTTGTGTTGAGCTTAGGGACTGCGGTCAGTACAGTTACCACTTCCTTCAGAGCTCGTTCCATGTTGCTCCTAAACCACCGCATCATAACAATCAGAGTAGAGAGAAATGGGGTCCCTTGGTACTCCGGTGTCCCTAGAACCTCCTGCATCCCCTGATGATGTCCCCCGTCTGCATATTCTTCAGGGAAGAAAATGGCAGGCGCATGTGCAGTGGCCCCCCCCCCCCCCCCCCCCAGATCTGCCGTCCGGCACCCGGCAACAATAGGACATGTTTCCTATTGATCACTGTGATCAAAATAAAAAAAATTGTAATAGGTGTTGGGGTTAGGGTGGTGTTCGGGTTAGGGTTGCAATTAGGGGTGTGTTGGGGTTAGAGTTGGGGTTAGGGCTGTGTTAGGGTTGGAATTAGAACTGGGGGGTTTCCACTGATAAGGTACATCAGGGGGTCTCCAAACAACTTGCCGCTGCTGTCTTCATCTGTGGAACTTGAGCACATTGCAAGCTAAATCCTCCCCCACAAAGTACGTCCTGGCCCTAGCTAGTGTCGGGACATAATCTTTCATTGCATGTCCCATAGCTTTCAGTAATGAGGTATACGTCCGCAGCATAGCAGCTGCCGGTCTGAGCATTGTGTCCCCGAGAATCTGCCCTGTGGCCGGAGAAAGGGTTATCGAGGGTCATAAGTGGCTGGTGAGCCTGAGGTTCCTCACAACCGTTCTAAAAGCTTGATGGATAACTGCTTCAAAAAATGTTTCTACAATGTTTTTGGAGGTTTCGAACTGACGTACTGTACACTTGTTGTAGATTCTTTGGAATTGGCTTACTGGTGTTCACCAGCCCTTTTTTGCCACACTAGCAAGAATAGTGTTCACCAGGCCTTTTTTGCCACCCTAGTTTGAATAAGTCTTTGAATTAACTTTGTTAACCACTTCATGAATACCAATGGTAAATATATATTGGCGCTTGTTGGGCTTTGAGCAGTGCCACTCTAAATTTACTGTGGGCGTTCATGCCATGGGAAACCTGATTGGTTCAGATGTTATCCCCATGTATGCCAACCCCTGGCTGTCATATCTTCTAGATGCCGAGATCATTAGCGATTTTGGCATTTAGAAGGTTGTGAGAGGGAGTGGGCTCCCTCTCTCACACTATCAGCACTCCCGAAACGCACTCACAATGAGTAGACATGGCAGCTGGAGGTCATTATTTGCCAGTTATAGTGGCCTAGTAGACTACGACAGAAGCAGGGTCTAACCGGCGATCTGCCAGTGTAAATCCGAAAGGTATCATGCATTGCAATGTATGAGAGCAGTGATCATATGCAAATCGTATGTGAATAAAAATGGTATAGCTAAAATCATCTTGTCCCAAAAAACCAAGCCGCCATTCAGCTCTGTCAGTAGAGAAAGAAAAAAATTTTGCTTTGTGTGTCAAAACAACAAAACCTAACCAAATTATCTCTGGAATCGTTCACTTTTACCACACAATGAAAGGTGTACAATATAAAATCCTGAATTGTTGTTTTTTGATCATTTTGCCTCCCAAAAATTTGAAAATTGATAAAAAAAAATGTTATGTGCCCTAACATGGTACCAATAAAATCTTCATCCTATGCCACAAAAAACGACATGACTGTTGGACGAAAAATAGAAAAATTACAGCTTTAAAAATATGGCAATGCACAAATTTTTTAAATGTAAAAAAGTGTTTTTAGTAGTGTGTAAAAATAGCCAAACCCAAACAAGACTATAGAAATCTGTTAGCGCTGTAATCGTACTGACCCAAAGAATAAAGTCGTCTTATCACTTATCTTACCGCATGGTGAACAGCGTAAAAAAAAAGTAAAAGCTAATTTTTTAACTGCAATTTATTTGTTCACTCTGAATAAATCTCAAGAAAACATGATTCTGACAAAATCTTGGAAGATTCTCTATAATGAGGCTGATCTAGTCAATTTGGTCTATGATCCATCTGTGTTTGTTATTTTAAACTTGTACAAAAGAGCATTCGACCACTCTTTTGTGCACCTCTGGAAAGAAGGACACCATTGAACAGTCCTGAGTAACTCTGCTGCCTCATTATAGAGAATGGATCAGACAGGGTTCTGTATTTTGCAGATTTAGATGGCAAACCTGATGTAATTGCTCAGCGTAACGCACAAGTTAAATGTGAACTGAGACTTAAAAGTGATCCAAAATGTTATGTATCTCAAAATGGGACCAATTAAAGTTTCAACTCAACCCACAAAAACAAGACCCCACTTAGCTCTATGATCTGTTAAAAAAAATGTAGGGGGTTTCAAGGTTAGTGGTAGCATAAGGGTCTGGAAAAGCAACATGGCTGCACCCAAAAGTAATCAAGTGAAATCAGTGCTCCCAAACCCAAATGCCGCCCTCCTTCTGAGCCCCACAGTGTACCTAAACTGCAGTCATTGTCCATATGTTTGGCATTACTGTAGGGAGGGGAGTCCACTTAATTTATGGGGCATGTGTCTCCAGAAGCACAATCTGAGCATAATGTACTGGGCATTACAACGTAGTGGGCACTACAATGACATATTTACAATTTTCTCTCTACAGCATCCATTGCTGCTTGTTTCTGGAAGACACCCATGGAGCCAAAATCATCACTACACTGATAGATTCCCAGACAGGTGTAATTTTTAAAATAGAGTCACTTAAGGGGTTCTCTTTTGATTTGGTAGTTAGGAACTCTGCAAATGGACTCTGCAAACCATTTCAAGAAAATCTCTGAGGGTTTTTTTCATTTCTTTGGCACTGGTGTGTTTCTGTAATTCCTCTCATGAAGATGCTATTTATGTAGTGTACCTGCAGCTGAAAGGTCAAAGGAAACCTTGCGGTAACCTGATATTCAGCTCACCCACAGACCGAGGATCTCCTCTGCACGGACGATCTTGTATCACGGCAAGAAGCACATAAAGCTTTGGCAAAAATTAAGAGACCACCACATCAAATCCTTGTCATGGGCAGCCCAATCTCCAGACCTGAACCCCATTGAAAACCTCTGGAATGTAATCAAGAGGATGATGGATAGTCACAAGCCATGAAACAAAGAAGAACTGCTTACATTTTTGTACCAGGAGCAATGTGAAAGACTGGTGGAAAGCATGCCAAGACGCATGAAAGCTGTGATTAAAAATCATGGTTATTCCACAAAATATTGATTTCTGACCTCTTCCTGAGTTAAAACATTAGTATTGTTTCTAAATGATTATGATCTTATTTTCTTTGTATTACTTGAGGTCTGAAAGCACTGGGTTTTTTTTTTAACCCCTTTCTGCCAGCTGACAGAATAGTACGTCAGCTGGCAGATCCCCCACTTTGAGGTGGGCTCCGGCGGTGAGCCCACCTCACAGCCGCGACATGTCAGCTGTTTTGTACAGCTGACATGTGCGCGCAATGAGCGCGAGCGGAATCGCGATCTGCTCGCGCCCATTAACTAGTTAAATACCGCCGTCAAGTGCTGACAGCGGCATTTAACTAGTGCTCCCGGCCGCGCAGCCAGATGTGCTCGCACCGCTGACCCCCGTCACATGATCGGGGGTCAGCGGTGCATTGCCATAACAACCAGAGGTCTCCATGAGACCTCTATGGTTGTTGATGGCCGTTTGCTTTGATCGCCACCCTGTGGTCGGCGTTCAAAGTACACCTGCCTTTCTGCTACATAGAGGTGATCTGTACTTCACCTCTATGTAGCAGAGCCGATCATGTAGTGCATGCTTCTAGCCTCCTATGGAGGCTATTGAAGCATGCCAAAATTTAAAAAAAAAAGTGTTTAAAAATTTAAAAAAATAAAAAATATATAAAAGTTCAAATCACCCCCCTTTTGCCCCAATCAAAATAAAACAATAAAAAAAAATCAAAAATACACATATTTGGTATCGCCGCGTTCAGAATCGCCCGATCTATCAATAAAAACAAAGGATTAAAGGGACACTGTCACCTGAATTTGGAGGGAACAATCTTCAGCCATGGAGGCGGGGTTTTTGGGTGTTTGATTCACCCTTTCCTTACCCGCTGGCTGCATGCTGGCTGCAATATTGGATTGAAGTTCATTCTCTGTCCTCCATAGTACACGCCTGCGCAAGGCAAGATTGCACCTTGCGCAGGTGTGTACTACGGAGGACAGAGAATGAACTTCAATCCAATATTGCAGCCAGCATGCAGCCAGCGGGTAAGGAAAGGGTGAATCAAACACCCAAAAACCCCGCCTCCATGGCTGAAGATTGTGAGAGTGAGGGAAGCGCTCAGAGGCAGCCTTAAAAAGGCGCACTGAATGGAGATCGCGCTGCTGGAGACTCCTACCCGGAAGTGACGCGGGGAGTCTGTATGACATAGTGCGTTCCACTTGGAGAAAGGTGGGCGGAGTAGTGCGTTCCACTTAGGGCATGCGCATAGAGTATGACGTGCTCATAGAATTGTAAGCCTGTTTAGTGGCGCTTCCCACTGGTTGTAAGTGAATGTGCCACTCTGTATACGCGTGATGGTGATTCGCTGATTTCTATCCTTGTGACAGATGAATAAGTGAGTGCTGATCCTGGCCACAAAAGATTAATACAAACGATTCTGTAAGAGAAATATTGAAATTAGTTCAATGAATTATATGGAGGCGCAAGTTTAGCATTAGTAGCGAGATAAGAGAGACACTTGGAAAACAATGGTTATACTGTATTACATTAAGACATAAATGATAGGATATCATAGTCTCTATTTAAACCCATGGGGGTTAGAGTCTGTAGCTCATGTATCCAATGCGCCTTTTTAACCCCTTCCCGACCCATGACGCCACGTAGGCGTCATGAAAGTCGGTGCCAATCCGACCCATGACGCCTATGTGGCGTCATGGAAAGATCGCGTCCCTGCAGATCCGGTGAAAGGGTTAACTCCCATTTCACCCGATCTGCAGGGACAGGGGGAGTGGTAGTTTAGCCCAGGGGGGGTGGCTTCACCCCCCCGTGACTACGATCGCTCTGATTGGCTGTTGAAAGTGAAACTGCCAATCAGAGCGATTTGTAATATTTCACCTATTATAACAGGTGAAATATTACAATCCAGCCATGGCCGATGCTGCAATATCATCGGCCATGGCTGGAAACACTAATGTGCCCCCCCCAGCCCTCCGATCTGTCCGGTACACTGCTCCGGCTCCCCTCCGTCCTGTGCTCCACTCCCCCCAAGCTCTTGTCCGCTCCCCCCGTGCTCCAATCACCCTCCCCATGCTCCAATCACCCCCCCTGCACTCCGATCCACCCCCCCATGCTCCGTTCCACCCCCCCGTGCTCCTTTCCACCTCCCCGTGCTCCGTTCCACCCCCCCGTGCTCCTTTCCACCCCCCCGTCCTCCGATCCACCCCCCCATGCTCCGATTCCTTCCCCCCCCCGTGCTCCCCCCCACCCCATCATACTTACCGATCCTGCCGGGGTCCGTCCGTCTTCTCCCTGGGCGCCGCCATCTTCCAAAATAGCGGGTGCATGCGCAGTGCGCCCGCCGAATCTGCCGGCCGGCAGATTCGTTCCAAAGTGCATTTTGATCACTGAGATAGGTTATATCTCACTGATCAAAATAAAAAAAATAATAAATGACATCCCCCCCTTTGTCACCCCCATAGGTAGGGACAATAAAAAAATAAAGAATTTTTTTTCCCACTAATGTTAGAATAGGGTTAGGGCTAGGGTTAGGGTTAGGGGTAGGGTTAGGGCTAGGGTTAGGGCTAGGGTTAGGGTTAGGGGTAGGGTTAGGGCTAGGGTTAGGGCTAGGGTTAGGGTTTCGGTATGTGCACACGTATTCTGGTCCTCTGCAGATTTTTCCGCTGCGGATTTGATAAATCCGCAGTGCTAAACCGCTGCGGATTTATGGCGGATTTACCGCGTTTTTTCTGCGCATTTCACTGCGGTTTTACAACTGCGATTTTCTATTTGAGCAGTTGTAAAACCGCTGCGGAATCCGCAGAAACAAGTGACATGCTGCGGAATGTAAACTGCTGCGTTTCCGTGCAGTTTTTCCGCAGCATGTGTACAGCGATTTTTGTTTCCCATAGGTTTACATTGAAATGTAAACTCATGGGAAACTGCTGCGGATCCGCAGCGTTTTCCGCAGCGTGTGGACATACCTTTTAGAATTAGGCTATGTGCACATGGTGCCGATTTGGCTGCGGATCCGCAGCGGATTGGCCGCTGCGGATTCGCAGCAGTGTTCCATCAGGTTTACAGTACCAAGTAAACTTATGGAAAACCAAATCCGCTGTGCCCATGGTGCGGAAAATACCGCGCGGAAACGCTGCGTTGTATTTTCCGCAGCATGTCAATTCTTTGTCCAGATTCCGCAGCGTTTTACACCTGTTCCTCAATAGGAATCCGCAGGTGAAATCCGCACAAAAAACACTGGAAATCCGCGGAAAATCCACAGGTAAAACGCAGTGCCTTTTACCCGCGGATTTTTCAAAAATGATGCTGAAAAATCTCACACGAATCCGCAACGTGGGCACATAGCCTTAGGGATAGGGTTGGAATTAGGGTTGTGGTTAGGGGTGTGATTAGGGTTATGGCTACAGTTGGGATTAGGGTTAAGGGTGTGGGGGGGTTAGTGTTGGAGGTAGAATTGAGGGGTTACCACTGTTTAGGCACATCAGGGGTCTCCAAACGCAACATGGCGCCACCATTGATTCCAGCCAAACTTGCATTCAAAAAGTCTAATGGTGCTCCCTCACTTCCGAGCCCCGATGTGTGCCCAAACAGTGGTTTACCCCCACATATGGGGTACCACCATACTTAGGATAAACTGCGCAACAATTACTGGGGTCCAATTTCTCCTGTTACCCTTGTGAAAATAAAAAAATGCTTGCTAAAACATCATTTTTGAGGAAAGAAAAATGATTTTTTATTTTCACGGCTCTGCGTTGTAAACGTCTGTGAAGCACTTGGGGGATCAAAGTTATCACCACATATCTAGATAAGTTCCTTTCGGGGTCTAGTTTCTAAAATGGGGTCACTTGTGGGGGGTTTCTACTGTTTAGGCACACCAGGGGCTCTGCAAACGCAACGTGACGCCCGCAGACCATTCCATCAAAGTCTGCATTTCAAAAGTCACTACTTCCCTTCTGAGCCCCGACGTGTGCCCAAACAGTGGTTTACCTCCACACATGGGGTATCAGCATACTCAGGAGAAACTGGACAACAACTTTTGGGGTCCAATTTCTCCTGTAACTGTTGGGAAAATAAAAAATTCTGGGCTAAATAATTATTTTTGAGGAAAGAAAACGTATTTATTATTTTCACGGCTCTGCATTATAAACTTCTATGAAGCACTTGGGGGTTCAAAGTGCTCACCACACATCTAGATAAGTTCCTTTGGGGGTCTAGTTTCCAAAATGGGGTCATTTCTGGGGGATCTCCAATGTTTAGGCACACAGGGGCTCTCCAAACGTGACATGGTGTCCGCTAATGATTGGAGCTAATTTTCCATTTAAAAAGCCAAATGGCGTGCCTTCCCTTCCGAGCCCTGCCGTGCGCCCAAACAGTGGTTTACCCCCACATATGGGGTATCAGCGTACTCAGGACAAACTGGACAACAACATTTGTGGTCCAATTTCTCCTATTACCCTTGGCAAAATAGGAAATTCCAGGCTAAAAAATCATTTTTGAGGAAAGAAAAGTTATTTTTTATTTTCATGGCTCTGCGTTATAAACTTCTGTAAAGCACCTGAAGGTTTAAAGTGCTCAATATGCATCTAGATAAGTTCCTTGGGGGGTCTAGTTTCCAAAATGGGGTCACTTGTGGGGGAGCTCCAATGTTTAGGCACACAGGGGCTCTCCAAACGCGACATGGTGTCCGCTAACAATTGGAGCTAATTTTCCATTCAAAAAGTCAAATGGCGCGCCTTCCCTTCCGAGCCCTGCCGAGTGCCCAAACAGTGGTTTACCTCCACATGTGAGGTATTGGTGTACTCAGGAGAAATTGCCCAACAAATTTTAGGATCCATTTTATCCTGTTGCCCATGAGAAAATGAAAAAATTGAGGCTAAAAGAATTTTTTGTGTGAAAAAAAGTACTTTTTCATTTTTACGGATCAATTTGTGAAGCACCTGGGGGTTCAAAGTGCTCACTATGCATCTAGATAAGTTCCTTGGGGCGTCTAGTTTCCAAAATGGGGTCACTTGTGGGGGAGCTCCAATTTTTAGGCACACGGGGGCTCTCCAAACGTGACATGGTGTCCGCTAAATAGTGGAGCCAATTCTTCATTCAAAAAGTCAAATGGCGCTCCTTCCCTTCCAAGCCCTGCCGTGCGCCCAAACAGTGGTTTACCCCCACATATGGGGTATCGGCGTACTCAGGACAAATTGGACAACAACTTTCGTGGTTCAGTTTTTCCGTTTACCATTGGGAAAATAAAACAATTGTTGCTAAAAGATAATTTTTGTGACTAAAAAGTTAAATGTTCATTTTTTCCTTCCATGTTGCTTCTGCTGCTGTGAAGCACCTGAAGGGTTAATAAACTTCTTGAATGTGGTTTTGAGTACCTTGAGGGGTGCAGTTTTTAGAATGGTGTCACTTTTGGGTATTTTCAGCCATATAGACCCCTCAAACTGACTTCAAATGTGAGGTGGTCCCTAAAAAAAATGGTTTTGTAAATTTCGTTGTAAAAATGAGAAATCGCTGGTCAAATTTTAACCCTTATAACTTCCTAGCAAAAAAAAAAAATTGTTTCCAAAATTGTGCTGATGTAAAGTATACATGTGGGAAATGTTATTTATTAACTATTTTGTGTCACATAACTCTCTGGTTTAACAGAATAAAAATTCAAAATGTGAAAATTGCGAAATTTTCAAAATTTTCGCCAAATTTCTGTTTTTATCACAAATAAACGCAGAATTTATTGACCTAAATTTACCACTAACATGAAGCCCAATATGTCACGAAAAAACAATCTCAGAACCGCTAGGATCCATTGAAGCGTTCCTGAGTTATTACCTCATAAAGGGACACTGGTCAGAATTGCAAAAAACGGCAAGGTCTTTAAGGTCAAAATAGGCTGGGTCATGAAGGGGTTAAGGCTGCCCCTGAGCGCTTCCCTCACTCTCTGGACCAGCGGCGGATACCGCGTCCATTACAGTCTCAGTTACCTGGTAAGTTACCTGGGCGCACATCAGCACCACCGCGTCTGTACGCTCTACTTTTATGAACAACATTATCACTGCTTTAACCCCACAGTGCCGGTTTAGGCCTCATTGTCTACCCACTGCAGCAAGCAGGGTATGTAACCCCTATATGACACTACTCACCTATAGGGCACCATTTGACCGGTCTCATGAAACAGTGGTCCTTCCTTTGTTGTTCCCCCTGTGTGTTACCATAGGTTTTCTGCTTACTATTACCCTAGTGACGCATTACAATCTGTGATTATTGAGAGGGTATGTACTTGTCTATTTTATCTAACATGGTGCATCGGTCCCACTAATATAGTATCACGTTCACTGACCTCACTAAGCTATACTACGTTTCCTATCATCACGCTAGGATTTTCTATGATGCTTGGACTGAAAACGGTTATTTTCGTACAAGTACAATGCTTCTCTGTATAACCATTTGTAACCGGATACTGCTATTTACATTAATAGACCCGCCTACCTTTGACCCACCTATGAATTCGTATTGTAAAAACATTTTTTTTTATTTTTTTTTATGAATTGCTTTCTTTCCTGTTGTAGTACATTGATGAAGGTCTATACTTGACCGAAACGTCACTACTGTATGTACTCTCCATATAAAAATTTTTTTCACAGCATCCCACTAAGTGTGTGCCAAGTCTATCTTCTACATTATATGGCTTGGGCGCCTACTTGAGCACCACTGTCATAAGCTGTGCCTACAGCTATAATTTTATATGAACTCATAATGACCTGGAGAATCATAATGGCAGGTCAGTTTTAGCATTTGGTGAACCTAGCAAAAAAGCCAAACAAAAAACAAGTGTGATATTGCACTTTTTTTTGTAATTTCATCACACTTGGAATTTTTTTCCCATTTTCTGTTACACGGCATCGTAAAACCAATGATGTCGTTCAAAAGTACAACTCGTCCTGCAAAAAATAAGCCCTCACATGGCCATATTGACGGAAAAATAAAAAAGTTATGGCTCTGGGAAGGAGGGGAGCGAAAAACGAAAACGAAAAAACGGAAAAAGCTCCGGGGGTGAAGGGGTTAATTTTGACCATTTCTCCTTTTCAGAAAAACAAAACAAAATTTATTGCTTGGAACTTCGGAGACATGTTGTCAGAAGTTTATAGAATAAACTAGCTATTGAACCCGTTCTACGCCCGGGTGGCGAGCATTTATATTGGTATATGGTCTCCATCCTGTCATGTGCTGCTCCATCCTGCGTCCCCATCCTGTCATGTGATGCTCCATCCTGCGTCCCCATCCTGTCATGTGCTGCACCCATCCTGCGTCCCCATCCTGTCATGTGCTGCACCCATCCTGCGTCCCCATCCTGTCATGTGCTGCACCCATCCTGCGTCCCCATCCTGTCATGTGCTGCACCCATCCTGTCATGTGCTGCACCCATCCTGCGTCCCCATCCTGTCATGTGCTGCACCCATCCTGCGTCCCCATCCTGTCATGTGCTGCACCCATCCTGCGTCCCCATCCTGTCATGTGCTGCACCCATCCTGCGTCCCCATCCTGTCATTTGCTGCTCCCATCCTGCACACCCGTTCTGTCATGTGCTGCTTCCATCCTGCGCCCCCGTTCTGTCATGTGCTGCTGCCATCCTGCGCCCCCGTTCTGTCATGTGCTGCTCCTATCCTGCGCCCCCGTTCTGTCATGTGCTGCTCCCATCCTGCGCCCCCGTTCGGTCATGTGCTGCTCCCATCCTGCACCCCCGTTCTGTCATGTGCTGCCCTATTTTGTCATGTGCTGCTCCCATCCTGCGCCCCCATTCTGTCATGTGCTGCTCCCATCCTGCGCCACCGTTCTTTAATTTGCTGCTCCCATCCATATGCCCCATACGCTGCTCCATAAAGGTTTATGGCCCCCATAAAATGCTCCATAGTATATGCCCCGTACACTGCTCCATAAAGGTTGATGGCCCCCATAAGATGCTCCATAGTATATGCCTCCGTACACTGCTCCATAAAGGTTTATGGCCCCCATAAGATGCTCCATAGTGTATGCCCCGTACGCTGTTCCATAAAGGTTTATGGCCCCCATAAGATGCTCCATGGTATATGCCCCCGTACACTGCTCCATTATGGTTTATGGCCCCCATAAGATGCTTCATAGTATATGCCCCGTACACTGCTCCATTATGGTTTATGGCCCCCATAAGATGCTCCATAGTATATGCCCCGTACGCTATTCCATAAAGGTTTATGGCCCCCATAAGATGCTCCATGGTATATGCCCCCGAACACTGCTCCATTATGGTTTATGGCCCCATAAGATGCTCCATTGTATATGCCCCCTGTTATGGCTGGCAATCAGGCAACACAGCGTGCAGTAATCAGCGCACATACAGAGATCTGGCAATAACCCAAAACAATAGGACGAGCTCTGAGACGTGGAATCTCTGTAGACTGCAGTACCTGATCTATCCTCACACAACTGGAAGCAGCAGTGGATTGCGCCTATCAACTACCTATGCAACTCGGCACTGCCTGAGGAGCTGACTAGCCTGAAGATAGAAATACAAGCCTGACTTACCTCAGAGAAATACCCCAAAGGAATAGGCAGCCCCCACATATAATGACTGTTAGCAAGATGAAAAGACAAACGTAGGAATGAAATAGATTCAGCAAAGTGAGGCCCGATATTCTAGACAGAGCGAGGATAGCAAAGAGAACTATGCAGTCTACAAAAAACCCTAAAACGAAAACCACGCAAAGGGGCAAAAAGACCCACCGTGCCGAACTAACAGCACGGCGGTGCACCCCTTTGCTTCTCAGAGCTTCCAGCAAAAGATAATAACAAGCTGGACAGAAAAAACAGAAAACAAACTAGAAGCACTTATCTAGCAGAGCAGCAGGCCCAAGGAAAGATGCAGTAGCTCAGATCCAACACTGGAACATTGACAAGGAGCAAGGAAGACAGACTCAGGTGGAGCTAAATAGCAAGGCAGCCAACGAGCTCACCAAAACACCTGAGGGAGGAAGCCCAGAGACTGCAATACCACTTGTGACCACAGAAGTGAACTCAGCCACAGAATTCACAACAGTACCCCCCCCTTGAGGAGGGGTCACCGAACCCTCACCAGAACCCCCAGGCCGACCAGGATGAGCCACATGAAAGGCACGAACAAGATCTGGGGCATGGACATCAGAGGCAAAAACCCAGGAATTATCTTCCTGAGCATAACCCTTCCATTTGACCAGATACTGGAGTTTCCGTCTAGAGACACGAGAATCCAAAATCTTCTCCACAATATACTCCAATTCCCCCTCCACCAAAACAGGGGCAGGAGGCTCCACAGATGGAACCATAGGTGCCACGTATCTCCTCAACAACGACCTATGGAATACATTATGTATGGAAAAGGAGTCTGGGAGGGTCAGACGAAAAGTCACCGGATTGAGAATCTCAGAAATCCTATACGGACCAATAAAACGAGGTTTAAATTTAGGAGAGGAAACCTTCATAGGTATATGACGAGAAGATAACCAAACCAGATCCCCAACACGAAGTCGGGGTCCCACACGGCGTCTGCGATTAGCGAAAAGCTGAGCCTTCTCCTGGGACAAGGTCAAATTGTCCACTACCTGAGTCCAGATCTGCTGCAACCTGTCCACCACAGAATCCACACCAGGACAGTCCGAAGACTCAACCTGTCCTGAAGAGAAACGAGGATGGAACCCAGAATTGCAGAAAAATGGAGAGACCAAGGTAGCCGAGCTGGCCCGATTATTAAGGGCGAACTCAGCCAACGGCAAAAATGACACCCAATCATCCTGGTCAGCGGAAACAAAACATCTCAGATATGTTTCCAAGGTCTGATTGGTTCGTTCGGTCTGGCCATTAGTCTGAGGATGGAAGGCCGAGGAAAAAGATAGGTCAATGCCCATCCTACCACAAAAGGCTCGCCAGAACCTCGAGACAAACTGGGAACCTCTGTCAGAAACAATATTCTCAGGAATGCCATGTAAACGAACCACATGCTGGAAGAACAAAGGCACCAAATCAGAGGAGGAAGGCAATTTAACCAAGGGCACCAGATGGACCATTTTAGAAAAGCGATCACAGACCACCCAAATGACAGACATCTTTTGAGAAACGGGAAGGTCAGAAATGAAATCCATCGAAATATGTGTCCAAGGCCTCTTCGGGACCGGCAAGGGCAAAAGCAACCCACTGGCACGTGAACAGCAGGGCTTAGCCCTAGCACAAATACCACAGGACTGCACAAAAACACGCACATCCCGTGACAGAGATGGCCACCAGAAGGATCTAGCAACCAACTCCCTGGTACCAAAGATTCCTGGATGACCGGCCAGCACCGAACAATGAAGTTCAGAGATAACTTTACTAGTCCACCTATCAGGGACGAACAGTTTCTCGGCCGGACAACGATCAGGTTTATTAGCCTGAAATTTCTGCAACACTCTCCGCAAATCAGGGGAGATGGCAGACACAATGACTCCTTCCTTGAGGATACTCGCCGGCTCAGATAACCCCGGAGAGTCGGGCACAAAACTCCTAGACAGAGCATCCGCCTTCACATTTTTAGAGCCCGGAAGGTATGAAATCACAAAATCAAAACGAGCAAAAAATAACGACCAACGGGCCTGTCTAGGATTCAAGCGCTTGGCAGACTCAAGATAAGTAAGGTTCTTATGATCAGTCAAAACCACCACGCGATGCTTAGCACCCTCAAGCCAATGACGCCACTCCTCGAATGCCCACTTCATGGCCAGCAACTCTCGGTTGCCCACATCATAATTACGCTCAGCAGCAGAAAATTTCCTGGAAAAGAAAGCACATGGTTTGAACACTGAGCAACCAGAACCTCTCTGTGACAAAACCGCCCCTGCACCAATCTCAGAAGCATCAACCTCGACCTGGAACGGAAGAGAAACATCAGGTTGACACAACACAGGGGCACAGCAAAAACGACGCTTCAACTCCTGAAAAGCTTCCACGGCAGCAGAAGACCAATTAACCAAATCAGCTCCCTTCTTGGTCAAATCGGTCAATGGTCTGGCAATGCTAGAAAAATTACAGATGAAGCGACGATAAAAATTAGCAAAGCCCAGGAATTTCTGCAAACTTTTTAGAGATGTCGGCTGAGTCCAATCCTGGATGTCCTGAACCTTAACCGGATCCATCTCGATAGTAGAAGGGGAAAAGATGAACCCCAAAAATGAAACTTTCTGCACACCGAAGAGACACTTTGATCCCTTCACGAACAAGGAATTAGCACGCAGTACCTGGAAAACCATTCTGACTTGCTTCACATGAGACTCCCAATCATCTGAGAAGATCAAAATGTCATCCAAGTAAACAATCAAGAATTTATCCAGATACTCACGGAAAATGTCATGCATAAAAGACTGAAAAACAGATGGAGCATTGGCAAGTCCGAACGGCATCACCAGATACTCAAAATGACCCTCGGGCGTATTAAATGCCGTTTTCCATTCATCTCCCTGCCTGATTCTCACCAGATTATACGCACCACGAAGATCAATCTTAGTAAACCAACTAGCCCCCTTAATCCGAGCAAACAAGTCAGAAATCAATGGCAAGGGATACTGAAACTTAACAGTGATCTTATTAAGAAGGCGGTAATCAATACACGGTCTTAGCGAACCATCCTTCTTGGCTACAAAAAAGAACCCTGCTCCCAATGGTGACGACGATGGGCGAATATGTCCCTTCTCCAGGGACTCCTTCACATAACTGCGCATAGCGGTGTGTTCAGGTACGGACAAATTAAATAAACGACCCTTAGGGAATTTACTACCAGGAATCAAATCGATAGCACAATCACAATTCCTATGCGGAGGTAGGGCATCGGACTTGGACTCTTCAAATACATCCTGAAAGTCCGACAAGAACTCTGGGATGTCAGAAGGAATGGATGACGAAATAGACAAAAATGGAACATCACCATGTACTCCCTGACAACCCCAGCTGGTTACCGACATAGAGTTCCAATCCAATACTGGATTATGGGTTTGTAGCCATGGCAACCCCAACACGACCACATCATGCAAATTATGCAGTACCAAAAAGCGAATAACTTCCTGATGTGCAGGAGCCATGCACATGGTCAGCTGGGCCCAGTACTGAGGCTTATTCTTGGCCAGAGGTGTAGCATCAATTCCTCTCAACGGAATAGGACACCGCAAAGGCTCCAAGAAAAATCCACAACGTTTAGCATAATCCAAATCCATCAGATTCAGGGCAGCGCCTGAATCCACAAACGCCATGACAGAATAAGATGACAAAGAGCACATTAAGGTAATGGACAAAAGGAATTTGGACTGTACAGTACCAATAACGGCAGAGCTATCGAACCGCCTAGTGCGTTTAGGACAATTAGAAATAGCATGAGTAGAATCACCACAATAGAAACACAGTCTGTTCAGACGTCTGTGTTCGTGCCGTTCTACTTTAGTCATAGTCCTGTCGCACTGCATAGGCTCAGGCTTACTCTCAGACAATACCGCCAGATGGTGCACAGATTTACGCTCGCGCAAGCGACGACCGATCTGAATGGCCAAGGACATGGACTCATTCAAACCAGCAGGCATAGGAAATCCCACCATTACATCCTTAAGAGCTTCAGAGAGACCCTTTCTGAACAAAGCCGCTAGTGCAGATTCATTCCACAGAGTGAGTACTGACCATTTTCTAAATTTCTGACAATATACTTCTACATCATCCTGACCCTGGCATAAAGCCAGCAGATTTTTCTCAGCTTGATCCACTGAATTAGGCTCATCGTAAAGCAATCCCAGCGCCTGGAAAAATGCATCAACATTACTCAATGCAGAATCTCCTGGTGCAAGAGAAAACGCCCAGTCCTGTGGGTCGCCGCGCAAAAAAGAAATAATAATCAAAACCTGTTGAATAGGATTACCAGAAGAATGAGGTTTCAAGGCCAAAAATAGCTTACAATTATTTCTGAAGCTCAGGAACTTAGTTCTGTCACCAAAAAACAAATCAGGAATCGGAATTCTTGGTTCTAGCATCGATTTCTGATCAATAGTATCTTGAATCTTTTGTACATTTACAACGAGATTATCCATTGAGGAGCACAGAGCCTGAATATCCATGTCCACAGCTGTGTCCTGAAGCACTCTAATGTCTAGGGGAAAAAAAAGACTGAAGACAGAGCTAAGAAAAAAAAATGATGTCAGGATTTCTTTTTTCCCTCTATTGGAAATCATTGAAAGGCTCCTTGTACTGTTATGGCTGGCAATCAGGCAACACAGCGTGCAGTAATCAGCGCACATACAGAGATCTGGCAATAACCCAAAACAATAGGACGAGCTCTGAGACGTGGAATCTCTGTAGACTGCAGTACCTGATCTATCCTCACACAACTGGAAGCAGCAGTGGATTGCGCCTATCAACTACCTATGCAACTCGGCACTGCCTGAGGAGCTGACTAGCCTGAAGATAGAAATACAAGCCTGACTTACCTCAGAGAAATACCCCAAAGGAATAGGCAGCCCCCACATATAATGACTGTTAGCAAGATGAAAAGACAAACGTAGGAATGAAATAGATTCAGCAAAGTGAGGCCCGATATTCTAGACAGAGCGAGGATAGCAAAGAGAACTATGCAGTCTACAAAAAACCCTAAAACGAAAACCACGCAAAGGGGCAAAAAGACCCACCGTGCCGAACTAACAGCACGGCGGTGCACCCCTTTGCTTCTCAGAGCTTCCAGCAAAAGATAATAACAAGCTGGACAGAAAAAACAGAAAACAAACTAGAAGCACTTATCTAGCAGAGCAGCAGGCCCAAGGAAAGATGCAGTAGCTCAGATCCAACACTGGAACATTGACAAGGAGCAAGGAAGACAGACTCAGGTGGAGCTAAATAGCAAGGCAGCCAACGAGCTCACCAAAACACCTGAGGGAGGAAGCCCAGAGACTGCAATACCACTTGTGACCACAGAAGTGAACTCAGCCACAGAATTCACAACAGCCCCCGTACACTGCTCCATTATGGTTGATGGCCCCCATAAGATGCTCCATACTATATGCCCCCGTACACTGCTCCATTATGGTTTATGGCCCCATAAGATGCTCCATACTCTATGCCCCTGTACACTGCTCCATTATGGTTTATGGCCTCATAAGATGCTCCATACTCTATGCCCCCGTACACTGCTCCATTATGGTTGATGGCCCCCTTAACATGCTCCATTCTATATGCCCCCGTACACTGCTCCATTATGGTTGATGGCCCCTTAACATGCTCCATTCTATATGCCCCCGTACACTGCTCCATTATGGTTGATGGCCCCCTTAACATGCTCCATTCTATATGCCCCCGTACACTGCTCCATTATGGTTGATGGCCCCCTTAACATGCTCCATTCTATATGCCCCGTATGCTGCAATATAAAAAAAAAAAAAAAATACCATACTCACCTATCGTTGCTGGGCGCCGAGTGCTGGGGGGCCTGAGCAGGCGGGGGGGGGGGGGGGCCTGAGCAGGGGGGGACACCGGCGTGCTGTGGGGGTCAGGTGCCGGTATCGCCGCCAGCTCAGGCCCCCCAGCACTTACTATATTCACCTGTCCTCCGTTCCACCGCTGCGCGCCGCCATCTTCCCGGTCCTCTGGCTGTGACTGGTCAGTCAGAGGGCGGCGCCGTCGCGCATTAAGCGCGTCATCGCGCCCTCTGAACTGAAGGTCACAGGCCGAGGACCGGGAAGATGGCGGCGCGCAGCGGTGGAACGGAGGTCAGGTGAATATAGCCGATACTCACCCTACTGGCGGTCCCTGCTTCTCTGTTGGAGATCACGGTGTGCATTCAGTGTTAACGCATACCGCGATCTCCCGGGAGCGTCACTTTGTGAGGCCCAGACTGCGCTGGCGCTTGCGCTTGCGCAGTCTATAAAGGCTTCGGACAGAGTGACGCTCTCAGCGTTATATTATAGATGAACAATTTACATTTCACTCAAAAATATACCTATAAAGAAAAAAATCAGACAAACTGAACATTTTGCAGTGGTCTCTTAATTTTTGCCAGAGCTGTACATACCTTGCGGCACCCATGGTTTTAACACATATATCCATCATGACTCCCAATTGAAAAGTTTCCTTTTATGATCACCACCAGGAGCAGGTCTATGGACTTTTTCAATAACTACAATTTTAAATGTACTAGTATCACTATTATGGTGGTCGATGAAGTGTTTGAAGGCTGCAGAACTTATAATTCTTTATAAGTTTATTTACAATTTATTGTCAGCGTCAGAAGTATGCCTTCTTCTAATCAAATAATCTGCAAACGCAGTGTCTTGCAGTTTATATATAAGATTTAATATTGTATTCCTTATTAGTGACTAGGGATATGAATTTGTCAGTTCTGACTGCAAAATTACAAAACGCGCACCTTGTATAGCCACATTTATGGAATCCCACGTTTCTTAGCCAAGTAGGCGTAGGAGATTTATTAACGGAGAATAATGTGGGAGAAAGTATATCTCCCAAAGAAGGGTCCTTTTTGGCTATATAGTTAATAGGTGTCTTAATATCTCATTTAACTTTTTATACTGCAACAACATTGGGATATTCCTTTTTATGATGTTTTTAATTTCCTTGAATTCAATACTATAGTTAGTAGTAAATGAAAATCTGTCTATCTCTTGTATAGTAAATTCCTTATTTTTGCCCTTATTGTCTGCTAGTCTTCTTTATCCATATTGCCCACTATTGCACTTGCCCGATCTAACATCCATTTTGGGTCATTCCTACGACGCAATTTATTGCACATATTTGATTCTTGTCATTTCTCCCACTTGTACATTTTTAACTATGTGAGTGGGATGACATGAAGTTGCTAACAAGGTGGAATTAACATCAGTATTTTTTATTAAATGGGGAGATCTGTATTTTCCGTATGAGATGTCTTTCCAGAGTGATGTCTTAAAACTAATCTTATGGATACCTGCAGCAGACGCCACATCAGCGAGGTGAATCACATACTTTGACAACTGGGACAAAAGGATGGCTGTAGAGTGTCCTCTACCATCACTTCTTGGTGAGAAAAAGAAGGATAAGGGGAGGTGTACTGATGATATGGATGGATGGCTGTACCTAATGGGGGCTTATTATGACTAACTGGGAAGAGGAAGTGAGCTGTGTCTGCTGGGAAGTGGGATGCAATGACTACTAGTGTCACGGGGCTACCGCGACAGAGAGGTTCCAGAGAACCGCAGTGCTCTGGGCCTCGTTCACTCACAGTGAACAGAAGCTCTTCACCTGTATTCTGACCTAGCTGCTTTGTGCCAGCAGTGCAGGAGTTAACCTTATTCCTGAGTTGCTGAGAGCTGGGTCTCTCTCAGCTGAAGTGGATTTTGTAATCTGATCCTCTATATAGACCCAGTCCTGACCAGCTATTGTCAGTGATCAGTTCTACTGCCTGGCTTGGAGGTTGAAGGAGCATAGTGTTGGTGTTGGAGGTTTATTTACAGAGATTGGTGTCTGCTATTTTGGTTGCATGTTTAACCTGTTTTCCTTCCTAGTTTATTCCTTCTCTTCCCATCTCTGTGTTTCCTCTGTGGTTGTGTGAGCATTTGGTGAGTTTGAGACTTTTAGTTACCTTGTCTGTATACCCTGTTAGTTGTTGTATTATTACACTGGTGCAGTCCACCTCCTTTGGGGGGGGGTGGGGGCCACTGATAGGGCCTGCACAGGAGACAGGGAAACACTGGTGGCTCGGCCTCCTAACCATCATAGGTACCCCCAAGATAAGGGATAGCCAGGGCCCCATTAAAGTGGTAGGGACAGGTGCGGGTCCCAGTACACCGTCCTGCCCCTTTAACGCCGCTTACGGCGTGACAACTGGGTTGTGTGGGGTGACTGCTGACAAATGAGGGGATGATTCCCTCTGGTAGAGGTTTATTGGAGTAGTGGGGTCAGAATATGAAATATAATTTTTATTTCTACCAATCTTAAATTTTCATCCATCTACTGTGCTTTTTAAAAAGCTCATGGAGTTAAAGATAAAAAGATGATCATATTTTTTTCCATGAAATCTAACATCAGTCTCACACAGTCTGCTGCAAACCTATGTCTGAAAGAATTATAAAGAAGCACTAACCTAATTAACATAATAAAAATGAGCCATTTTCAGAACAGATTCAGAACAGAGGCATTATAAAAGATCGCTGTGAAAGTGCAATGACATATTGTGCTAATTGCATCATTATGTAATAACTCTAGACACCGAGTATGTAACGTTTCCCATAAATAATTCAATACAGTCAGACAGCCCGAACTGTGGTTTAAGTCATCAGCAGTAAATTGAGATGAACAGGCAATCCCAACTTTTGGTAAAATTTGAAATCCATGATTTAGCTACATATATACATAAAACTTAACCTTATTGAGGAAATTAACATAATGTCATTTACTGGATCATGATTTTACAGCTAACCTGTGTCATATGGCACCAACATATTATGCAGCTCCGTATAAGTGGCTCTTTTTAATATTGGCATCAAACAGCAAGAACTTTCTAACTTAGTTTTCTTTTCAATGGTTGGATCCTGTCAATGCATGTAATTTCAATCCAACACCGCAAGCTAATAATAAGATGAGTATAGTAATATGTCATTCTACAAAAATTTTAGTTGTTTCAAAACAGTTGCCTACTCTGGAAGTGTTATGTCGACGACATTTTTTACACATGGGGCAGCACGTTGAACTCTCTTTTTGTTGCATCATATTCTCAATTTTGCTTGACTAGGGCTGAGATTTACTTCGTACAATATGATTCACGTGGCTAAATTTCCTTGCCATGTCTGTCGTTAAAGACATGACATGGTTACTTACCACTGATCTTTTTACCAAAGAAACCAATAGTAATAGTTTACATTTGACAATTTTCACCCTGCTCCATGAAAAAGTCTATTCTGATCTCTCAATTCTAACAGGTTAGATGAATAGTTAAAGATGAATGAGATGCTTTAAAAATTTGGATGAGAAGCACAACAAAATCTTGAATAGAGTTTACCCTTCTAAGATAATTGTCGCACTATCACTCCCAAAGATCAAACCAACAGGCCTGACCAGATACCTTTCAATCATAGATTCCACCCTTACACATACAGGCTACAAAGGGCTGTACGGAAACATTGGAACGTCTTAAAAACAGGGATATAGGAGTCCAAGGAACCCTCTTTTTTGTGTCTTAGACTCCTCGTAATCTAAAGGATAATGTTACGCCGCTGCCGTTGCCGCCTTCTTCGCCCACTCATACTCACCTGTCTTCGGTGTCCCGGCACGCCTCCTCTCCTGCGGCGTCCTCCTCTCTGCGCTCGCTCCCGGCCTCTGATGTTCGTCGGGCGCGCGCGCACGCCGGATTCAGCACTGCGCGCGTGCACTTCTAACCTTCCTTCCGCAGTCCTCCTGCCGTCCCTGTTTTGCCAGCCCTGTATCACCGCAGTCTTGCTCCGTAGCAGTCCTGTGTCTCGGTTACTCTTTCGCCGTTTCTAGTTCCTGTGTTTCTGTGTGTCTTCTTTCCCAGTCTCTTTATTCCGGTATCATTGCAGTCCTGTGTCTATCCCGCTCCCGTCAGTCTGGTGCCTCTTTTGTTTCCTCTGGTTCCACGTTTCCTTTTGTCTGTTCCATCTTGCTTCCCAAGCTTCCGTGGTGATAGTCCCTCATGGGCCTGCCCCTAACTCTCCCTGTATAAGGGGCGGTCCACCTGGTCAGTTCGTCCGTGAGGGGATCGTCATCACGGTCCAGTGGGTCCACTTTCTATCTTTTCCCTAGTGAATCCTCACAGTATCTTCAGGCCATGGACCCCGCTGGTGTCTCCGCCACTCAAAAAGAGTTGCTTTTTTGCGAGAGAACCAGACGAGAATCATGTCCTTCCTTAAAAATATGGAGTCTCGTCTCGCAGTGTTACAGTCTATCGACCCAAGTAACGCTTCACAGCTGGCAGCTCTTCAGCAGGAGCTTAGCCAACAACGGGACACTTAGTCTCATATTTTGAATTTTATGGCCTCTGACGATAATCAACTTCTCTCCCTACAGGGTGCTGCCTCTGCTCCTATCCAGGCCTCCGCTCCGCAGCCCTCGCCTTGTCTGGCCAGACCTCCTCGTTATGGTGGAGATCCAAAATTGTGTTGAGGGTTTCTCAATCAGTGTCAATTACACTTTGAGTTGTCCCCGTTGCTATATTCTATGGACCGGGCTAAAGTAGCTTTTGTGGTTTCCCATTTGGAAGGCGAGGCTTTGGCCTGGGTTAACCCCCTCTGGGAGCGAGGTGATCCGGCAGTCTCTCAACTTAATCTCTTTTTTGATACCTTTCGCAAAGTTTTTGATGAACCAGGTCGTCTGGTATCTACTACTGAGTCTCTTTTCAACCTTCACCAGGGTACGCTTTCTGTGGCTCAGTACGCCATCCGTTTCCAAACACTGTCTTCTGATTTAGGGTGGAACAATGAAGCATTGGTGGGAGCATTTTGGCGAGGTCTGTCTTCCCGAATTAAGGATGAGTTGGCGGGGCGTGACACTCCTACTACTTTGGATGACCTAATTTCCTTGGTGACTCGCATTGATTTGCGATTCCAGGAGCGCTCTTGTGAGGTTGTCAGAGAGAGGAGGTCCCCTCGCTTGTCTTCTACTGCTCGGGGTGCTTCTTTTCCTCAATCCTCTAATGTAACAACCTCTTCTTTTCCTGAGCCCATGCAGGTAGATCACCTCAAGCCCGCTGAACTACGCAGTAAGGAGAGACTGGAACAGGGTTGATGCTTCTATTGCAGCAGTGCCACTCATCTTCTTCGTTCCTTCCCTCAGAAGCCGGGAAACGCCTCCGCCTAGGTCAGGTAAGAGAGGCCTTCCTAGGTAGCTATGATTCCTCTCCACCTCTGATTCTGTCTGTGATTTTACATTTGGGGTCTATTCGCTTCTCTCTAGAGGCTTACGTAGATTCAGGTGCGGCTGGGAATTTTGTCCAACTCGAGGTTGTTAAAAGACTTGGGATTCCTGTCAGATCCTTGGAGGTCCCTAGGCAAATAGCTTCTGTCGATGGTCAGCCTTTGCGGGAGTCCATTACTTCTGTCACCGAGGAGGTCGAGATTCAAATTGGAGCTCTTCATCATGAGAAATTGGCTTTTTATGTTCTGCCATCTTTATCCCATCCGTTTCTTTTCGGACTACCCTGGTTAAGAAATCATGAACCTACCCTTAGCTGGCGAACTGGAGACGTTTTAAGCTGGGGACAGTCTTGTCTGAATAGATGTCTACTTTACGTCAAGCCTTCATGTTCCTCTCCATCTGTTCCTGGACTAGAGAATCTGCCCTCGGTTTATTCTTCTTTTTTGGATGTCTTCAACAAGAAAGAAGCAGAGGTTTTACCACCGCATCGTCCTTACGATTGTCCGATTGATCTTGTTCCTGGTTCTACTCCTCCCAGAGGTCGTATATATCCTCTGTCTCCCTCCGAAACTCAAGCCATGTCTGAATACTGTATGTCTAAGAGAATTTGGCCAGAGGTTTTATCCGGAAATCTTCTTCACCAGCAGGGGCTGTTTTTTTTTTTGTTAAGAAGAAGGATGGTTCCCTTTGACCCTGCATAGATTATCGTGGCCTCAATAACATCACGATTAAAAATAAGTATCCACTTCCTCTCATCCCAGAACTCTTCGATCAGTTACGAGGAGCACGCATCTTCACTAAACTGGATCTCAGAGGAGCTTATAATTTGATCCGTATTCGTTCGGGAGACGAATGGAAGACTACGTTCAACACCCGTGATGGCCATTATGAGTATTTGGTGATGCCCTTTGGCTTGTGTAATGCTCTTGCAGTCTTTCAAGAGTTGGGGAATGACGTTTTTCGGGACCTACTTTACACCTATGTTGTGGTATATTTGGACGATATCCTTGTGTTTTCACCGGATCTACTTTCTCATCGAAGAGATGTCCGTCAAGTTCTTCTTCGTTTGAGAGAGAATCGGCTTTATGCAAAACTTGAAAAATGTGCCTTTGAACAGTCGTCACTGCCGTTCTTGGGTTTCATCATCTCCGAATTCTGGTCTACGTATGGATCCGGGTAAAGTTTCTGCCGTACTCAATTGGCCTCGTCCACTCGGAGTGAAGGCAATCCAGCGTTTTCTAGGATTCGCAAATTATTATCGGCAGTTTATTCCTCACTTTTCCTCCTTGTCGGCTCCCATCTCTTCTCTGACAAAAAAGGTGCCAACCCTCATCATTGGCCAGCAGAAGCCGAAGAGGCTTTCCTGTCTTTCAAGGAAGCTTTCGCCTTAGCTCCTGTACTCCATCGCCCTGAAGCAAATAAACCCTTCTTCCTAGAGGTTGATGCCTCCGCTGTCAGAGCTGGAGCTGTGCTTTCTCAGAGGTCCTCTTCTGGTCGCCTTGTGCCTTGTGGCTTCTTCTCCAAGATCTTCTCATCTTCAGAAAGAAATTATTCCATTGGCAATAAAGAACTTTTAGCCATCAAATTAGCACTGGAGGAATGGAGGTATCTACTGGAGGGAGCTCTTCATCCCTTTGTAATCTATACGGACCATAAGAATTTGGCGTACATTCGTTCTGCGCACCGACTAAACCCTCGACAAGCCAGGTGGGCTTTATTCTTCGCCCGATTTGACTTTGAACTCCGCTTTCTGCCTGGTGAAAAAACTTCAAGACTGACGCCTTGTCCAGATCTTTCTCGCCGGTAGACGCTGAGGAGGAGACCACGCACATCATTGATGCAACCAGAGTCATAATGGTAGCTCCAGTCTCCCTGACCTCGTTACCTCCGGGTAAGACCTTTGTTTCTGAGAAGGACAGGAGACGTGTTTTACTTTGGGGACATGCCTCCAAGCTGGCGGGCCATGTCGGTTTCAAGAAAACCTTCAACCTCATATCCCGCTACTACTGGTGGTCAACTCTTTTGAAGGATGTCCGAGGTTTTGTCGAGTCTTGTCCATCCTGTCCTAAGAACAAGGTTCCAATACAGTTGCCTTCAGGTCTTCTGCATCCTCTTCCTGTGCCTACTGCTCCGTGGCAACATATTGCAGTAGATTTTATTACTGATCTGCCTCGTTCTTCTGGTTGCACCGTCATCCTCGTGGTAGTAGACCGTTTCTCTAAAATGGCTCTTTCAGGTTTGCCTTCGGCTCCTGTGTTGGCGAAGATTTTTGCTCAACATATTTTTTGCATTCATGGTCTACCACAGCATATCGTTTCTGATCGAGGAGTCCAATTCACCGCTCGATTCTGGAGGTCTCTCTGTAAGTCAATGAACATCTTGCTTGACTTTTCTTTGGCTTATCATCCACAATCCAACGGCCAAGTGGAGCGTACTAATCAAATTCTGGTGACTTATCTCCGGCATTTCTCCAATGCTCATCAAAATGATTGGTCCGACTTACTACCATGAGCCGAATTTTCTTATAATAATCATACCAGTGAAACCTCTACCAAGTCTCCATTTTTTGTCGTTTATGGACAACATCCTGGTCTTCCTCTACCGGTTCCTCCTGTCTCTTCTGTGCCAGCGGCAGATCTTCTGTCTAGGGAATTCTCCAGGGTCTGGCAGGAGACCAAGTCTGCTCTCGAACTTGCTCAGCTTAGGATGAAGAGACATGCAGATAAAAGGCGTCTCGATTCTCCTGTATTCCATCCTGGAGATAAGGTCTGGCTTTCATCTAAATTTATTCGCCTTAAAATCCCTTCGCACAAACTGGGTCCTCGCTACATTGGTCCTTTCGAGGTCTTGGCACGTATTAACAATGTTTCTTACAAACTTAAGCTACCTGCCTCTCTTCGTATTCCCAATTCTTTTCATGTTTCTCTCCTTAAACCTGTAGTTTTTAATCAGTTTCATGCCTCGACCTTGTCTTCACCGTCGCCTTTTTCTACGGATATCTTTGAGATAAAGGATATTTTGGCCATGAAAAAGCGTAGGGGTAGAACTTTGTTTTTGGTGGACTGGAAGGGTTTCGGGCCTGAGGAGAGGTCCTGGGAGCCTCAGGAAAACATTCAGGCTCTTCGTATTTTAGCTAGGTTTTTTTCCAGCCTTAAGGGTAAGGGGGGATGTAAGGACGAGGGTACTGTTACACCGCTGCCGTTGCCGCCTCCTTCGCCCACTCATACTCACCTGTCTTCAGCGTCCCGGCAGGCCTCCTCTCCTGCGGCGTCCTCCTCTCTGGGCTCGCTCCCGGCCTCTGATGCTCGTCGGGCACGTGCGCACGCCAGATTCAAGACTGCATGCGCGCGCTTCTAACCTTCCTGCTGGTGCTCCTTCCGTCCTCTCTATCGTCTTGGAGGATCTTCACCAGGAAGTCCTGTGCTGCATTGGTATGTAAGCTGCTTCTGTCCGCTCCTCTGTGCCTGAAGATCGCTTGTGTTCTGCTAGTGCTTTTGGCCTCTCGTCTGTGCTGTATGCCCTCTGATTCCGGTTCTCCCTTTGCCTCTTCCAGTCCCGTCCCTGTGTCTCTGCTGCCCTGGTCCCCGCACTCCAGTGTTCCTGCCATTTCCTGTCTCGCCTAACCTGCATCACCGCAGTCCTCCTGCCATCCCTGTCTTGCCAGCCCTGTATCACCGCAGACCTGCTCCATAGCAGTCCTCTGTCTCGGTGTCATGGGGGTATTGGGTAGACTAAAGCTGATTACCCGGGCCCCTGCAATATCCCTCAGACTAGGGAAAACCCTGTCTGTCCCTCTCCCAGAATTTACACTGATGGTGTGCTTGTCTGGGCCGCCAGGCCTGTCCCTAACTCCTGTTTCAGCCCTATGCTGAAACCTCCACCCGCCACCCAGTGATAAGACCACACACCAACCTACACAGAAAGTACAGACAGGGAAAACTGAAAATGCACCACGCCGCAGACACACAGGAAAACACAATAATGTGCACTGGGCAAAACAAATACAAATATAGGAAGGAGAAATGTAACGAAGGATCATACACCACCAGATACGATATTTTCCTCCAAGACCACCACTCCAGACCGGAATCACTAGGCATGAGGCACAAGCTATAATCGGCGACGCCCAAAGTTCAGCAGAATTATTTAAAGACAGTGGGCGTGACCCATCCTCCAATCCAAGTACCAGCTAGATTAACCCCGGACAACCTAGATAAAATCTAGTTGGTGCCACTGAGCGCATAGTGGACGAATGTGGAACTACCGCTGTCTGTTGGACGCCCTAGTGTGAATAGCGTCCGACATGACAGTACCCCGCCTTCTACGAGGGACCCCAGGGCCCTCACGACTTAAAGGACCCGGCTTGTCCGGATGGCGGCAGTGAAACATACTGACCAGCCGGTCCGCATGAATGTCCGAGGCTGGTACCCAAGACCTCTCCTCCGGCCCATAAACATGCCAGTGTACCAGATACTGTAATGTGTGGCGCACTACTCGAGAGTCAACCACCTTGGAGACTTCAAATTCCAAATTGCCATCCACCAAAACTAGGGATGGCGTCGGCGTCGCGTCCACGGAACCCACCACCTTTTTTAACAACGATCTGTGGAACACGTTGTGTATCTTATAAACCGTAGGAAGCTCCAATTGGTAGGCTACTGGGTTAATAATGGCGGCGACCCTAAATGGACCAATAAACCTTGGACCTAATTTTAGGGATGGTATTTTGAGTTTAATATTTTTTGTGGACAACCACACCCAGTCACCCACACTCAGGTCCGGACCTGGCACACGTCTACTGTCAGCCACATGTTTGTACCTAGCACCCACACTCAGCAAGCGCTGTTTAACTCTCCTCCAGACAGATGACAGTTGTGCTCCTAGCTGGTCCTCCTCCGGGACACCAGCAGAGCTCCCCTGACGCAGAGTAGAAAATTGAGGATGATGCCCATAAACACAAAAGAATGGGGACTCCCCAGACAATTCCTGGCGGTGATTATTTATAGCAAACTCCGCCAAAAGAAGGAACTTCGACCACTCCTCCTGATTGTCAGAAACAAAGCAGCGTAAATACTGCTCCAAATTCTGGTTCATACGCTCGGTTTGACCATTTGACTGAAGATGAAACGCCGAAGAATGCGATAACTTGATCCCCAGCTGTGAGCAAAATGCTTTCCAAAATTTTGCCACAAACTGAGTACCTCTATCAGATACAATGTCAGATGGAACCCCGTGAAGTCTGACCACCTCCTGTACAAATACCTGAGCCAAAGTCTTAGCGTTAGGCAACGAAGGTAAGGACACAAAGTGGGACATTTTTGAGAACCGATCAACAACTACCAAGATGACCGTGTTCCCAGCTGAAGAGGGCAAATCTGTAATAAAATCCATGGAGATCTCCGTCCATGGCCTACTGGGTGCCCCTAGCGGATGTAATGTGCCAGCCGGACAAGAGCGAGGCGTCTTAGAACTAGCACACGTGGTACATGCTGACACGTACGAGACCACATCCTGTCGGATTTTTGGCCACCAAAACCGACGCGACACCAACTCAAAGGTACCCCTAACTCCTGGATGGCCAGCCAGGACAGCATCATGATGCTCACCCAACACCTTAAGGCGAAGATGGAATGGTACAAACAATTTGTTAATGGGAAGCTCTGGTTGTACTTCCTCCTGAGCCTTGGCAATCTCAGCCTCGACCTCTGTCGTGAGAGCCGAGACCACTACACCCTTTTGGAGGATGGGTACCGGATCTTCCCGAGGCTCTCCCCCCGGAAAACACCTGCATAAAGCATCCGCTTTAGTGTTCTTAGACCCCGTTCGGTAAGTAACAAAAAAGTTAAACACCGTGAAAAACAATGCCCAGCGAGCCTGCCTGGGGGACAGACGCTTGGCTGACTCCAGATAAAGCCGATTTTTATGATCGGTGATAACTGTAACCTGGTGGACCGACCCCTCCAAGAAGTGTCGCCACTCCTCAAAAGCCAACTTGATAGCCAACAATTCCCTGTTGCCGATATCGTAGTTACGTTCGGCGGGCGACAACTTCTTGGAAAAGTAGGCGCATGGACGCAACTCGCCCAAAGATGAGCCTTGTGACAGCACCGCCCCCACTCCAACCTCAGACGCATTGACTTCCACGGTAAATGGTTTTGATACGTCCGGCTGCACCAGAATGGGGGCCGAAGCAAAACTGTTCTTAAGAAATTCGAATGCGCGCACAGCAATCTCAGGCCAGGCGGAGAAATTGGTACCCTTTTTCGTCATGTCAGTAAGCGGTTTAGCAATGGTAGAAAAATCTTTGATAAACTTCCTATAGTAGTTAGAAAACCCAAGGAACCGCTGAAGCGCTTTTAGGTTATCAGGCTGTTCCCAACTCAGCTCCGTTAGGACCTCAGCGGCATCTAAACCCTGAAGCAGAAACAATATAACCCAAGAAAGGCAACTCCTGAAACGAAAATACACATTTCTCAAGTTTAGCATAGAGCTTATTCTCTCTGAGAAGCTGTAACACCTGCCTGACATGCTCTAAATGAGTATCACGGTCGCATGAATAAATGAGAATGTCATCTAAGTACACAATAACGAATTTCCCCAAAACATGCGAGAACACATCATTTATGAAATGTTGAAATACTGCAGGAGCGTTTGTCAACCCAAATGGCAACACCAAATTTTCAAAATGACCCTCAGGAGTATTAAAAGCCGTCTTCCACTCATCACCTTGACGGACTCTTATGAGGTTGTACGCCCCCCTGAGGTCAAGCTTGGAGAACCACTTAGCACCAGCCACCTGGTTGAACAAATCAGGTATAAGTGGCATAACCGTAATCTGGTTTAACTCCCTGAAATCCAGACACGGGCGTAGTCCGCCATCTTTCTTCTTAACGAAGAAGAACCCCGCTGCCACAGGCGAGGACGAAGGCCTGATGTGCCCTTTGCTCAGACTCTCAGCAATGTAGTCTTTTAGGGCTTGCCTCTCAGGACCAGAGATGTTAAACATCCTAGCTTTAGGCAATTTGGCCCCTGGTTTAAACCTGATAGTACAGTCATAGGGGCGATGTGGTGGCAATTCTGAGCAACCCTTCTCTGAGAACACATCCACGAAATCCAGCAGTGACTCAGGAATGCTAGGAGTCACAGCGGACACACATGTGTCTGGCAATAAAAGTAAATATAGATGGTGGCGCAAAATGTAAGAAAAAAGGAGGGGAAAGGCTATCAATCCTTGCTGCAATACCAAACCAACCTCCACACTAGGTTGGTGGGAAAGTAAATAGTACAAAACAATGATGCACCTAAGTGCAAACAGGTGTGCGCTTGATAATAGCCTCTAAAATATCAATAACCCCAATAGGAAATGAGAATAGGACGTAATTTCTCTATATGTATACCACAATGGTAGTAATAGACATCCGTAGTAAGTAGGTGGAATTACAACATCGATGTTCCTACCTTCAAACGAGGAACTGTAAAGAATAAGAAGTCCGTGCTGAGTAAAATCCTTCTCGTGCTGCCGCTGTATTTGCAGGAGGTTCCAGGTGCAGAGCGCCGTAATAGAGTCCACATAGGTGGCTACCCCGGCCGGTAGCAGCCACCTAAAACGAGCCTTCGGGTTGGAGCGGGGTCCCGGAACAACAGACGCCGCGCAGTGCAGGAGCGGTGAGTCTAGGTGAACCGAAGGACCTGTGTGACGTGCGCAGTCACGTGACCGTTACCAGAGCCCGAGAGTGAGTACGGAACGATGTGAGGGTCAATCTACCAACGCGTTTCTGAGACTGCTGTCTCCTTCTTCAGGGTTAACCCTTACCACGTACTCTTCCTCTTTATATAGTTTCTCCTAGCAGAGTCCCATTATTGGAATCCAAAAAGTTCAGAGCCGATATTCAAGCCTCTAGGTGCAATAGTGTCTAAAACAAAGATCCACTTTGTTTCGGCTCTGGACATAGCTTTGATATAATCGCCACCTCTCTAGTGGCGTACTACTTTTGCTATACCTGTCACTTTCATCTGATGTGTCCTCCCTTCATGTTGTTCTACGAAATGCTGAGAAGGTGGGTGACCCATAAATTTATTTTTGATATTACGGATATGTTCCCCTATTCTGGTTTTCAACGGTCGTTTTGTCCTGCCCACATATAATTTTCCACACGGACATTCTATTATGTATATTACTCCGGAGGTAGTGCATGTCACAAAGTCCTTAATTGGGAATGTTCTGTCCCCTTTTCTAATGTTTGTGCATTTCTGTGTAATGGTTTGATTGCATATATTACATTTGTGACACGGGAAAAATCCTTTCAATTTAGTGTGGAAAATGGAGGACTGTATGAAAGACGGTTTATTTTGAATAGTTGGTGCAATCAAATTCCCCAAATTTTGGGACTTTTTGTATATAAACCGGGGTTTTTCCGTAATAACGTCTCCCAGTATCTTGTCATTTTTTAAAATGTGCCAATGTTACCTAACAATTTTACGTAAAATATTGGAGTTAGTATTATATTTAGTAATTATAGGAACGCAATCTATATTTTCCGTAATTTCTTTGGGGGCGGGATGAATAAGTTCCTGTCTTGTTCTGGAGAGGGCCATATCTCTCGACTTCTCCAGCATGTTCATATCATACCCTTTCTCCAAGAATTTATTTGTTAATTTAGATGCCTCCATATTGAAATCCTGGGATCTCGAACAATTGCGATGAATCCTGATGTACTGGCTTTTGGGAATGTTAAGAAGCCAATTTGGCAAATGACAACTGTCCAGCGGGATGTAACTGTTTGTGTCCGTTGGTTTACTGAAAGTGCATGTTTGAATTTTATGATCCTCAATAAAAATTCTTAGGTCTAAAAAATGAATATTTGTGGTACTGGTGGTGGAGGTGAAATTTAAAAAATGTGAATTTTTATTAATATCCTTTAAAAACTGATTAAGAGAATCCCACCCACCAGACCAAATAAAAATTACATCATCTATAAAACGCCGCCAGAGGACCAGGTTCGCGCGCAGACAACCCCCCGGGCAGATGAAAGACTCCTCCCAGCTGCCCACATAGAGGTTTGCATAACTGGGCGCGAACCTGGTCCCCATAGCGGTACCCCACTGCTGGGAGTAGTAGTCCTCCTCATACAGGAAGTAATTATGGGTTAAAATAAAGTGCATAAGTTCCCCCAAAAATTCGATTTGTGTAGGAGGAACCTGAAAGAACCTATTTAAAAAATACATAGCAGCCTCGCAACCTTTTTTATGGTCTATTACAGTATAGAGAGAGGTAATGTCCAAAGTACCCAAAATAAAATCCTCTTTCCATTCCACTTGTTGTAAAAGATTTAAAATATGTGCACTATCTTTAAGATGTGAGGGTAAAAGTGGTACAATAGGTTGTAAATGAAAGTCAACTAATTTGGACATATTTGCTGTAAGACAATTGATGCCCGAGACAATGGGTCTACCGGGTGGATTGGCAGTATCTTTATGGATTTTGGGTAGGTAATAGAATACTGCCAATCTAGGGGGTCCATAATTAATTAAATCAAATTCCTGTTTATTCAGGAATCCCATATCAAAACCCTTCTTAGGAAGGGCCCTCATTTCTTTGGTATATTTCTCAGTAGGATTTTGATTTAATTTCCTATAGGTCTTAGAGTCCCCCAATAATCTGAGTGCTTCTTTATGATAGGATTCCTGATCCAGAATTACTACCCCCCCTCCTTTGTCGGATGGGCGAATTACCAATTTTTTATTTTGTTGCAAGGAAATAATTGCCTCTCTTTCTTTTTTATTAAGATTAAATTTAAATTTCCCACATTTTTTATCACTAATCTTTCTAATTTCATCTGTTACGTTATTCTGGAACGTATTCATATATGTTGAATATTCATTAATTGGATGAAATTTGGATCGATTTTTAAGATTAGTATGAATAAAGATATTATTTTGGGGTGTTTCTTCATATGTGGTCACTGGATTCTTTATAAAATGTCTCTTTATTGCCAATTTTCTCATAAATAATTTTATACCTATATAGGCTTCAAATTTGTTAAATTTATTGGCTGGAGCAAACTTGAGACCTTTCTGAAGTAATGATAATGTGTCCCCATTTAGTTTTTGTTTACTCAAATTAAAAATAGTAGGGACATGTTTGTTGGGTATATTTAGTGACCTTTTCTTTTTGGCGAGTTTCCCGCTTCTACAACCCCTTTTCCTAATTTTTTTTTCCTACCACACGGAAAAAAGGATGTTTAGTAGATTTAATATTATTCTTTTTATTATTATCTTTTTCCTTAATATTCCTGTGGTTATGGTCAGGTTGGCCTCCATGGATTCTCGACCTTGATGACATCCGAGCCTCATTACTGCTACCATTCTCATCCCGTGGTGACTGACATATATCACTTAAGGTTTGAAAACGGTTATGAGTGATGGTAGAGGTAGATGGCAGAGATTCTCCTGGCAAAATCCACTCCACTGGATTATGTCCTGAGTTTTCCAGTCAATCACCGGGTTGTGCAAAGATAACCATGGAAAACCCAAAACCATTTGTGCAGGAAGATTACTGAGTACCCTACATGTAACCTGCTCGAAATGTAGTACCCCAATGTGGAGTTTCACTTCAGCCACAAACTCAGTAATTTCTCCCTGTGGGAGAGGAGCAGCATTGATGGTGACCACCCGGATAGGATGAGGCAGTTTTTCGACCGTAAACCCGGCCGTGCGCGCAAACTCCTCATCAATAAGATTAGTGGCCGAACCACTATCCACAAAAACAGTGATTGGCAGCTCTCTGCCAGCGACCATAACTCTGGCAGGGAGCATACATTGAGAGACCACAACGGAAGATATGCATAAGCTCAGATTAGTCTCTTCCACACCCTCTGAGCTTAGTAGTTTTCCGCCGATGCGCTTTTCTTAGGTAACAGAGAACAAGCATTAACATTGCCCATTTTTACCACAGCAAAAACAGGCTCCCTGCTTCCTAAGCAAAGGGGCTCGATGCTTATCATGTGACACCCCTGCAATTTGCATAGGCTCCGTGGGCTCACCTGCAGCAACCTCACGTGCACCTATGCTCTCCCCCATAAGCGGCGTCTCTTGCGCCCCCTGACGCAAACGGCGATCAATGCGGACAGCAAGACTCATAGCAGACTCTAGAGAAGCAGGAGTCTCATACATCAGGAGGGCTTGTTTAACCCTTCCCGAAACCCCATGAACAAACTGACTCCGCAGCGCGGGGTCATTCCATTGTGTGTCCACTGCCCAACGGCGAAATTCAGAACAGTAATCCTCCGCCAAATGCTTCCCCTGGCGGAGAGTGCATATTTTAAATTCTGCTAGAGCCATTCTGTCAGGATCATCATAAATGAGTCCAAGAGCAGAAAAAAAAATCTCCACTGAGTTAAATGCAGCTGAATCAGATGGTAATGAAAATGCCCATGCATGGGGGTCCCCGCACAGTAATGACAACACCAGGCCCACATGCTGAGCCTCATTACCTGAGGAGATCGGACGCATACGAAAGTATAATTTGCATGCTTCACGAAAAATAACAAATTTACTGCGTTCCCCAGCAAACTCTTCAGGTAAAGGGATCTTTGGCTCTGCAACTCTACCTGCAGTTTCAGCTTGCACATTAGATACTACTAGGCCCTGTTGGTGAACAGCCCCTTTCAACTCAGTGACCTGTAAGGATAGCGCCTCCAACTGGCGGGTTATGGAAGTCATGGGATCCATGGCATCCAAAATATATTTTGGGCCAATTATAATGTCACGGGGGTATTGGGTAAACTAAAGCTGATTACCCGGGCCCCTGCAATATCCCTCAGACTAGGGAAAACCCTGTCTGTCCCTCTCCCAGAATTGACACTGATGGTGTGCTTGTCTGGGCCGCCAGGCCTGTCCCTAACTCCTGTTTCAGCCCTATGCTGAAACCTCCACCCGCCACCCAGTGATAAGACCACACACCAACCTACACAGAAAGTACAGACAGGGAAAACTGAAAACGCACCACGCCGCAGACACACAGGAAAACACAATAATGTGCACTGGGCAAAACAAATACATCAAATAGCAGGTATCATGTGTATAAAATATAGTCTCATCCATTTTGATCACTTGAAGTTCGAGAGGAACATTTGTTTGTATATTCACTTGTCTGCACATCTTTGGGCAATTCGAGAAGACAATGGAACAAAGTTGTAGTGTACATCTAACATGCACTCACTACTCTTTGACTGTTCCTCATGTGTCAATCAAGCAAAAATCACAAATGTATTTATTTTACTCACTTATTTCGCACCCTCATATTATATAGCGCTTTACAGGCATCATCATCTTTGTCTCCATTGGGCACACAATCTAAATTCCCTATCACTGTCTTTGGAGTGTAGGGGGAATTTGGAGTACCCAGAGGAAAGCCATGCAAACACGAGGAGAACATACAAACTCCTTGTAAATGTTATCACACTGATATATCATTCTAAACACAAGTAAAAATCTAGAATACACAATTCCCCATAACTAAAAATATTATTTTTAATTAATGATAAAGTAAAACATTTCAAAATAGCAGCAACAATTTAAGAAAACCTTACATGTTATTTCCACACCACGTAAACCAACTTCAGCCTGCCTGAGGACTGAGTGTTTATAAGAAAATGCGCACAAATCAGTAGATAGTGTGCCTCTTATAAATCTTAATATTTCTATAGAAAGATATTAAAATTACAACACTCATTTAGCCTCTTTGGGCTCAGAATCTCGTAGAGTGCAGATAAAACAGAAGCTATCTAATGTTCACCGATTGTTTATCTGACCCATCGAACTCCTCTAAAATAAACCATTTCAGATTAAATACTCTATGACCCATCTCATAAAAGTCAAAATGGGAAAAATAGTATATATAATAACAAGCGTAGAAAGATATACCAACACTGAAAAAGTGAAGATGGAATCTACAATAACAGGTGCGATCTCAGAATAATAATGTAAACCTATAAAGAATTGAGTTCAAAAGCACTTAAGTGAGAAAATACCGGTTTTATTCGATCAACATGTTTAAAATTGAAAATACGGGAAAATACAGGATTTTACAGGATTTTTTTAAAATCCTGCATTTTCAATTTTAAACATCTTTATACAGTAAAAAAAAAAGTTATTTTCTCATTTAAGTGCTTTTGAACTCAATTCTTGCTTTTGAACTCAATTTTCAATTTTACATCTCATAAAAGTTTATTGGAAGAGTTGTTTCCCTAAACTTACGATTTTTTTTATCCTATTACTCCCTTTCACGTTGATTTTTTTTCATCTAAACTGGAAACCCTTTTATGTGTAGTTTATTCTGCAAATTGATTGTGTTTGAATCGGCAGTGAAAGAACACGTCATAATATTGATTATACAGTACGGGACACTCATATTAGGCTAGGAGCAGACAAGGGTATTTTTTGTCAACTGAGAAAATCAAATATGTTAATTATATAGTCTGATTAGTGTGTGATCGTAGTGTTGTCTGATTCTCTCGGATTAAGCCACTTAAGAACTATTGTGACACGCAGAAGTTGCATTGATGATTTAAGGTACCTTCACACATAACGATATTGTTAACGATATCGTTGCTATTTGTGACGTAGCAACGATATCGTTAATGAAATCGTTATGTGTGACAGCGACCAACGATCAGGCCCCTGCTGGGAGATCGTTGGTCGCTGAATAAAGTCCAGAACTTTATTTTGTCGCTGGACTCCTGCTGACATCGCTGGATCGGCGTGTGTGACACCGATCCAGCGATGTCTTCACTGGTAACCAGGGTAGACATCGGGTAACTAAGCGCAGGGCCGCGCTTAGTAACCCGATGTTTACCCTGGTTATCATGCTAAAAGTAAAAAAAAACAAACACTACATACTTACCTACCGCTGTCTGTCCTCCAGCGCTGTGCTCTGCTCTCCTCCTGTACTGGCTGTGAGCCGGAAAGCAGAGCGGTGACGTCACCGCTCTGCTTTCCGGCTCACAGCCAGTACAGGAGGAGAGCAGAGAAGCAGAGCACAGCGCTGGAGGACAGACAGCTGTAGGTAAGTATCTAGTGTTTGTATTTTTTTACTTTTAGCATGGTAACCAGGGTAAACATCGGGTTACTAAGCGCGGCCCTGCGCTTAGTTACCCGATGTTTACCCTGGTTACCGGCATCGTTGGTCGCTGGAGAGCTGTATGTGTGACAGCTCTCCAGCGACCAAACAGCGACGCTGCAGCGATCCGGATCGTTGTCGGTATCGCTGCAGCGTCGCTTAATGTGAAGGGGCCTTTAGAATGATACAGAAACTAGATAGGTTAAATTGGTTACAGGAGACAGAGAGTGGTTAGCACATCCATCCCCAGGGGATTCTGGGAAAAATGTTGCGTCCAGGATCTGCAGGAAGAAGTAGTGAGTCAGAGAGACACTCCAGTGAGACTGAACAAAGATAAGTTATAGAGACCAGCTTGTTCAGAGAAGTTATGTTTGCTGGAAGTATTGTATAAAGAGAAGTGATTCTGTGTGACGGAAAGAAGCTTGATTAAAACTTTATGATCAACCTCTGCCTAGAAATTGTGACCTCATGACTGTGAAAGATTCTGGTGAATGGTCGCCCTGAGTGAAATCCCTTAAAGACTCCAAAGTACTCATGTTACTTTGCCCTGACTCCCTATACTGAGGGGTGGACATATAACACTGTTTTCAGTTTAACCCCTTAGTGACAGAGCCAATTTGGTACTTAATGACCGAGCCAATTTTTACAATTCTGACCACTGTCACTTTATGAGGTTATAACTCTGGAACGCTTCAACGGATCCCGCTGATTCTGAGACTGTTTTTTCGTGACATATTGTACTTCATGATAGTGGTAACATTTCTTCGATATTACTTGCGATTATTTATGAAAAAAAAGGAAATATGGCGAAAATTTTTAAAATTTTGCAATTTTCAAACTTTGTATTTTTATGCCCTTAAATCAGAGAGATATGTCACGAAAAATAGTTAATAAATAACATTTCCCACATGTCTACTTTACATCAGCACAATTTTGGAAACAACATTTCTTTTTGTTAGGGAGTTATAAGGGTTAAAAGTTGACCAGCAATTTCTCATTTTTACAACACCATTTTTTTTTAGGGACCACATCACATTTGAAGTCATTTTGAGGGGTCTATATGATAGAAAATAACGAAGTGTGACACCATTCTAAAAACTACACCCCTCAAGGTTCTCAAAACCACATTCGAGAAGTTTATTAACCCTTTACGTGCTTCACAGGAACTGAAACAATGTGGAAGGAAAAAATGAACATTTTACTTTTTTTTGCAAACATTTTAATTCAGAACCATTTTTTTTATTTTCACATGTGTAAAAACAGAAATGTAACCATAAATTTTGTTATGCAATTTCTCCTGAATACGCCAATACCCCATATGTGGGGGTAAACCACTGTTTGGGCGCACCGCAGAACTTGGAAGTGAAGGAGCGCCGTTTGACTTTTTCAATGCAGAATTGGCTGGAATTGAGATCGGACGCCATGTCGCGTTTGGATTGCCCCTGATGTACCTTAACAGTGGAAACTCACCACAAGTGACACCATTTTGGAAACTAGACCCCTTAAGGAACTTATCTAGATGTGTGGTGAGCACTTTGAACCCCCAAGTGCTTCACGGAAGTTTATAACGTAGAGCCGTGAAAATAAAAAATCGCTTTTGTTTACACAAAAATGATCTTTTCACCCACAAATTCTTATTTTCACAAGGGTAACAGGAGAAATTAGACTACAAAAGTTGTTGTGCAATTTCTCCTAAGTACGTCGATACCCAATATGTGGGGGTAAACCACTGTTTGGGCGCACCGCAGAACTTGGAAGAGAAGGAGTGCCGGTTTACTTTTTCAATGTAAAATTGGCTGGAATTGAGATTGGACGCCATGTCGCGTTTGGAGAGCCCCTGATGTGCCTAAACAGTGGAAACCCCCCACAAGTGACACCATTTTGGAAACTAGACCCCTTAAGGAACTTATCTAGATGTGTGGTGAGCACTTTGAATGCCCAAGTGCTTCACAGAAGTTTAGAATGCAGAGTCGTGAAAATAAAAAATATTTTTTTTTTTACAAAAAAGATATTGTAGCCCCCAAGTATTTATTTTCACAAGGGTAACAAGAGAAATTCGACCCCAAAAGTTGTTGTCCAATTTATCCTGAGTATGCTGGTACCCCATATGTGGGGGTAAACCACTGTTTTGGAGCACGGCAGAGCTCGGAAGGAAGGAGCGCCGTTTTGGAATGCAGACTTTGATAGAATGGTCTGCGGGCATTATGTTGCGTTTGCAGAGCCCCTGATGTACCTAACCAGTAGAAACCCTCCACAAGTGACCCCATTTTTGGAAACTAGACCCCCCCCAAGGAACTTACCTAGATGTGTGGTGAGCACTTTGAATGCCCAAGTGCTTCACAGAAGTTTAGAATGCAGAGTTGTGAAAATAAATTTTTTTTTTTTTCCAGAAAAAAGATATTGTAGCCCCCAAGTTTTTATTTTCACAAGGGTGACAGGAGAAATTGGACTGCAATAGTTGTTGGCCAATTTATCCCGAGTACGCTGATATGCCATATGTGGGGGTAAACCACTGTTTGGGCGCACGGCAGAGCTCGGAAGGGAAGGAGCGCCGTTTTGGAATGCAGACTTAGATAGAATGGCCTGTGGGTGTTATGTTGCGTTTGCAGAGCCCCTGATGTACCTAAACAGTAGTAACCCCCCACAAGTGACCCTGTTTTGGAAACTAGACCCCCCAAGGAAGTTATCTAGATGTGTGGTGAGAACTTTGAATGCCCAAGTGCTTCACAGAAGTTTATAATGCAGAGTCATAAAAATACAAAATTTTTTTTTTTCCACAAAAAAGATTTTGTAGCCCCCAAGTTTTTATTTTCACAAGGGTAACAGGAGAAATTGGACCCCAGAAGTTGTTGTCCAATTTATCCCGAGTACGCTGATGCCCCATATGTTGGGGTAACCCACTGTTTGGGCGCACGGCAGAGGTCAGAAGGGAGGGAGCACCATTTGACTTTTTGAGCGCAAAATTGGCTGTCGTGTTTGGAGACCCCCTGATGTACCTAAACAGTGGAAACCCCCCAATTCTAGCTCCAACCCTAACCCCAACACACCCCTAACCCTAATCCCAACCTGATCCATAATCCTAATCACTAACCCTAACGATAATCACAACCCTTACCCCAAAATAACCCTAATGTCAACCCTAACCATAACCCTAATCAAAACCCTAAATCCAACACACCCCTAATCCTAATCTCAACCCTAACCTCAAACCTAACCCTAATCCCAATACACCCCTAATTACAACCCTAACCTTAACCCTAATCCCAAACTTAACCCTAATCCCAAGCGTAACCCTAATGCCAACCCTAACCCTAATACCAACCCTAATCCAAACCCTAACCCTAATCCCAACTCTAACCCTAACCTTAGCAACAACCCTAGCCCTAACTTTAGCCCCAACCCTAAACCTAGCCCTAAGGCTACTTTCACACTTGCATCGTTTGGCATCCGTCGCAATCCGTCGTTTTGGACAAGAAACGGATCCTGCAAATGTGCCCGCAGGATGCGTTTTTTGCCCATAGACTTGTATTGCCGACGGATCGTGACGGATGGCCACACGTCGCGTCCGTCGTGCACTGGATCAGTGTTTTGGCGGACCGTCAGCACAAAAAAAGTTCAATGTAACGTTTTTTTGTACGTCGCATCCGCCATTTCTGACCGCGCATGCGTGGCCATAACTCCGCCCCCTCCTCCCCAGGACATAGATTGGGCAGCGGATGCGTTGAAAAACTACATCCGCTGCCCACGTTGTGCACAATTTTCACAACGTGCGTCGGTATGTCGGGCCGATGCATTGCGACGGCCCCGTACTGACGTAAGTGTGAAAGAAGCCTAACCCTAAATTTAGCGCCATCCCTAACCCTAAATTTAGCCCCAACCCTAACCCTAAATTTAGCCCCAAACCTAACCCTAAATTTAGCCCTAACCCTAGCCCTAACCCTAGCCCTAACCCTAGCCCTAACCCTAGCCCTAACCCTAGCCCTAACCCTAACCCTAACCCTAGCCCTAACCCTAACCCTAGCCCTAACCCTAGCCCTAATCCTTGCCCTAACCCTAACCCTAGCCGTAACCCTAGCCCTAACCCTAACCCTAACCCTAGCCCTAACCCTAGCCCTAGCCCTAACCCTAACCCTAATTTTAGCCCCAACTGCTCTTCTCCTGCCGGCCGGCAGATGGAGACAGATGGCGGGCGCACTGCGTATGCGCCCGCCATTTTCTTTTCCCCAGAAGATGCCGGCGGCCAGGAGGAGCAGCAGGAGGACCCAGGGACACCGGTAAGTATGATAGGGTCCCCGAATCCCCCTATTTCTCTGTCCTCTGATGTGCAATCACATCAGAGGACAGAGAATTACACTTTGATTTTTTTTTTTTTTTTGCGGTCGCCGGTAAACAGTTAATTACCGGCGATCGCAAAACAGGGGTCGGTAAAACCGACCCCGATCATGCTCTTTGGGGTCTCGGCTACCCCCGGTAGCCGAGACCCCAAAGATTCTCCCGGGGCCGGCCGGCGGGCGCACTGCGCATGCGCCCGCCATTTTGAAGATGGCGGCGCCCATCGGGAGCCACGAGGAGCACCGGGGGAGACAGGTGAGTATCGGGGGGCTATCTGGGACCCCTTTTCTCTGTCCTCTGATGTGCGATTACATCGGAGGACAGAGAAATTAAAAAGAAATCGCTATTTTTTTTTTTGCGATTGCCGGTAAACGGTTAATTACCGGCGATCGCAAAAGCGGGGTCGGTAAAAAAACCCCTGAATCATGTTCTCTGGGGTCTCGGCTGCCGGGGGTAGCCGAGACCCCAGAGAAAATCCGACTCTGGGGGGCGCTATTTACTTTTTAATTAACGGCGCTGTGGTTTAAGTACCCTTAGCGGCCGCCGTTAAAAGGCGTATCGGCGGTCGCTAAGGGGTTAAAGAACAAGAAATCCTGGAAGTGATGACACAGCCTCCCCAGATCCCTGACCACAATGCAGTTAAGTCTGTGCGGAATGAAATGAGACAGAAAAATATACACTAGCGTCAACCACAGAAAATCTGTGGTTAGTTCTCCAAGATGTTTGGAACAACTTGACTGACGATTTTCTTCAAAAACTGTCTGCAAGTATATACTGTATAAAGGAACTGATGCTTTGATGCTGTTTTGAAAGCAAAGGGTGGCAGACACTGTTGATTAAGCAGCCACAATTAAGCCACTGCCAGAGAACTATGTAGGTAGTGTGGAGCAGGATGTACCTGTGACCTTTAAGCTGTTAGGTACAGTGGGGAAAAAAGTATTTAGTCAACCACCAATTGTGCAAGTTCTCCCACTTAAAAAGATGATAGAGGCCTGTAATTGACATCATAGGTAGACCACAACTATAAGAGTTAAAATGAGAAAACAAATCCAGAAAATCATCTTGTCTGATTTGGCAAGATTTATTTTGCAAATTATGGTGGAAAATAACTATTTGGTCATTAACAAAAGTTCATCTCAATATTTTGTTATATATCCTTTATTGGCAATAGAGGTCAAACGTTTTCTGTAAGTCTTCACAAGGTTGGCACACAATGTTGGTATGTTGGCCCATTCCTCCATGCAGTTCTCCTCTAGAGCAGTGATGTTTTGGGCCTGTCGCTGGGCAACATGAACTTTCAACTCCTTCCAAAGGTTTTCTATGGGGTTGAGATCTGGAGACTGGCTAGGCCACTCGAGGACCTTCATATGCTTCTTACGAAGCCACGCTTTCATTTCCCTGGCGGTGTACGTGGGATCATTATCATGCTGAAAGACCCATCCATGTTTCATTTCAATACCCTTGCTGATGGAAGGAGGTTTGCACTCAAAATTTCATGATACATGGCCCCATTCATTCTTTTACGTACACGGATCAGTGGTCGTGGTCCCTTCACAGAGAAACAGCCCCAAAGCATGATGTTGCCACCCCCATGCTTCACAGTAGGTATGGTGTTCTTTGTGTTCTGTCTCCTCCAAACCGAACGAGTTCTGTTTCTACCAAACAGTTCTACTTTTGGTTTCATCAGACCATATGACAGTCTCCCAATACTCTTCTGGAGAATCCAAATGCTCTCTAGCAAACTTCAGATGGGCCCGGACATGTACTGGCTTAAGCAGGGGGACACATTTGGCACTGCAGGATTTGAGTTCCTGGTGGCGTATTACTGTTGGTAGCCTTTGTTACGGTAGTCCCAGCTTTATGCAAGTCATTCACTAGGTCACCCCATGTGGTTCTGGGATTTTTTCTCACCATTCTTGTGATCATTTTGACCCCACGGGGTGAGATCTTGCGTTGATCCACAGATCGAGAGAGATTGTCAGTGGTCTTGCATGTCTTCCATTTTCTTGTTATTGCTCCCACAGTTTATTTCATCATAGCAAGCTGCTTGCTTATTGCAGATTCAGTCTTCCGTGCCAGGTGCAGGGCTACAATTTTGTTTCTGGTGTCCTTCACAGCTCTTTGGTCTTCACCATAGTGGAGTTTGGAGTATGAGTGCTTGAGGTTGTGGACAGGCGTATTTTATACTGATAACAAGTTCAAACAGGTGCCATTACTACAGGTAATGAGTGGAGGACAGAGGAGCCTCTTAAAGAAGTTACAGGTCGGTGAAAGCCAGAAATCATGCATGTTTTTAGGTGACCTAATACTTATTTTCCACCATAATTTGCAAAATAAATCTTGCCAAATCAGACAAAGTGATTTTTTGGATTTGTTTTCTCATTTTGACTCTCATAGTTGTGGTCTATCTATGATGTCAATTACCGGCCTCTCTCATCTTAAGTGGAAAAAATTGCACAACTAGTGGCTGACTAAATACTTTTTCCCCACTGAAAACTAAGCCTCTGGTATCATCATGTGCAGAGGTAACCAAAAAGGAGTAGCCGAGAAGTTTAAGTAAGATGTGATTCAGAAAGTTTGAAGGACTGTCATTCACTAGGGCCTGTAGAATCTGTGATTATGAAATTGTATGTGAGGAAAAGGCTGGAGTCTAGGTTTGAAGGGTCTTTCCCAGTCAAATTAATTAACCAAACCTTGCTTAAATTGAAAGATGAAGACCTCTTGAATACACTCTTCTCACTGTAAAAGGATTCAATAATGGCTAAACAAATAAGACCACATTATGCATGTTTTAGATAAGTGTTACTTTATTTCTTCTGCTTACAACTGAGGCTATACACAAATATCTCCAAGACGGGTGGTATAATAAATTCATATTATACCATCAGGCTGTAATTAATTTGTCAAAGTCAGACATGGCAAAAGAAGAAAAAAGAAGCCACTATATGGTATGCACACCACCCAAAATCATGTAATATAAAACAGGAAACTTTATTGGCAACAAGGTTAAAAGCAATTAAAAACAATGCAACACTCCACCACATAAACCCAATTCCCGTGTAAACAATAGCAATACACAATTATGCAAACTAGAACAGTAAAAAATGGCAACCAGAAAAAAGTGTACCTGTGGTAATATGCGGATATACAATACTAAACCACACACTGATCGGGGTTTTATTATATCCTTGTTGTACATTCTTTGTTGTTTATTTGATTCAAGGTGTGATTCATATTCTTGTGCCTTGGTGCTGTGCACCATCCACCTGATCAGTGTGCGGTTTAGAATTGTATATCCGCATATTACTCACTCAGCTACATCTGGTGAGTGCAATCCAGGTGGTTCTCTCTCTTGCCTTGCTGGATTCCTGGGACAAGGATGGACTTACACACACGGCTGAGTATACTAGGCCTCAAGGATAGCTGAGCTATAGATGGGAGGTCTGATATTGCATGTGTGATTTGGGTAATCAGATAGTTACTGTGGGTTTTTATATTGTGGTGATATTGTTGTGATATTACTGGATATTGTTGGTTATTAGTGTGTGATACTGTTGGGATATCACTGTATACTGTAGTGGTATTAACACCTTCCCGACCTGTGACACAGCATATGCGTCATGAAAGTCGGTGCCAATCCGACCTGTGACGCATATGCTGTGTCACAGAAAGATCGCGTCCCTGCAGATCCGGTGAAAGGGTTAACTCCAATTTCACCCGATCTGCAGGGACAGGGGGAGTGGTAGTTTAGCCCAGGGGGGGTGGTGTTGTGAATTCTGTGGTTGAATTCACTCCTGTGGTCACAAGTGGTACTGCAGCTTCTGAGCTTCCTCTCTCAGGTGTTCTGGTGAGCTCGTTGGCTGCTTTGTTATTTAACTCCACCTGATTCTGTCTTCCTTGCTCCTTGTCAATGTTCCAGTGTTGGATCTGAGCTTCTGGATCTTTCCTGTGGCCTGCTGCTCTGCTTAGATAAGTGCTTTTTGCTTTTGTTGCTACTTTTTCTGTCCAGCTTGTCATTTCGTTTTGCTGGAAGCTCTGAGACGCAAAGGGTGTACCGCCGTGCCGTTAGTTCGGCACGGTGGGTCTTTTTGCCCCCTTTGCGTGGTTTTTTGCTTTAGGGTTTTTTGTAGACTGCAAAGTTCTCTTTGCTATCCTCGCTCTATCTAGAATATCGGGCGTCACTTTGCTGAATCTATTTCATCCCTACGTTTGTCTTTTCATCTTGCTAACAGTCATTATATGTGGGGGGCTGCCTTTTCCTTTGGGGTATTTCTCTGAGTCAAGTCAGGCTTGTTTTTCTATCTTCAGGCTAGTCAGCTCCTCAGGCTGTGCCGAGTTGCATAGGTAGTGTCAGGCGCAATCCACAGCTGCCTTTAGTTGTGTTTAGGTTAGGTTCAGGTATTGCGGTCTACAGAGATTCCACGTCTCAGAGCTCGTTCTATTGTTTTTGGGTTATTGTCAGATCACTGTATGTGCTCTGATTACTGGCACACTGTGTCACTGGATTGACTACATAACAGTACAAGGAGCCAACCTAATAATTCTCAATAGAGGGAAAAAAGAAGTTTTGACATCATTTTTTTTTCTCAGCTCTGTGTTCAGTCTTTTTTTTCCCCTAGACATTTGGGTGTTTCAGGACACAGGTGTGGACATGGATATTCAGGGTCTGTGCTCTTCAATGGATAATCTCGTTACACATGTACAAAGGATTCAAGATACTATTGATCAGAAATCTATGTTAGAACCAAGAATTCCTATTCCTGATTTGTTTTTTGGTGATAGAACTAAGTTTCTTAATTTCAAAAATAATTGTAAGCTATTTCTGGCCTTGAAACCTCATTCTTCTGGTAATCCTATTCAACAGGTTTTGATTATTATTTCTTTTTTGCGCGGCGACCCTCAGGACTGGGCATTTTCTCTTGCGCCAGGAGACCCTGCGTTGAGTAATGTCAATGCGTTTTTCTTGGCGCTCGGATTACTTTACGATGAGCCTAATTCAGTGGATCAGGCTGAGAAAAATTTGCTGGCTTTGTGCCAGGGTCAGGATGATATAGAAGTATATTGTCAGAAATTTAGGAAGTGGTCAGTACTCACTCTGTGGAATGAATCTGCGCTGGCAGCTTTGTTCAGAAAGGGTCTCTCTGAGGCTCTTAAGGATGTCATGGTGGGTTTTCCTATGCCTGCTGGTTTGAATGAGTCTATGTCTTTGGCCATTCAGATCGGTCGACGCTTGCGCGAGCGTAAATCTGTGCACCATTTGGCGGTATTGTCTAAGATTAAACCTGAGCCTATGCAGTGCGATAGGACTATGACCAGAGTTGAACGTCAAGAACACAGACGTCTGAATGGTCTGTGTTTCTACTGTGGTGATTCCACTCATGCTATTTCTGATTGTCCTAAGCGCACTAAGCGGTTCGATAGGTCTGCCGTCATTGGTACTGTACAATCCAAATTCCTTCTGTCCATTACCTTGATATGCTCTTTGTCATCGTATTCTGTCATGGCGTTTGTGGATTCAGGCGCTGCCCTGAATCTGATGGATTTGGATTATGCTAAACGTTGTGGGTTTTTCTTGGAGCCTTTGCGGTGTCCTATTCCGTTGAGAGGAATTGATGCTACACCTTTGGCCAAGAATAAACCTCAGTACTGGACCCAGCTGACCATGTGCATGGCTCCTGCACATCAGGAGGTTATTCGCTTTCTGGTGCTACATAATCTGCATGATGTGGTCGTGTTGGGGTTGCCATGGCTGCAAACCCATAATCCAGTATTGGATTGGAACTTTATGTCGGTATCCAGCTGGGGTTGTCAGGGGGTACATGGTGATGTTCCATTTTTGTCTATTTCGTCATCCACTCCTTCTGAGGTCCCAGAGTTCTTGTCTGATTATCAGGATGTATTTGAAGAGCCCAAGTCCGATGCCCTACCTCCGCATAGGGATTGTGATTGTGCTATCAATTTGATTCCTGGTAGTAAATTCCCTAAAGGTCGATTATTTAATTTATCCGTGCCTGAACACGCCGCTATGCGCAGTTATGTGAAGGAATCCCTGGAGAAGGGACATATTCGCCCATCGTCATCACCACTGGGAGCAGGGTTCTTTTTTGTAGCCAAGAAGGATGGTTCGCTGAGACCGTGTATTGATTACCGCCTTCTTAATAAGATCACTGTGAAATTTCAGTATCCCTTGCCATTGTTATCTGACTTGTTTGCTCGGATTAAGGGGGCTAGTTGGTTCACTAAGATAGATCTTCGTGGTGCGTATAATCTGGTGAGAATCAGGCAAGGAGATGAATGGAAAACTGCATTTAATACGCCCGAGGGTCATTTTGAGTATCTAGTGATGCCGTTCGGACTTGCCAATGCTCCATCTGTGTTTCAGTCTTTTATGCATGACATCTTCCGTGAGTATCTGGATAAATTCCTGATTGTTTACTTGGATGACATTTTGATCTTCTCAAATGATTGGGACTCTCATGTGAAGCAGGTCAGAATGGTTTTCCAGGTCCTGCGTGCTAATTCTTTGTTTGTGAAGGGATCAAAGTGTCTCTTCGGTGTGCAGAAAGTTTCATTTTTGGGGTTCATCTTTTCCCCTTCTACTATCGAGATGGATCCGGTTAAGGTCCAAGCCATCCATGATTGGACTCAGCCGACATCTCTGAAAAGTCTGCAAAAATTCCTGGCTTTGCTAATTTTTATCGTCGCTTCATCTGTAATTTTTCTAGCATTGCCAAACCATTGACCGATTTGACCAAGAAGGGTGCTGATTTGGTTAATTGGTCTTCTGCTGCTGTGGAAGCTTTTCAGGAGTTGAAGCATCGTTTTTGTTCTGCCCCTGTGTTGTGTCAACCAGATGTTTCTCTTCCGTTCCAGGTCGAGGTTGATGCTTCTGAGATTGGAGCAGGGGCGGTTTTGTCACAGAGAGGTTCTGTTTGCTCAGTGCTGAAACCATGTGCTTTCTTTTCCAGGAAGTTTTCGGCTGCTGAGCGTAATTATGATGTGGGCAACCGAGAGTTGCTGGCCATGAAGTGGGCATTCGAGGAATGGCGTCATTGGCTTGAAGGAGCTAAGCATCGCGTGGTGGTATTGACTGATCATAAGAACCTTACTTATCTCGAGTCTGCCAAGCGCTTGAATCCTAGACAGGCCCGTTGGTCGTTATTTTTTGCCCGCTTCGATTTTGTGATTTCGTACCTTCCGGGCTCTAAAAATGTGAAGGCGGATGCTTTGTCTAGGAGTTTTGTGCCCGACTCTCCGGGTTCATCTGAGCCGGCGAGTATCCTCAAGGAAGGAGTCATTGTGTCTGCCATCTCCCCTGATTTGCGGCGAGTGTTGCAAAAATTTCAGGCGAATAAACCTGATCGTTGTCCGGCGGAGAAACTGTTCGTCCCTGATAGGTGAACTAGTAAAGTTATCTCTGAACTTCATTGTTCGGTGTTGGCTGGTCATCCTGGAATCTTTGGTACCAGAGAGTTAGTGGCTAGATCCTTCTGGTGGCCATCTCTGTCACGGGATGTACGTACTTTTGTGCAGTCCTGTGGGATTTGTGCTAGGGCTAAGCCCTGCTGTTCACGTGCCAGTGGGTTGCTTTTGCCCTTGCCGGTCCCAAAGAGGCCTTGGACACATATTTCAATGGATTTCATTTCTGACCTTCCCGTTTCTCAAAAGATGTCAGTCATTTGGGTGGTCTGTGATCGCTTTTCTAAAATGGTCCATCTGGTGCCCTTGGTTAAATTGCCTTCCTCCTCTGATTTGGTGCCTTTGTTCTTCCAGCATGTGGTTCGTTTGCATGGCATTCCTGAGAATATTGTTTCTGACAGAGGTTCCCAGTTTGTTTCAAGGTTTTGGCGAGCCTTTTGTGGTAGGATGGGCATTGACCTATCTTATTCCTCGGCTTTCCATCCTCAGACTAATGGCCAGACCGAACGAACCAATCAGACCTTGGAAACATATCTGAGATGTATTGTTTCTGCAGACCAGGATGATTGGGTGTCCTTTTTGCCGTTGGCTGAGTTCGCCCTTAATAATCGGGCCAGCTCGGCTACCTTGGTCTCTCCATTTTTCTGCAATTCTGGGTTCCATCCTCGTTTCTCTTCAGGACAGGTTGAGTCTTCGGACTGTCCTGGTGTGGATTCTGTGGTGGACAGGTTGCAGCAGATCTGGACTCAGGTAGTTGACAATTTGACCTTGTCCCAGGAGAAGGCTCAACTTTTCGCTAATCGCAGACGCCGTGTGGGTCCCCGACTTCGTGTTGGGGATCTGGTTTGGTTATCTTCTCGTCATATTCCTATGAAGGTTTCCTCTCCTAAATTTAAACCTCGTTTTATTGGTCCGTATAGGATTTCTGAGATTCTCAATCCTGTGTCTTTTCGTCTGACCCTCCCAGACTCCTTTTCCATACATAATGTATTCCATAGGTCGTTGTTGCGGAGATACGTGGCACCTATGGTTCCATCTGTTGAGCCTCCTGCCCCGGTTTTGGTGGAGGGGGAATTGGAGTATATTGTGGAGAAAATTTTGGATTCTCGTGTTTCTAGACGGAAGCTCCAGTATCTGGTTAAATGGAAGGGTTATGCTCAGGAAGATAATTCCTGGGTTTTTGCCTCTGATGTCCATGCTCCAGATCTTGTTCGTGCCTTTCATGTGGCTCATACTGGTCGGCCTGGGGGCTCTGGTGAGGGTTCGGTGACCCCTCCTCAAGGGGGGGGTACTGTTGTGAATTCTGTGGTTGAATTCACTCCTGTGGTCACAAGTGGTACTGCAGCTTCTGAGCTTCCTCTCTAAGGTGTTCTGGTGAGCTCGTTGGCTGCTTTGTTATTTAACTCCACCTGATTCTGTCTTCCTTGCTCCTTGTCAATGTTCCAGTGTTGGATCTGAGCTTCTGGATCTTTCCTGTGGCCTGCTGCTCTGCTTAGATAAGTGATTTTTGCTTTTGTTGCTACTTTTTCTGTCCAGCTTGTCATTTCGTTTTGCTGGAAGCTCTGAGACGCAAAGGGTGTACCGCCGTGCCGTTAGTTCGGCACGGTGGGTCTTTTTGCCCCCTTTGCGTGGCTTTTTGCTTTAGGGTTTTTTGTAGACTGCAAAGTTCTCTTTGCTATCCTCGCTCTATCTAGAATATCGGGCCTCACTTTGCTGAATCTATTTCATCCCTACGTTTGTCTTTTCATCTTGCTAACAGTCATTATATGTGGGGGGCTGCCTTTTCCTTTGGGGTATTTCTCTGAGGCAAGTCAGGCTTGTTTTTCTATCTTCAGGCTAGTCAGCTCCTCAGGCTGTGCCGAGTTGCATAGGTAGTGTCAGGCGCAATCCACAGCTGCCTTTAGTTGTGTTTAGGTAAGGTTCAGGTATTGCGGTCTACAGAGATTCCACGTCTCAGAGCTCGTTCTATTGTTTTTGGGTTATTGTAAGATCACTGTATGTGCTCTGATTGCTGGCACACTGTGTCACTGGATTGCCTACATAACAGGGTGGCTTCACCCCCCCCGTGGCTACGATCGCTCTGATTGGCTGTTGAAAGTGAAACTGCCAATCAGAGCGATTTGTAATATTTCACCTAAAAAACTGGTGAAATATTACAATCCAGCCATGGCCGATGCTGCAATATCATCGGCCATGGCTGGAAACACTTATGTGCCCCCACCCCACCCCACCGATCGCCCCCCCAGCCCTCTGATCTCTGGTCCGCTCCCCTCCATCCTGTGCTACGCTCCCCCGTCCTCCTGTCCGCTCCCCCAGTGCTCCAATCCCACCCCCTGTGCTCCAATCCAACCCCCCCGCACTCCAATCCACCCCCCGCACAGCGATCCCCCCCGTGCTCCGATCCACCCCCCCGCACAGCGGTCCCCCACCCCGTGCTCCAATCCACCACCCCCGTGTTCCGATCCACCCCCCCATGCTCCGATCCACCCCCGTGCTCCGAAGACCCCCCCCCCGTGCCCTGATCTCCCCCCCCTTATACTTACCTAGCCTCCCGGGGTCCGTCCGTCTTCTTTCCTGGGCGCCGCCATCTTCCAAAATGGCGGGCGCATGCGCAGTGCGCCCGCCGAATCTGACGGCCGGCAGATTCGTTCCAAAGTGCATTTTGATCACTGTGATAGGTTTTATCACAGTGATCAAAATAAAAAAAAAACAGTAAATGACCCCTCCCCTTTGTCACCCCCGTAGGTAGGGACAATAATAAAATAAAGAACTTTTTTTTTCCCACTAAAGTTGGGGTAAGAACTAGGGTTAGGGTTAGGGTTATTTTTCCTCAGCGGATTTGATAAATCCGCAGTGCTAAACCGCTGTGGATTTATCGTGGATTTACCGCGGTTTTTCTGCGCATTTCACTGCGGTTTTACAACTGCGATATTCTATTGGAGCAGTTGTAAAACCGCTGCGGAATCCGCAGAAAGAAGTGACATGCTGCGGAATGTAAACCGCTGCGTTTCCGTGCAGTTTTTCTGCAGCATGTGTACAGTGATTTTTGTTTCCCATAGGTTTACATTGAACTGTAAACTCATGGGAAACTGCTGCGGATCCGCAGCGTTTTCCGCAGCGTATGCACATACCTTTAGAATTAGGCTATGTGCACACGGTGCGGATTTGGCTGCGGATCCGCAGCAGTGTTCCATCAGGTTTACAGTACCATGTAAACATATGGAAAACCAAATCCGCTGTGCCCATGGTGCGGAAAATACCACGCGGAAACGCTGCGTTGTGTTTTCCGCAGCATGTCAATTCTTTGTGCGGATTCCGCAGCGTTTTACACCTGTTCCTCAATAGGAATCCACAGGTGAAATCCGCACAAAAAACACTGGCAATCCGCGGTAAATCCACAGGTGCCTTTTACCCGCGGATTTTTCAAAAATGGTGCTGAAAAATCTCATACGAATCCGCAACGTTGGCACATAGCCTTAGGGTTAGGGTTGGGTTGGAATTAGGGTTGTGGTTAGGGGCGTGTTGGGGTTAGGGTTGTGATTAGGGTTACGGCTACAGTTGGGATAAGGGTTAGGGGTGTGTTGGAGTTAGAATTGAGGGGTTTCCACTGTTTAGGCACATCAGGGGGTCTCCAAACGTAACATGGCGCCACCATTTATTCCAGCCAATCTTGTATTCAAAAAGTCAAATGGTGCTCCCTCACTTCCGAGCCCCGACGTGTGCCCAAACAGTGGTTTACCCCCACATATGGGGTACCAGCATACTCAGGACAAACTGCGCAACAATTACTGGGGTCCAATTTCTCCTGTTACCATTGAGAAAATAAAAAATTGCTTGCTAAAACATCATTTTTGAGGAAAGAAAAATGATTTTTTATTTTCACGGCTCTGCGTTGTAAACATCTGTGAAGCACTTGGGGGTTCAAAGTGCTCACCACATATCTAGATAAGTTCCTTGGGGGGTCTAGTTTACAAAATGGGGTCACTTGTGGGGGGTTTCTACTGTTTAGGCACACCAGGTGCTCTGCAAACGCAGCGTGATGTCCGCAGACCATTCCATCAAAGTCTGCATTTCAAAAGTCACTACTTCCCTTCCGAGCCCCGACGTGTGCCCAAACAGTGGTTTACCCCCACACATGGAGTATCAGCGTACTCAGGAGAAACTGGACAACAACTTTTGGGGTCCAATTTCTCCTGTAATCCTTGGGAAAATAATAAATTCTGGGCTAAAAAATTATTTTTGAGGAAAGAAAACGCATTTATTATTTTCACGGCTCTGCGTTATAAACTTCTGTGAAGCACTTGGGGGTTGAAAGTGCTCACCACATATCTAGATAAGTTCATTTCGGGGTCTAGTTTCCAAAATGGGGTCACCTGTGGGGGGTTTCTACTGTTTAGCCACATCAGGGGCTCTGCAAACGCAACGTGATGCCCGTAGAGCATTCCATCAAAGTCTGCATTTCAAAACGTCACTACTTCACTTCCGAGCCCCGGCATGTGCCGAAACAGTAGTTTACCCTCACATATGGGGTATCACCGTACTCAGGAGAAACTGGACAACAAATATTGGGGTCAAATTTCTCCTGTTACCCTTGGGAAAATTAAAAAATTCTGGGCTAAAAAATTATTTTTGAGGAAAGAAAACGTATTTATTATTTTCACTGCTCTGTATTTATAAACTTCTGTGAAGCACTTGGGGGTTCAAAGTGCTCACCTCACATCTAGATAAGTTCTTTTCGGGGTCTAGTTTCCAAAATGGGGTCACTTGTGGCGGGTTTCTACTGTTTAGCCACATCAGGGGCTCTGCAAACGCAGCGTGACGCCCGCAGAGCATTCCATCAAAGTCTGCATTTCAAAACGTCACTTCCGAGCACCAGCATGTGCCCAAACAGTGGTTTACCCCCACATATGGGGTATCAGCGTACCCAGGAGAAACTGGACAACAACTTTTGGGGTCAAATTTCTCCTGTTACCCTTAGGAAAATAAAAAATTGCGGGCTAAAAAATCATTTTTGAGAAAAGAAATGTCATTTTTTACTTTCATGGCTCTGCGTTATAAACTTCTGTGAAGCACTTGAGGGTTCAAAGTGCTCACCACACATCTAGATTAGTTCCTTTGGAGGTCTAGCTTCCAAAATGGGGTCATTTGTGGGGGATCTCCAATTTTTAGGCACACAGGGGCTCTCCAAACGCGACATGGTGTCCGCTAATGATTGGAGCTAATTTTCCATTTAAAAAGCCAAATGGCATGCCTTCCCTTCTGAGCCCTGCCATGCGCCCAAACAGTGGTTTACCCCACATATGGGGTATCTGCGTACTCAGGACAAACTGGACAACAAGATTTGTGGTCCAATTTCTCCTATTACCATTGGCAAAATAGGAAATTCCAGGCTAAAAAATCATTTTTGAGGAAAGAAAAATTATTTTTTATTTTCATGGCTCTGCGTTATAAACTTCTGTGAAGCACCTGGGGGTTTAAAGTGCTCAGTATGCATCTAGATAAGTGTTATGAAAGGCAATTCAGTACTACAATGGACATAGCGGTCAGAGCACATACAGTGATCTGACAATAACCCAAAATCATAGAACGAGCTCTGAGATGTGGGAACTCTGCAGACCGCAATCCCTAATCCTCTCCAAACAACACTAGAGGCAGCCGTGGATTGCGCCTAACTCTGCCTATGCAACTCGGCACAGCCTGAGAAACTAACTAGCCTGAAGATAGAAAATAAGCCTACCTTGCCTCAGAAAAATACCCCAAAGGAAAAGGCAGCCCCCCACATATAATGACTGTGAGTTAAGATGAAAAGACAAACGTAGAGATGAAATAGATTCAGCAAAGTGAGGCCTGACTTTCTTAACAGATCGAGGATAGAAAAGGTAACTTTGCGGTCTACACAAAACCCTAAAGAAAACCACGCAAAGGGGGCAAAAAGACCCTCCGTACCGAACTAACGGCACGGAGGTACACCCTTTGCGTCCCAGAGCTTCCAGCAACAAATTAGACAAGCTGGACAGAAAAAATAGCAAACAAATAGCAAAGAAGAACTTAGCTATGCAGAGCAGCAGGCCACAGGAATGATCCAGGGAAAAGCAAGTCCAACACTGGAACATTGACAGGAAGCCAGGAACAAAGCATTAGGTGGAGTTAAGTAGAGAAGCACCTAACGACCTCACCAGATCACCTGAGGGAGGAAACTCAGAAGCCGCAGTACCACTTCCCTCCACCAACAGAAGCTCACAGAGAGAATCAGCCGAAGTACCACTTGTGACCACAGGAGGGAGCTCTGCCACAGAATTCACAACAGTACCCCCCCCTTGAGGAGGGGTCACCGAACCCTCACCAGAGCCCCCAGGCCGACCAGGATGAGCCACATGAAAGGCACGAACAAGATCGGGAGCATGGACATCAGAGGCAAAAACCCAGGAATTATCTTCCTGAGCATAACCCTTCCATTTAACCAGATACTGGAGTTTCCGTCTAGAAACACGAGAATCCAAAATCTTCTCCACAATATACTTCAATTCCCCCTTCACCAAAACCGGGGCAGGAGGATCAACAGATGGAACCATAGGTGCCACGTATCTCCGCAACAATGACCTATGGAATACGTTATGTATGGAAAAAGAATCTGGAAGGGTCAGACGAAAAGACACAGGATTAAGAACCTCAGAAATCCTATACAGACCAATGAAACGAGGTTTAAACTTAGGAGAGGAAACCTTCATAGGAATATGACGAGAAGATAACCAAACCAGATCCCCAACACGAAGTCGGGGACCCACACGGCGTCTGAGATTAGCGAAACGTTGAGCCTTCTCCTGGGACAAGGTCAAATTGTCCACTACATGAGTCCAAATCTGCTGCAACCTGTCCACCACAGTATCCACACCAGGACAGTCCGAAGACTCAACCTGTCCTGAAGAGAAACGAGGATGGAACCCAGAATTGCAGAAAAATGGCGAAACCAAGGTAGCCGAGCTGGCCCGATTATTAAGGGCGAACTCAGCCAAAGGCAAAAAGGACACCCAGTCATCCTGATCAGCAGAAACAAAGCATCTCAGATATGTTTCCAAGGTCTGATTGGTTCGTTCGGTCTGGCCATTAGTCTGAGGATGGAAAGCCGAGGAAAAAGACAAGTCAATGCCCATCCTACCACAAAAGGCTCGCCTAAACCTTGAAACAAACTGGGAAACTCTGTCAGAAACGATATTCTCTGGAATGCCATGTAAACGAACCACATGCTGGAAGAACAATGGCACCAAATCAGAGGAGGAAGGCAATTTAGACAAGGGTACCAGATGGACCATCTTAGAAAAGCGATCACAGACCACCCAAATGACTGACATCTTTTGAGAAACGGGAAGATCAGAAGTAAAATCCATAGAGATATGTGTCCAAGGCCTCTTCGGGACCGGCAAGGGCAAAAGCAACCCACTGGCACGAGAACAGCAGGGCTTAGCCCGAGCACAAATCCCACAGGACTGCACAAAAACACGCACATCCCGCGACAGAGACGGCCACCAAAAGGATCTAGCCACCAACTCTCTGGTACCAAAGATTCCAGGATGACCAGCCAACACCGAACAATGAACCTCAGAGATAACTTTATTGGTCCACCTATCAGGGACAAACAGTCTCTCCGCTGGACAACGATCAGGTTTATTAGCCTGAAATTTTTGCAGCACCCGCCACAAATCAGGGGAGATGGCAGACACAATTACTCCTTCCTTGAGGAAACCCGCCGGCTCAGACAAACCCGGAGAGTCGGGCACAAAACTCCTAGACAGAGCATCCGCCTTCACATTTTTAGAGCCCGGAAGGTACGAAATCACACAGTCAAAACGGGCAAAAAACAGCGACCAACGAGCCTGTCTAGGATTCAACCGCTTAGCAGACTCAAGATAAGTCAAGTTCTTATGATCAGTCAATACCACCACGCGATGCTTAGCTCCTTCAAGCCAATGACGCCACTCCTCGAATGCCCACTTCATGGCCAGCAACTCTCGGTTGCCCACATCATAATTTCGCTCAGCAGGCGAAAACTTCCTGGAAAAAAAAGCACATGGTTTCATCACTGAGCAATCAGAACCTCTCTGCGACAAAACAGCCCCTGCTCCAATCTCAGAAGCATCAACCTCGACCTGGAACGGAAGAGAAACATCTGGTTGACACAACACAGGGGCAGAAGAAAAACGACGCTTCAAGTCTTGAAAAGCTTCCACAGCAGCAGAAGACCAATTGACCAAATCAGCACCCTTCTTGGTCAAATCGGTCAATGGTTTGGCAATACTAGAAAAATTGCAGATGAAGCGACGATAAAAATTAGCAAAGCCCAGGAACTTTTGCAGACTTTTCAGAGATGTCGGCTGAGTCCAATCATGGATGGCTTGGACCTTAACAGGATCCATCTCGATAGTAGAAGGGGAAAAGATGAACCCCAAAAATGAAACCTTCTGCACACCAAAGAGACACTTTGATCCCTTCACAAACAAAGAATTAGCACGCATGACCTGAAAAACTGTTCTGACCTGCTTCACATGAGACTCCCAATCATCCGAGAAGATCAAAATGTCATCCAAGTACACAATCAGGAATTTATCCAGGTACTCACGGAAGATGTCATGCATAAAGGACTGAAACACTGATGGAGCATTGGCAAGTCCGAATGGCATCACTAGATACTCAAAATGACCCTCGGGCGTATTAAATGCAGTTTTCCATTCATCTCCTCGCCTGATTCGCACCAGATTATACGCACCACGAAGATCTATCTTGGTGAACCAACTAGCCCCCTTAATCCGAGCAAACAAATCAGATAACAATGGCAAGGGGTACTGAAATTTAACTGTGATCTTATTTAGAAGGCGGTAATCTATACAAGGTCTCAGCGAACCATCCTTCTTGGCTACAAAAAAGAACCCTGCTCCTAATGGTGACGATGACGGGCGAATATGCCCCTTCTCCAGGGATTCCTTCACATAACTGCGCATAGCGGCGTGCTCAGGCACGGATAAATTAAACAGTCTACCTTTTGGGAATTTACTACCAGGAATCAAATTGATAGCACAATCACAATTCCTATGCGGAGGTAGGGCATCGGACTTGGGCTCATCAAATATATCCCGGTAATCAGACAAGAACTCTGGAACCTCTGAAGGGGTGGAAGACGAAATTGACAGAAGTGGAACATCACCATGTACCCCCTGACAACCCCAGCTGGACACCAACATGGATTTCCAATCTAATACTGGATTATGGGCTTGTAGCCATGGCAACCCCAACACGACCACATCATGCAGATTATGCAACACCAGAAAGCGAATAACCTCCTGATGTGCAGGAGCCATGCACATGGTCAGCTGGGTCCAGTATTGAGGCTTATTCTTGGCCAAAGCCGTGGCATCAATTCCTCTCAATGGAATAGGACACTGCAAGGGCTCTAAGAGAAACCCACAACGCTTAGCATACTCCAAGTCCATCAAATTCAGGGCAGCGCCTGAATCCACAAATGCCATGACAGAATACGATGACAAAGAGCAGATCAAGGTAACGGACAGAAGAAATTTTGACTGTACCGTACCAATGGTGGCAGACCTAGCGAACCGCTTAGTGCGCTTAGGACACTCAGAGATAGCATGAGTGGAATCACCACAGTAGAAACACAGCCCATTCAGACGTCTGTGTTCTTGCCGTTTAACTCTGGTCAAAGTCCTATCGCACTGCATAGGCTCAGGTTTAAGCTCAGGTAATACCGCCAAATGGTGCACAGATTTACGCTCACGCAAGCGTCGACCGATCTGAATGGCCAAAGACATAGACTCATTCAAACCAGCAGGCATAGGAAATCCCACCATGACATCCTTAAGGGCTTCAGAGAGACCCTTTCTGAACATAACTGCCAGCGCAGATTCATTCCATTGAGTGAGCACGGACCACTTTCTAAATTTCTGACAATATACCTCTATCTCATCCTGACCCTGACAAAGAGCCAGCAAATTTTTCTCTGCCTGATCCACTGAATTAGGTTCATCGTACAGCAATCCGAGCGCCAGGAAAAACGCATCGATATTACTCAATGCAGGATCTCCTGGCGCAAGAGAATATGCCCAGTCCTGAGGGTCGCCGCGCAAAAAAGAAATAACAATCAAAACCTGTTGAACTGGATCACCAGAGGAGCGAGGTTTCAAGGCCAGAAATAATTTACAATTATTTTTGAAACTCAGAAACTTAGTTCTATCACCAAAAAACAAATCAGGAATAGGAATTCTTGGTTCCAACATAGCTTTCTGATCAATAGTGTCTTGAATCTTTTGTACTCTTGCCGAGAGCTGATCCACAAATGAAGACAGACTTCTAATGTCCATCGCTACACCTGTGTACTGAACCACCCAAATGTCTAGGGGGAAAAAATGGCAAAACACAGTGCAAAGAAAAAAAAATGGTCTCAGAACTTCTTTTTTCCCTCTATTGAGATTCATTAGTACTTTGGGCTTCCTGTACTGTTATGAAAGGCAATTCAGTACTACAATGGACATAGCGGTCAGAGCACATACAGTGATCTGACAATAACCCAAAATCATAGAACGAGCTCTGAGACGTGGGAACTCTGCAGACCGCAATCCCTAATCTTTCTCCAAACAACACTAGAGGCAGCCGTGGATTGCACCTAACTCTGCCTATGCAACTCGGCACAGCCTGAGAAACTAACTAGCCTGAAGATAGAAAATAAGCCTACCTTGCCTCAGAGAAATACCCCAAAGGAAAAGGCAGCCCCCCACATATAATGACTGTGAGTTAAGATGAAAAGACAAACGTAGAGATGAAATAGATTCAGCAAAGTGAGGCCCGACTTTCTTAACAGATCGAGGATAGAAAAGGTAACTTTGCGGTCTACACAAAACCCTAAAGAAAACTACGCAAAGGGGGCAAAAAGACCCTCCGTACCGAACTAACGGCACGGAGGTACATCCTTTGCGTCCCAGAGCTTCCAGCAACAAATTAGACAAGCTGGACAGAAAAATAGCAAACAAATAGCAAAGAAGAACTTAGCTATGCAGAGCAGCAGGCCACAGGAATGATCCAGGGAAAAGCAAGTCCAACACTGGAACATTGACAGGAAGCCAGGAGCAAAGCATTAGGTGGAGTTAAGTAGAGAAGCACCTAACGACCTCACCAGATCACCTGAGGGAGGAAACTCAGAAGCCGCAGTACCACTTCCCTCCACCAACAGAAGCTCACAGAGAGAATCAGCCGAAGTACCACTTGTGACCACAGGAGGGAGCTCTGCCACAGAATTCACAACAGATAAGTTCCTTGGGGGTCTAGTTTCCAAAATGGGGTCACTTGTGGGGGAGCTCCAATGCATAGGCACACAGGGGCTCTCCAAACGCGACATGGTGTCCGCTAACAATTGGAGCTAATTTTCCATTCAAAAAGTCAAAAGGCGCGCCTTCCCTTCCGAGCCCTGCCGTGTGCCCAAACAGTGATTTACCCCCACATATGAGGTATCGGCGTACTCGGGAGAAATTGCTCAACAATTTTTAGGATCCATTTTATCCTATTGCCCATGTGAAAATGAAAAAATTGAGGCGAAAAGAAATTTTTTGTGAAAAAAAAGTACTTTTTCATTTTTACGGATCAATTTCTGAAGCACCTGAGGGTTTAAAGTGCTCACTAGGCATCTAGATAAGTTCCTTGGGGGGTCCAGTTTCCAAAATGGGGTCACTTGTGGGGGAGCTCCAATGTTTAGGCACACAGGGTCTCTCCAAACGCGACATGGTGTCCGCTAACGATGGAGATAATTTTTCATTCAAAAAGTCAAATGGCGCTCCTTCCCTTCCGAGCCTTACCATGTGTCCAAACAGTGGTTTACCCCCACATGTGAGGTATCGCTGTACTCAGGAGAAATTGCCCAACAAATTTTAGGATCCATTTTATCCTGTTGCCTATGTGAAAATGAAAAAATTGAGGCTAAAAGAATTTTTTTGTGAAAAAAAAGTACTTTTTCATTTTTACGGATCAATTTGTGAAGCACCTGGGGGTTTAAAGGGCTCACTATGCATCTAGATAAGTTCCTTGGGGCGTCTAGTTTCCAAAATGGGGTCACTTGTGGGGGAGCTCCAATTTTTAGGCACACGGGGGCTCTCCAAATGTGACATGGTGTCCGCTAAAGATTGCAGCCAATTTTTCATTCAAAAAGTCAAATGGCACTCCCTCCCTTCCAAGCCCTGCCGTGCGCCCAAACAGTGGTTTACCCCCACATATGAGGTATCCGCGTACTCAGGACAAATTGGACAACAACCTTCGTGGTTCAGTTTCTCCTTTTACCATTGGGAAAATAAAAAAATTGTTGCTAAAATATCATTTTTGTGACTAAAAAGTTAAATGTTCATTTTTTCCTTCCATGTTGCTTCTGCTGCTGTGAAGCACCTGAAGGGTTAATAAACTTCTGGAATGTGGTTTTGTGCACCTTGAGGGGTGCAGTTTTTAGAATGGTGTCACTTTTGGGTATTTTCAGCCATATAGACCCCTCAAACTGACTTCAAATGTGAGGTGGTCCCTAAAAAAAATGGTTTTGTAAATTTTGTTGTAAAAATGAGAAATCGCTGGTCAAATTTTAACCCTTATAACTTCCTAGCAAAAAAAAATTTTGTTTCTAAAATTGTGCTGATGTAAAGTATACATGTGGGAAATGTTATTTATTAACTATTTTGTGTCACATAACTCTCTGGCTTAACAGAATAAAAATTCAAAATGTGAAAATTGCAAAATTTTCAAAATTTTCGCCAAATTTCCGTTTTTATCACAAATAAACACAGAATTTATTGACCTAAATTTACCACTATCATGAAGCCCAATATGTCACGAAAAAACAATCTCAGAACCGCTAGGATCCATTGAAGCGTTCCTGAGTTATTACCTCATAAAGGGACACTGGTCAGAATTGCAAAAAACGGCAAGGTCTTTAAGGTCAAAATAGGCTGGGTCATGAAGGGGTGATATTACTGGATATTGTTGGTTATTAGTGTGTGATACTGTTGGGATATCACTGTATACTGTAGTGGTATTAATGTATTAGAGTTGTAATATCCGTATATTGTGTATATACATTTATAGTCGCTAGCTTGGGTATAAATATATATATGTATGTTATAGACTGCAGACTTGTGTGTGTGTAATAAATACCCTTTATTGATACACGGTTTTGTCTCAGTTAGTATATAGTATAAGGAATAGGTAACAGTTAGTGTATAGTATAAGGTAAAGATATCGTTGTGGTATTAAGTGGATATTAATTATTAGTAGTCAATTTTGGCGTTAATAGTTGATATCGGACCTCGTTAGAGGTATAAGGAGAAATCCTCTTTTGATAACCATAAGGTTTGATATTTTGTGGAGGAAGCCCCATCCCTCTACATGACTAACTAACATACAATCATATTGGACAATCTTAGACTTTCACAAGGAGGAATATCAAATGATAGACTCAACTTGCTGCCACTATACTGTCCAGTCTTGGTTTATGCAAGTAGAACATGATATATAGTAGGTGAGAAAATTGAAAAAAAAAAGTTCTGAAAGACTAACTCACAAGTAGATTGGAATCCTGAATTACCTAATCGGCTATCAATGTCATGGCTAAATCCAGCTCAGTGGTCTTGGTGGTTGGTTTTGATAAATCCTCCAAATGGTAATATGCATAATGATCTGTGTACCAGCTTGTGCAAAACGTCTAACCAGATGTTTCCACAAATCTAATGTTACATTTTCTGTTTTTGCAAAGAATGAAAACGCCAATGTCCTTGTAATACATCATAACCACTTGACCAACACTGCAGTGGTATCTCGACGATGTTAGACCAATAGGTGTGACAACTGCGGTAAACCATGGAAAGGGATGAGTGGTGATGTCCCACCTGAATGGTCTACCCTATGTAGTTAAAGGCTTATCCCTTACTGTGTAAAGTAGGGGTTAGTTAGTGCAACAAAGTGGTTAATGTCATACGGCCTGCAAGGCTCATTTACGGTAGTTTCACGTGACCGATTTTTCCACATCCGAGAAAAACAGTTTGATTATTCTTGTCAGACTTTGATCAGAGAGGCATCAGATTTTCATGGACATGGAGAATGAAAAAAAAAAAGTTTCTCCAGTCTGCCTGTTTCTAAATATTTGACCACACTAAGATGTCATCTAAGTGTGGTCGGATTTTGTTCACGGACCCATATACTTGCATTGCCGATTTTGATCCGACACTCGGCTCAAAATCAGACATGTCTCAGATTTTTTTCCGTGGACCACTTGGTCAGAGAAAAAAAAATCAGACGTGTGCATAGCCTCATAGAATAACATAAGCATGAGTGTGCTATCTGTGAAAACCAATCGTTTATACAAGCCCTTAGGGTGTGGTAATTCTCACAAGAACTCTGGAACAAGGAACTAATGAGGGTTAAGACTAAGCAGAGTGGACAATACACATGGAGTCTCTTTAACTTATTAAGAAGCTATGGATCTTGATATTTGTGATAATGTACGAACAGCCTAAATTTATATCTAGAACACCTATATTCATGGATGGTATAAATATATGGACAGTCAGATCTCAACTGATCGCATGGTGATGGCATATTCTAGTGTTGTATTAGATAAAAAGCAGTTTACTGTACAATGCATGTTAAAATAAACATTCTTACTGCGCTCTACAATGACTGGCTAAGGGGGCCACCATTGTAAGCAATGATCAGCTGAGAAAATAATTCTATCCATATACTGTTTATCAACAGGACCAGGGAGTATAGAGAAGCGGACACATGGGTAGGTGTGGAATTGGTTATTTGAACAACCTTTATATGCAAATACTTAGTAGTTTAATTAAAATGCTGCAGTGAACCCTGTGACCAGTTGCCTAAATTGGCTTTTAGGCTCTTCTGTTTGCCAGGTACGGGCCAGTTACAGATTTTGCAATGGGCCCCACACATTCACATAATACTTTTGGGTGGCAGGTAAAAGACAAAGGCCTCCACAAATGCACATGTAAATGCAGCCTTACCGTATATCTGGTGTTGGTCAAATTTTTTAATGGTAAATAGTTCTCATGGTCACTAAGTTTACAATGGGTTTAGGTGTAATGTCTTTCTCTATCTGAAAACAAATAGTTTTCAATTTATCAAACTTGTTTAAGAAAACATTCTAGCTGAATAATCCTGTGAATCACCCAAGAAAAAGCCAAAAAGCTCTGTCAATTTAAAGATTCCTGGTTGAAAGAGTACCCATTTATAAAGAAATCACGACAAGGCGTTTTATATGCTTTCTGTGAACGTTGTGTAGCTGATTTTGAAGTGAACCATGCCGGATATAATCATGTAACCTGGCATATTAGTACTGAAGAGAATGTAAGATCAAAACTTAGGAACAACCAAGGTTGTTGTATAGTCAAAACCAGTGTCCACCATATTTCCTGCTTCTGATTCAAAATTAGCAAAAAATGTCATCAAAGCAGAAGCCTTATTTACTGTTTTTTTTTTTGGCTAGGCATAACATCTCAATAATTCCTGTAGGTCCAGAAGTTTAAATTGTTGTTAGACACTTCAAGTGGTATACATCAAAATTGTCTACAACCCCTGGCAAAAATTATGGAATCACCGGCCTTGGAGGATGTTCATTCAGTTGTTTAATTTTGTAGAAAAAAAGCAGATCACAGACATGGCACAAAACTAAAGTAATTTCAAATGGCAACTTTCTGGCTTTAAGAAACACTAAAAGAAATCAAGAACAAAAAATATGGTAGTCACTAATGGTTACATTTTTTTAACCAAGCAGAAGGCAAAAATTATGGAATTACTCAATTTTGAGGAAAAAATTATGGAATCACCCTGTAAATTGTCATAACCAAAACTAACACCTGCATGAAATTAGATCTGCTCATTAGTCTGCATCTAAAAAGGAGTGATCACACCCTAGAGAGCTGTTGCACCAAATGGACTGACATGAATCATGGCTCCAACATGAGAGATGTCAATTGAAACAAAAGAGAGGATTATCAAACTCTTAAAAGAGGGTAAATCATCACGCAATGTTGCAAAAGATATTGGTTGTTCACATTCAGCTGTGTCTAAAATCTGGATCAAATACAAACAACATGGGAAGGTTGTTAAAGGCAAACATGCTGGTAGACCAAGGAAGACATCAAAGCGTCAAGACCGGAAGCTTAAAGAAATATGTCTCCAAAACAGGAATTGCACAACAAAACAAATGAGGAACGAATGGGAATGGGTGGAAACTGGAGTCAACGTCTGTGACCGAACAGTAAGAAACCGCCTAAAGGAAATGGGATTTACATACATACGAAAGCCATCATTAACAGCTAGACAGAAAAAAACAAGGTTACAAAGGAAAAGCAATCATGGATTGTGGATGACTGGATGAAAGTCATATTCAGTGATGAATCACGAATCTGCATTGGGCAAAGTGATGATGCTGGAACTTTTGTTTGGTGCCATTCCAATGAGATTTATAAAGATGACTGCCTGAAGAGAACATGCAAATTTCCACAGTCATTGATGATATGGGGCTGCATGTCAGGCAAAGGCACTGGGGAGATGGCAGTTATTACATCTTCAATAAATGCACAAGTTTATGTTGATATTTTGGACACTTTTCTTATCCCATCAATTGAAAGGATGTTTGGGGATGATGAAATCATTTTTCAAGATAATACATCCTGCCATAGAGCAAAAACTGTGAAAACATTCCTTGAAAAAAGACACATAAGGTCAATGTCATGGCCTGCAGATAGTCCGGATCTCAATCCAATTGAAAATCTTTGGTGGAAGTTGAAGAAAATGGTCCATGACAAGGCTCCAACCTGCGATGGTGATTTATCAACAGCAATCAGAGAAAGTTGGAGCCAGATTGATGAAGAGTCCTGTTTGACACTCATTAAGGCTGGTTTCACACTTGCTTTTTTGAACGCATGCGTTTTTTTAAAAAAACGCATGGTACAAAAACGCATGTAAACGCTGCGTTTTTTTGACGCACGCGTTTAACGCGTGCGTCAAAAAAACGCAGCGTTTACACGCGTTTTTGTATGCGTTTGCGTTTTTTTGAGCAATTTTAGAAAAAAAAAAAAAAAGGTCACCAGAAACACAACCAATGGGAATAGAGAGGGCGTATGTGATTTTCTCTAAATATATTGACCCTAGGGGTACCGAAATGTTCACAGCTTGCTACTGTTTCCGGTGTCATGATGGATCTTTCAATGGAGAGCTTTTATTTCAAACTGGAGTTCAGCTTCCAAATTTTCCTTGCCTGTGTTTTTGCTTGGGAGCAAGACCGAAACCGCCAAAGATGGAGAAGGAGACAGCGTCGGCGGTTTTGGAGGCACCCCATCATTGAAGTGCGTGAAACCCGTGGAGCATATCACACGCTCTATGCGGAGCTGAATGCCAACCCGGAGAAATTCCAGGATTATACCAGAATGTCTCAGGATTCTTTCCGGGATTTACTGGCTCGTGTCGAAGTATCCATAAGGCGACAGGACACACGGCTCCTTAGAGCAATTCCACCTGAGGAACGTCTGTTAGTGACATTACGGTACGTTCCAAAACTAAACCAATGACCGTGCCTATTTTTTTGTTATGACATGTTTTCTATGTGTGTTTTTTTTTTTTTTTTTTAAACACACCATTAAGAGCCGATTTTAATTTTTTTTTTTTGTTTCTTTTTCTTCTAGATTTCTTGCCACAGGAGAGAGTTTATCTTCCCTGCACTTCCAATACCGCCTTGGAATCTCAACCCTCTCCGGAATTGTTGTGGACACCTGTCGTGCGTTATGGAATGTACTCCGTGAGGAGTTTATACCCGTACCCACCGTGGACATGTGGCGGGAAATATCAAAAACATTTTTTAACGTGTGTGATTTTCCAAACTGTTTAGGGGCAGTGGATGGGAAGCACATCCTCATTGTCAAACCTGCCAGAACCGGATCTGAGTTTTTTAATTATAAAAAATATTTTTCGGTAGTGCTCATGGCAATAGCGGATGCGGAGTGTCGCTTCATCGCCGTGGACATTGGAGCTTTTGGCCGTGGCAATGATTCACAGACCTTCAAGAGCTCGGATATGGGCCGTCGGGTATATGGCAACAATTTTAATTTCCCCCCTCCACAGCCTCTCCCCAACACTCAAGGCCCACCGCTGCCATTTGTTATGGTTGGGGATGAGGCCTTCCAGATGTGTGAAAATCTCCTGAAGCCATATTCTAGTAGGGACTTGGACCACACTCGAAGAATATTCAACTACAGACTGACCAGGGCCAGAAGAACCGTAGAGTGCAGCTTTGGCATTCTGGTTGCTAAATGGCGCATTCTTGCAACAGCCATCAATCTAAAAGTGGAAACAGTGGACGAGGTGGTCAAAGCCTGTGTGGTTCTACACAATTATATAATGGCTAAGGAGCGACCCCACATTGAACTTGATGAACCTGTTTCACACCCATTGCCAGATTTTCAGCATCACCCGATGCGGTCAACTGCAGCCGTTGGTCTTATGCGGGACCAATTTGCGGCCTATTTTGTGTCCGATATTGGACGGGTTTCATGGCAGGACAATGTTGTTTAAATGTCCTGTTGTATGTTAATGTTTACCAATTATTAAATACTGATACAAATTTTTCTAATTAATAAACTTTTTTGTGTTCACCATGTCTCCTGTCTTTTTCCTCTCTAAACAAAGGTTGACCAAAGATGGGCAGTAGATATGTATATCATAATTTGTAATCCAAAACCAGGAGTGGGTGATAGTTGATGAGGTAATAATTTTTATTTTTTCATCATAATTGACCTCAGTTGCACTCCCTATTTTGGTTTACAAAGAATGATATAAACACGGGCCGCATACTTATAATAATGTGACCAGATTCTATTTTATTTATTGGTAATCTTCTTGACGTCATTGTGTCAAGACTGGCACGCTCTCTATACCCGTCAAGTCAAGTGTAAGAAATAATGAATTCATGATGAACATATACATGATCATGAATTCAAAATTTCTTACACCTGCCCAGGTGAGGATAGATAGTTAGCGTGTGCCAACCATTGTCCCATCAGTTTGTCAAACATTGTCACATAATGTGCTATATAGAATATGGTGAATATACAAGTCAGTAATCAACTAAATAGGTCAGGTGTCTATTTTGACATCTGACCGGTTCAGTTGAGTTCTGAACTTGATTTCCACCACTTTCTCTTTGTACAGTGACACTACACTAGTTAAAAATAAGAGTATGGAAATAACTACTATTTTTTTGGCCAACTCATATCTGTAGACTAAAGAAACACATATAGATGTTGTCTGGTATTTTATACTACTGGAGATATGTTTTGGCCAAAAGAATAAGTGTGTGACGAAGTTTATTGGTGTGTATTGAGAGCGGTGAAAGACACAATAAACCAAACATAATTGTTGCAAATAAACTTTTTTTTTATTGAGGAAACACAACCAAATTTATTTTTTTGTACCGCGGCGGGTTGTACCACGCCGGCTTGGGGTTGAGTGACGTAACTGGGGGGTATTCAGAACTGAAGCCTGGCTCACCGTGGAGGAGGCAGAGGTGGCAGGAGAATGGGCAAGAAAACTTGAAGGGTCTGGAAGTTCGGGGATGGGGCTTAAAACATGAGGGGCTTGAGACACACTGGAAGGTTGAGACACATCGGTAGGTGATGGGGGAGGAATAATCAAAGTTTTTTGTTTTTTATGCGTTTTGCCTGTTTTCCGTTGGGTTTTCCGGGTTGGGGGAAGTCTTCTTGGGCTAGGTTGTAAAGTGTGGGCGGGAGACACGTCAGGACCTGGCTCCACAATGACACAGTCCGTCTCCATTGTGGAGCGCTCGGCAATGTCTGAGTCCAATACCATTGTAGTGAGGGGGAAAGATAAAGTCCCGCCTGGGTCCTGGTGCCTCGTTGGGGGGGGGGGAAACAAAAACCCTCCCAGGATCCTGGTGCCTCGTTGGGGGGGGGAACATAAAACCCTCCCAGGGTCCTGGTGCATCGTTGGGTGGGGAACAAAGCCCATACCAGTGTCCTGCTGCATTGCTGGTGGGGGGGATCATAAAGCCATGGATGGGTCCTGCTGCATCGGGGTGGGTCCTGCCCGGAAAGGTGTGGCTTGGTCCTGCTGCATCATGGGGGGCCGGTGCGATACGCCATGCCTGGGTCCTGCTGCATGGGGGGGTGGGCCGTCCTATACGCCTGGCCTGGGTCCTGCTGCATGGGGGGGTGTCCTGCCCGGAAAGCAACGCCTCGGTCCTGCTGCATCGGGGTGGGTCCGGTCCGATATGCCAGGCCTCGGTCCTGCTGCATCGGGGGTGGGCCGGTCCGATATGGCATGGATGGGTCCTGCTGCATCGGGAGGGGGCCGGGCCGATAAGCCACGCCAGGGTCCTGCGTCATCGTGGTGTCAGCGGAGGAGGTCCAAGCCGGAGCAGCGGTTGTCACGGTGGTGGCGGTGGGATGTCCAACAGCACTCGTCATCGTGTTGGCGCTGTAGTGGAGTACACCTGTAGAGGGAATAGAGGTGGCCGTGCAGTGGTATGCAGCAGAGGTAGGAATGGTGTTTACTTGTGACAGTGACGGCACAGTTGGATATGCCGCCACATTACGACTCTGACTCTGCTGCATAGCCTGCACAAAAGCAACATTGCAGGCCTGCATCACACTCAGCTGGAGATCAGGGCTAAGGTGTTCCGACATGCCCTGTTGGATTTGATTAAAAAAATGATGAGCTGGCTTCTGGAGGTCGGCTTTCACTTGATCAACGCTTTTGGCGACATCCTGGATGCGGCAATTTAAGAGATTATGGGACACATCCATTCTGTCACCTAAAGCCTTGATAGCTTCGTGTAAAACCGAGCTCAAGTGCAAAAACTCGGCCATGAGGGACCTATCCGAAGCCCTCTGTCGCTGCCGGGATGAGCCCGCAAAAATGGGTGCAGCGAAAGAAGACTGCGAAAGGGGAAGACCTGATGGGCCAGCCCCCTGGTCTCCTGTGAGTGTGGAAGACCCACCTGGTGCTGCGCTGCTGGATGGCTGGGACGGGTCCGTGGCTGCCGGCTGAAG